>NC_084556.2:2500-5000 GCF_033978685.3 Nerophis lumbriciformis
ACCCTAACCCTAACCCTAACCCTAACCCTAACCCTAACCCTAACCCTAACCCTAACCCTAACCCTAACCCTAACCCTAACCCTAACCCTAACCCTAACCCTAACCCTAACCCTAACCCTAACCCTAACCCTAACCCTAACCCTAACCCTAACCCTAACCCTAACCCTAACCCTAACCCTAACCCTAACCCTAACCCTAACCCTAACCCTAACCCTAACCCTAACCCTAACCCTAACCCTAACCCTAACCCTAACCCTAACCCTAACCCTAACCCTAACCCTAACCCTAACCCTAACCCTAACCCTAACCCTAACCCTAACCCTAACCCTAACCCTAACCCTAACCCTAACCCTAACCCTAACCCTAACCCTAACCCTAACCCTAACCCTAACCCTAACCCTAACCCTAACCCTAACCCTAACCCTAACCCTAACCCTAACCCTAACCCTAACCCTAACCCTAACCCTAACCCTAACCCTAACCCTAACCCTAACCCTAACCCTAACCCTAACCCTAACCCTAACCCTAACCCTAACCCTAACCCTAACCCTAACCCTAACCCTAACCCTAACCCTAACCCTAACCCTAACCCTAACCCTAACCCTAACCCTAACCCTAACCCTAACCCTAACCCTAACCCTAACCCTAACCCTAACCCTAACCCTAACCCTAACCCTAACCCTAACCCTAACCCTAACCCTAACCCTAACCCTAACCCTAACCCTAACCCTAACCCTAACCCTAACCCTAACCCTAACCCTAACCCTAACCCTAACCCTAACCCTAACCCTAACCCTAACCCTAACCCTAACCCTAACCCTAACCCTAACCCTAACCCTAACCCTAACCCTAACCCTAACCCTAACCCTAACCCTAACCCTAACCCTAACCCTAACCCTAACCCTAACCCTAACCCTAACCCTAACCCTAACCCTAACCCTAACCCTAACCCTAACCCTAACCCTAACCCTAACCCTAACCCTAACCCTAACCCTAACCCTAACCCTAACCCTAACCCTAACCCTAACCCTAACCCTAACCCTAACCCTAACCCTAACCCTAACCCTAACCCTAACCCTAACCCTAACCCTAACCCTAACCCTAACCCTAACCCTAACCCTAACCCTAACCCTAACCCTAACCCTAACCCTAACCCTAACCCTAACCCTAACCCTAACCCTAACCCTAACCCTAACCCTAACCCTAACCCTAACCCTAACCCTAACCCTAACCCTAACCCTAACCCTAACCCTAACCCTAACCCTAACCCTAACCCTAACCCTAACCCTAACCCTAACCCTAACCCTAACCCTAACCCTAACCCTAACCCTAACCCTAACCCTAACCCTAACCCTAACCCTAACCCTAACCCTAACCCTAACCCTAACCCTAACCCTAACCCTAACCCTAACCCTAACCCTAACCCTAACCCTAACCCTAACCCTAACCCTAACCCTAACCCTAACCCTAACCCTAACCCTAACCCTAACCCTAACCCTAACCCTAACCCTAACCCTAACCCTAACCCTAACCCTAACCCTAACCCTAACCCTAACCCTAACCCTAACCCTAACCCTAACCCTAACCCTAACCCTAACCCTAACCCTAACCCTAACCCTAACCCTAACCCTAACCCTAACCCTAACCCTAACCCTAACCCTAACCCTAACCCTAACCCTAACCCTAACCCTAACCCTAACCCTAACCCTAACCCTAACCCTAACCCTAACCCTAACCCTAACCCTAACCCTAACCCTAACCCTAACCCTAACCCTAACCCTAACCCTAACCCTAACCCTAACCCTAACCCTAACCCTAACCCTAACCCTAACCCTAACCCTAACCCTAACCCTAACCCTAACCCTAACCCTAACCCTAACCCTAACCCTAACCCTAACCCTAACCCTAACCCTAACCCTAACCCTAACCCTAACCCTAACCCTAACCCTAACCCTAACCCTAACCCTAACCCTAACCCTAACCCTAACCCTAACCCTAACCCTAACCCTAACCCTAACCCTAACCCTAACCCTAACCCTAACCCTAACCCTAACCCTAACCCTAACCCTAACCCTAACCCTAACCCTAACCCTAACCCTAACCCTAACCCTAACCCTAACCCTAACCCTAACCCTAACCCTAACCCTAACCCTAACCCTAACCCTAACCCTAACCCTAACCCTAACCCTAACCCTAACCCTAACCCTAACCCTAACCCTAACCCTAACCCTAACCCTAACCCTAACCCTAACCCTAACCCTAACCCTAACCCTAACCCTAACCCTAACCCTAACCCTAACCCTAACCCTAACCCTAACCCTAACCCTAACCCTAACCCTAACCCTAACCCTAACCCTAACCCTAACCCTAACCCTAACCCTAACCCTAACCCTAACCCTAACCCTAACCCTAACCCTAACCCTAACCCTAACCCTAACCCTAACCCTAACCCTAACCCTAACCCTAACCCTAACCCTAACCCTAACCCTAACCCTAACCC
>NC_084556.2:7500-10000 GCF_033978685.3 Nerophis lumbriciformis
CTTCCGCGACCCCCGACTGGTCCCCTCTCCAGCCTGAGACGGCAGATGAGACGGCACCACAGGGTGAATTTTCACCACGGGGGCCCACACTTTCCGGGGCTCCTATGGTGGACTATGAGGACTCACCCTTGCAGCGGACGCCTCCTCAGGAGACGCCCCCTCAGGAGATGCTTCCTCAGGAGTCCCCCGATTGGGCACATTTGTTCCCTGGGGCACTAAAAAGGAAGCCACACAAGAGGCCTTCCGTCCCAGATACTCCACAACACCTGTCAATTCCAGAATGTGTCGAGTTGGTAGAGGATACGACTAGTGCCTCCCCCCGTAGACCCACTAGACACATGGTCTCGAGTAGGAGGATGATGGATTGGAAGTTGTCGGCCAACAAGAAATTCTTGGTGATCGGCGACTCCAATCTGTCCCACCTACCACCTTTTTACGTCGACGACCTTCAGATCGACAGTTACCCGGGCGCCAGTTTTAGACACGCGGAGGCCATCCTACGCAAGACCGTAATTGCTGCACCGGTTGAAGTGTTGGTTCTAGCCTTTGGGATCAACCATCGTGAGCAGAAAGTTAAGGAGACCGCTATTAAGCAGCTCCAAGGGGCACTCAGGATGGCCGTGGCTACCTTCCCACGGGCCCGAGTGCTAATCCCCCTGATTAACTATTCGGCCGCTTTGCCCGTTGAGCAGAAAAACAACCTCGGGCGGCTGAATAGTTTAATCAGCAACAATTATGCTCACATCCCGGCTCTCGACAGCCGGGACTTTGAGACCCAACCCGACCTGGTCCACTGGACTCGGGACACGGCCAAGTTGATGCTCAAGCACTGGCTTGACTTTTTAAACTTGGCATCCCCATAATCCCGATCGCTCGGGGGGGTAATAAGAACGTGATAAATTTGGCCCATAATTTCACGCCAACCCCCTTACAAATCTCCCTCCTCAATAAGGGCCTCAACTTCATTCCTTCCACTAATCTCAGTAGCGACTGGCATCATCAACTTCAATTTGACCTCCAGCGCTACCACAGACGTGTCAAACTTGAGGTATACTATGAGAAACAAGATTCTCTCGGACCCACACCCTTCACAGCCCGTTCCGGCTGGGAGCCCTCACCTGGACTTATGCCTCCGGAATTCCAGGCTATGGTCCGGTCCGACGGGCTCTCCATGTCCGGTTCGGGTTGCGCACCTGCGGTCGCTCCCAATTTGACACGCGGAGAAGTCGAGGCCCTTCATAGTCTAAAAACAAACAAACATATTGTGATCAAACCAGCCGACAAGGGGAGTGCTGTTGTCATTTTTGACAGATCGCAATACATATGGGAGGGTTCTCGGCAGTTGAGTGACATGACGTATTATAAACCACTGCCGGAACCTATTTATCCGCAAACTATTCCCATGGTAGAAAAGATTCTGGATAATCTTCTACTTAAAAAATTTATCAATTTTAAACAGCATAGGTATCTCATGGGGGAGCCGGATCCTCGCCCCCGCAGGTTCTACATGCTCCCTAAAATTCACAAGGAGCCAGACAAGTGGAGCAAGCCCCACGAGATCCCTCCGGGGCGACCCATTGTGTCTGACTGCGGCAGCGAGACGTACAGAACGGCGGCGTTCATCGATCATTATCTGACGCCGCTGTCCGTTCTGCACGACAGCTACCTCAGGGATACCTATGATTTTATTGATAAAATCAAGAAGGTCTGCATTCCCCCAGATGCCATTTTGTTTACCATCGACATTGACAGCCTGTATACAAACATTGATATAAATGAGGGGATGCAGGCGGTCAAAAATGTCTTCTACAGGTACCGCGACGTTAGCAGGCCCGAAAAGGAGCTCCTGCAGCTCCTCGACATTAATTTGAGGAGAAACGACTTTGAGTTTGACGGTCGTTTCTACCTCCAAATTAAGGGCACTGCTATGGGCAAGAAATTTGCACCGGCGTATGCCAACATTTTTATGGCAGAGTGGGAGACCTCTGCCTTGGCCGCCTGCCCAAAACGTCCTCTCCACTACTTCCGGTACCTGGATGACATCTGGGGTGTCTGGACCCATTCCAGTGAGGAGTTCAGCGTGTTCTTAAACACGCTGAACACTCACAATAAAAATATCACCATCAAGTCGACCACGAGCAACACATCGGTCGACTTTTTGGACACCACGACATTCAAGGGTCCCGACTTTGCCGACACGCAACACTTGGACATCAGGGTGTTCTTCAAGGAGACCGACACCCACGCGCTCCTCTTCAAAAGCAGCTTCCACCCCAAGCATACCTTCGCGGGGTTGGTGAAATCCCAATTGTTGAGGTTCCATCGTGTCTGCACCAGAAGGGAGGACTTCCTGACGGCCTCGAGGACCCTCTTTTCTGCCCTGAGGGGGAGGGGCTATTCCAGGTCCTTCCTCAGACGGCAGTTGAGGGTCTTCTTGGACCCGAAGGGGCCTCCCCCTGGGACCGACATGATCCCTCTCATCACCACCTACTCTCCCTCG
>NC_084556.2:12500-15000 GCF_033978685.3 Nerophis lumbriciformis
TAACCTTAACCCCCAACACCTAACTAGCCCGTGCCTCCGGTCTGTCCGTTGGGTGGCGCCCTGCCCTTCGTACGGCCCCCTGGTGGCTCTGTTTGGCATCGTTTGAGTGTGGTGTTGGCCGATTGGCAGACCCAATTAAGAAAAAATAGGGGTCAGAGGTCACAGACATGGAGAACTTATCTGGATTTTTTTCTTGAAGTGATTTAATGATTTAATACTTCTTTAATTGTGTGTGGTGATATTGACTTGATATTTACTTGTGTGCAGTGCTGTGATATTAGAGTGCTCCACCCAGCTGGTCTGGATGAATTATACTTACCTTCTGGAGTGATTATGTAACCAGATAGTTCTCTTTTGTCTGTGGAGTGACTAAGTATTGCAGTTGTGTGCAGACGCCACCTGCAGGCACTCGGGAGGAGCGACTGATTGCAGTTGGGAGCGCAAGCCACGCCCCCTGCAGGCTCTTCTATAAAACCTCGTTTTGCAATTCTGGCTCATTTTTCCTCCAGCAGATGAGGGGACATCTTGCTCAGAGAGAGGTAATGAGGCCAATTTCTCAAAATTTCATGCCTGATGAGGTCATGCAGACCGAAACGCGCGTCGCATGATGAAATTTGATTGAATAATGTGTCTGACGCCACGTTCGGCGGTGTTCGTTCGGGGTCCCTGGGGGGTGTGCGTCTGGTGGGGGGTCACTGGGCGGATTGTTGATGGACAGTGCCTAACCCTAACCCTACCCCCAACCCTAACCCTAACCTTAACCCCCAACACCTAACTAGCCCGTGCCTCCGGTCTGTCCGTTGGGTGGCGCCCTGCCCTTCGTACGGCCCCCTGGTGGCTCTGTTTGGCATCGTTTGAGTGTGGTGTTGGCCGATTGGCAGACCCAATTAAGAAAAAATAGGGGTCAGAGGTCACAGACATGGAGAACTTATCTGGATTTTTTTCTTGAAGTGATTTAATGATTTAATACTTCTTTAATTGTGTGTGGTGATATTGACTTGATATTTACTTGTGTGCAGTGCTGTGATATTAGAGTGCTCCACCCAGCTGGTCTGGATGAATTATACTTACCTTCTGGAGTGATTATGTAACCAGATAGTTCTCTTTTGTCTGTGGAGTGACTAAGTATTGCAGTTGTGTGCAGACGCCACCTGCAGGCACTCGGGAGGAGCGACTGATTGCAGTTGGGAGCGCAAGCCACGCCCCCTGCAGGCTCTTCTATAAAACCTCGTTTTGCAATTCTGGCTCATTTTTCCTCCAGCAGATGAGGGGACATCTTGCTCAGAGAGAGGTAATGAGGCCAATTTCTCAAAATTTCATGCCTGATGAGGTCATGCAGACCGAAACGCGCGTCGCATGATGAAATTTGATTGAATAATGTGTCTGACGCCACGTTCGGCGGTGTTCGTTCGGGGTCCCTGGGGGGTGTGCGTCTGGTGGGGGGTCACTGGGCGGATTGTTGATGGACAGTGCCTAACCCTAACCCTACCCCCAACCCTAACCCTAACCTTAACCCCCAACACCTAACTAGCCCGTGCCTCCGGTCTGTCCGTTGGGTGGCGCCCTGCCCTTCGTACGGCCCCCTGGTGGCTCTGTTTGGCATCGTTTGAGTGTGGTGTTGGCCGATTGGCAGACCCAATTAAGAAAAAATAGGGGTCAGAGGTCACAGACATGGAGAACTTATCTGGATTTTTTTCTTGAAGTGATTTAATGATTTAATACTTCTTTAATTGTGTGTGGTGATATTGACTTGATATTTACTTGTGTGCAGTGCTGTGATATTAGAGTGCTCCACCCAGCTGGTCTGGATGAATTATACTTACCTTCTGGAGTGATTATGTAACCAGATAGTTCTCTTTTGTCTGTGGAGTGACTAAGTATTGCAGTTGTGTGCAGACGCCACCTGCAGGCACTCGGGAGGAGCGACTGATTGCAGTTGGGAGCGCAAGCCACGCCCCCTGCAGGCTCTTCTATAAAACCTCGTTTTGCAATTCTGGCTCATTTTTCCTCCAGCAGATGAGGGGACATCTTGCTCAGAGAGAGGTAATGAGGCCAATTTCTCAAAATTTCATGCCTGATGAGGTCATGCAGACCGAAACGCGCGTCGCATGATGAAATTTGATTGAATAATGTGTCTGACGCCACGTTCGGCGGTGTTCGTTCGGGGTCCCTGGGGGGTGTGCGTCTGGTGGGGGGTCACTGGGCGGATTGTTGATGGACAGTGCCTAACCCTAACCCTACCCCCAACCCTAACCCTAACCTTAACCCCCAACACCTAACTAGCCCGTGCCTCCGGTCTGTCCGTTGGGTGGCGCCCTGCCCTTCGTACGGCCCCCTGGTGGCTCTGTTTGGCATCGTTTGAGTGTGGTGTTGGCCGATTGGCAGACCCAATTAAGAAAAAATAGGGGTCAGAGGTCACAGACATGGAGAACTTATCTGGATTTTTTTCTTGAAGTGATTTAATGATTTAATACTTCTTTAATTGTGTGTGGTGATATTG
>NC_084556.2:20000-127500 GCF_033978685.3 Nerophis lumbriciformis
CCGGGCGGAAGTGCGCTGCACAGCGGGCGGAAGCTCTCCGGTGTCCTCTTGTTTCATCCTATTTATCCTACATTTTATTTATTTTCCTTTTACCTTACTTACCTGAGTTTCCATCATAGTTTTAGCCCACCCACTTTAATTTATTACACCAAAAAATACACGTATATACCAACAATGGCGGCGTGGGAGGACGAGGAGTGGCACCTGGTCCGTCCCCGCGGACGGAAACAGCGCCCGCAGCGCGAAATGGTTCCGCCTCCTCGACCCCCGCCTGAGAACAGCCGCTATCACGGTCAAAACAGCCGTTTTGAGGACCGCTTCCACCACCCTGCCCGAAGAACATATGCGGAGGTGACTCGGGGGGGTCCTGATAATTTTTTCGGCGGCCATTTTTGCCCCTACGGTGACACACGTCGCCGTGATTATGACGCACGTGGGATGCGCGACAGCGCCCCACAGTGGCGAAACAACGGCACTACACGCCAAAATCATAATAATTTTTTCAGAGGCTTCCAACCTCAACATTCCAATTTTTCAGGACATGATACGCCCCCTCAAAATAGGGTACATTTCCCTCCCACCCACCCTGGTCCTCCCAACCCCAGGGAGACTTATAAGGTTTATCAGAGGGGGAATAAGCACAAACCAGCACGGGGAAAACGCCCCAACAATAATAATTATAAAAAAACAGACAGGAATAATGACACACGTCCCCCCAGGGCATCTCACCCTGATAACCAGGACTCTGATTTTAGCGCAATTGCTAAAATGATGTATAACATCATCAAAATAGTACACCATTTAAAAAATGTCAGCAAAGAACACCAACCACAAACCATCACTAGGATGGAACTTATCTTGACGACGGGAATTCGACCAGCTGTCACCAACCCCGACACAGAATACCTGATCATGGGAAATGCCAAAAATTGGGCATACACCACGGTCCTAAATCTCCGGCAACACTATAATAAAGCACTCCAATTAGAAGTGGATAAACTGGGGGGTTTTATTGCACAGAACTGGAAAGTCCCATTCCAGGTGGCCAAGGCGTGGGCCAAGGCACACTTGGGGCGCAGGCTGACGGCCGACACGCTCCGGCAGGCCGAGTCTCAAGTGGACTCGGTCTGGGTGGACACCCGTGCCGTTGAGGAGGTGGTGCGCCCTGCGCGGCTCCGACGGACCGGGTCTTGAAGGGGCTCGGTCTCGTTGGACAACCGTGTGGTCATGGAGGTGGTGCACCCCACACTGCCCCCGCCGGTCCTGATACCACCTGCCGTTGCGCACGCCACGGTGGCCACCATGACCGACCCCGTCGGCGGTGAGTGGTCCCCTGAAGTAGAGCAGGATTTGGGCCCGCGGGGACAGGTGACTCCTGTCCCCTTCCCGGTCTTATCGCCTTCCTCTCCGGCTGCCGAACCATCTACGGCCCAGAGAGCGGCACGACCTCGCAGGCCTTGCAGCAGACTGGCCGACGACGCTATCGTCGAGGCTCCCTTGGTCCGGTCACTGGGGCCGCGACCACGGGTCGGGACTGACACTGGGGTCCTTCCTGCGGTCTCCGATACGCCACCTCGCTCAGTTCCACCTGTTGAGCACAGTACGTCGGTTTTGGTACATGGGGAGCAGAATGTGCGGGGGACTCCTGGCCAGCCAGAGACTGACCAAGACCCACCTGAGAAGCAGGGGTTACCTGCGTCGGAACGGTCTTCCCCTGACACGCCTCCACCCTGGTACATACTCTACCCTGACCTGTCGCAAGAACCCCTCCTGGACGCGCCCATCCCGGACGCATCCCCCCCGGACACGCCTCTCCCGGACGCGCCCCTCTCGGACACTCATCTTCCGGACGCGCCCCTCCTGGACGCGCCCATCCCGGACTCACCCTTCCCAGACACGCCTCTCACGGACGCGTCCCTCCCGGACACGCCTCTTCCGGACGCTCCCCTACCGGACGCGCCCCGCCCGGAGACGCCTCTTCCGGGCTTGTCACCAAGTTGGTGCCAATTGTTTTCTGGAAGGCAGAAAACAACAAAAACAGTCACTTCGGCTTCTCAGCCGACAGAAGACAATATTACGACGCAGGGTACCACGCCAACGAGTCCGCACACTCCCAGGAAGCCCACCAGACACATCAGCACCAATCGAAGGAAGATGGATTGGCACCTGTCTGTCGGCAGGAAGGTCCTGGTGATCGGTGACTCCAACATCAGTCGCCTTCCACCCACCCGTCACCCGGACCTCCAGATTGACAGCTACCCGGGGGCCAAATTTCTCCACGCAGAGGCCATCCTGCAAAAAACGGCAGTGAGTCCTGAGGTGGAGAAGGTCATCCTAGCATTCGGCATCAACCATAGGGAGCAAAAACCCAAGGTTACCACCCTCAAACAGCTCCTAAGGGCCCTTAAAGCGGCCAGAACGGCCTTCCCAAATGCCGAAATCTCTATCCCCCTCCTCAATTTCTCTGAATCCCTGCCCGAGGAACACAAGGCCAACCTCCGGATGATCAACACCTACATCAAAGACCGCCACAACTTCATCCCGACACTCGCCAACGAGGAGTTCGCTACAGGGAGGGACAAGATCCACTGGACCCATGACACAGCCAAGAAAATGATGGAGCACTGGCTTCGCTATTTAAACTTGACCTCCCCAAAATCCCGACCTCTCGGGGGGGGAACATAAACACAAACAAAAACATTGTAAATTTAACAAAACATTTCATACTTACCTCCTCGCAGCGCTCCCTCCTTGACAAGGGCCTCAGTTTCGTCCCGTCCACCAGCCTCAGTCCCGAGTGGCACCATCAGGTAAAATTCGACCTGCAAGAATACCACAGGAGGGTCAAACTTGCAGTTTTTTATGAAAAGCAAGGGTCCCTCGGGCCGCGACCTTTAACTCCGTGGTCCGAATGGGAGCCCTCACCGGGACTGCTTCCTCCAGAGGTCCACACGCTGGTCCTGGCGGACGAGCACCCAACGCTCCTATCGGGTTGCGCCCTCGCGGTCGCGCCCAACCTGACGCGGGACGAAACGGAGGCCCTGCATAGTCTGAAAAACAACAATAACATAGTAATTAAACCGGCAGACAAGGGTAGCGCAGTGGTAATTATGGACAGGTCTCAATATGTCTGGGAGGGCACCAGACAATTGAGTGACACCACTTATTATAAATCATTGGCCGCGCCCATTTACCCCGAAACTATCCCTATGATAGAAAGCATAATTCAAAATTTATTGAAAAAGCGATTTATAAATGACAAACAAAAGACCTACCTCTTGGGCGAATCGGAGCCCCGCCCCCGCAGGTTCTACTTGCTCCCCAAGATCCACAAGGAACGACACAAGTGGAGCCGACCACACGAGATACCCCCGGGCAGGCCCATTGTGTCCGACTGCGGCAGTGAAACCTACAGGACGGCGGCGCTCTTAGATCATTTTTTGACCCCACTCTCCATCAAACATGAGAGCTACCTCAAAGACACCTACGATTTTATAGAAAAGGTAAAAAATATTGTTATTCCCCAAGAGGCCATTTTATTCACTATAGACATAGATAGTTTATATACCAATATAGATATAGACCAGGGCATCCAAGCCGTAAAAAACATATTTTATAAATATCGAGATGTTAGCAGACCAGAAAAAGAACTTCTGCAACTTCTCGATATTAACCTGAGGAGGAATGACTTTGAGTTCAACGGCCGATTTTTTCTACAAATCAAGGGCACGGCCATGGGTAAGAAATTCGCTCCAGCCTATGCTAACATCTTTATGGCAGAATGGGAGACCTCTGCCCTGGCTGCCTGCCCAATTAGGCCCCTCCATTATCTACGCTACTTGGATGATATCTGGGGGGTTTGGACTCATTCCATGGAGGAATTTGAGGTGTTCCGCCACACCCTGAACACCCACAACCCCAGTATCACCATCAAGTCTACCACCAGCCCCACGTCAGTGGATTTCCTTGACACTACCACCTTCAAGGGTCCGTACTTCACCTCCACCCACCATTTGGACATTAAGGTCTTCTTTAAAGAGACGGACACCCATGCCCTCCTCCACAAAACCAGCTTCCACCCCCGACACACCTATGCGGGTTTGGTGAAGTCCCAACTCTTGAGGTTCCACCGGATCTGCACCAGACGGGAGGACTTTGTGACGGCCACGGGAGCCCTGTTCACTGCCCTGAGGAAGAAAGGGTATTCCAGGTCCTTCCTCAGGAGACAGTTCAGGTGCTTCCTGGACCCGAAAGGGCCTCCCCCTGGCGAGCACATGATCCCCCTCATCACTACCTTCTCGTCTGCAGCGGTACAGGTTACCAGAAGGGTGAAGGAGAATTTTGGTACCTTTATTGAGAAGAGCGGCAAACTCAAGGACCATTATCTCGTCTCCGCTTACCGCAAAAATCCCAGCCTGGGCGATCTGCTGGTCAGGGCTCGGATCAGCTCTACCGGAGATCCGCCCCCGGCTCGGAGCAGCGCTCCCTCAGGTCCAGGATTTCATTCATGCGGGAAAAGGTAAAAATGTGTCCGGGACAGCGCCCCCTAGGCGGACACACGCTCCGTACAGAGCCCCTGTCGCTCAAGTCCTGGAAGCCCCAAGTACCTGGGTGGAATCAGTTCCAGGATTTCATTCATGCGGGAAAAGATAAAAATGTGTCCGGGACAGCGCCCCCTAGGCGGACACACGCTCCGGACAGAGCCCCTGTCGCTCAAGTCCTGGAAGCCCCAAGTACCTGGGTGGAATCAGTTCCAGGATTTCATTCATGCGGGAAAAGGTAAAAATGTGTCCGGGACAGCGCCCCCTAGGCGGACACAGGTGTCTGCATGAGCCCCTGTCGCTCAGGTCCTGGAAGTGCAGTTTGAAAAAGGACCGGGGGAAAGAGGGGAAAAACACCATAATTGTGTCCGAAAATAGCTCACTTTGACTCGGACACATTCCCTGTGATTTCAGCCTGTCAAGACATGGTGCACATACTAACGTGATGGGGGTGTTTTGGCAGACCAGGAAAAAAACGACAAAATCGAGAGAAGGTAAAAAGTAGGTGAAAAGTTAAGCCTCTCTCGTTTTTGTACTTAGAAAAAATCCCAGTCAAAAAATTAAATCCCATTGAAATGAATGGGAAGGAGTTGGATTTTTTCTAAGTACAGAAACGAGAGAAGGTAAAAAGAGGTGCTTTTTAGCCTCTCTCGTTAAGGTACTTAAATGTAAAAATTGAGAAGTTATATTTGTCTGCAGTAAAATATTCTATAATTGATTTTTTTTTCATCGAAATAAAATCTCAACTGTTTAATTAATCAACCACACACGGCTTAAAGAAAATACAGTTTAATTAAAAATCTTAATGGCTTGGGCATGAAAACATGGCAACACAACCAACAAATGCTGAGGATATTAAAAAGACAATAAATAAATCATATTTACAAGGAGACAACAAAAGCGGACGTAAAAGACATTTTTTTTAGTAGGCGAGTCGGTGTCGAGAAAACAAGGCGAGTTAAAAGATGTTTTAGCACGTGTAAATTTGCATTGCGACCTACACACACACACACACACACACACACACACACACACACACACACACACACACACACACACACACGCACACACACACACGGAGTTCATTGATAACGCTGCAGGAAAACTGACATTTGGTCTTTTTCGGACAGTTCCTGCAGGTTGTGAGAGCAAGTGAGGACATGAGGGGGGAGGTACGTCTTAAAGAGACAGTAAGTAGACTGCAGTGCATTATTTTACTATCAGCATCAAACATGCAAAATCCCTCCAGCGGTGTCCTACGGTTTTCCTTTTCGGGGGAGACACTTAGCACCTTGTGCTAGCATGTGGTCTTTAGAGGCCATTAAAAGAACAATTCTTTAGTATTAGCATTAAAGTCGTTTAATCTCGTTCATGGTAATGCATCTGTCAGCCAAAAGGCACGTTTACGTCTTTTTTTTTCTTTTTTTTAATTTTTCCCCCTACTGACCTCTCTGCGTGAAAGAAAAGTACTTCTATTCCCAGGCAGGAGTGAGACATCCCTCCTCGGTGTGCCAGCTACGTAGCGAGAGGTCCGAACCACTGGAATGTGTTCAACGCTTCCCTTTTGGCATCTTTTCAGTCCAGCGTCAAAATAACTTTTTTAACGAAAGTCTTCTTTTTTTGCGAGTTAGTTGTTTTGTCGTAATTGAGTAGCGAGTTAGTTGTCGTCGTTTCTTCCGCTGCCCGTCTAATACCGGGGTGGGAAAAGCGAGGTTGGCAACGTTAGCGCACTGCCTTCGCTTCCGTATTCCAACAGTTTTTTTCCCCCCTCAAAAACAATATTTTATCACACTTGAAATGTTTTTTTATCAGGAAAAAAAGTACAGTGGAACCCCGATTTTACGAACTTTTTTGTGTACAAACGCTTCATTCATTTTTTTGTCCCGTTTCCATTCAGGAGAGGCGGAGCCCTCTACATTCACCAACGTTTAGACTTTTCTTTATTATTGTAGCAACATGGTTGTTAACGCTTTTGAGGGCACCAAAGGGACGTGTGACTGACAGTTGAGCTTCTTCAACAATGTAGAAGTTGGTAAACGGAGGTTCCACTGCATGAGTACCAGAATCACATTTTCATGTCGTTAGCGAGCGCGTGCGGAAAGTGAGTTAGTTAGCGATGTTATTAGCATTGGGGACACGATGGAACAATCTTTGTGGCGTGAAGGTTTCCGTGCCTTCAAGAAGATGGCACAAAGCGGACTGTTGGAGTGGCGGCGCAAAGAGAAAAGGGGGCGACTATGTGGCGATGTGCGTGGCGGAGGGGACGGACACGAACTCCCTCAGGATGTTCTTGGCCGTCTCCAAGTTGTTCTGCGCGATCATCAGCGCCTTCTGGATGTCCTGGATGGAGTAGCCCTGGGACATCAGACACTCGATCTCGCCGCTCAGCGCCACGCCGCCGCCGCCGCCGCTCGCCGAGGGTGCGGGAGGTGGAGTGTGGGAGGAGGAGGGGCGCTCCAGCAAGGGGGCGGGGAGCTCGCGGGTTAGCGTCCGCGGCGCCCGCCGGTCCGAGTTGGCCCGCCGCGGGAGGGGTTTGGGGGGTCGCTCCGGGTCAGACGCGAACAAACCTGCGGGCGAAGGAAAGACAAAAAAGGTGAGATCCCGACCGCGACGTTGGCACGGAAAGTGCACGTACTCGCTTCCACCGCGCCGTCGATGCTGAGCGAGCTGAAGGCGCTGGAGGGGCCGTTCATGTCCGACAGAGCTCGCCTGGCGGGGGCCGGGGGGGCCACGGGTCGCGGGCAGTCGTACTCGTAAACGTCCTCCACGGAGGCGTCCAGGGACTCGGCCTGGGCGACCACGGAGCCGTGCGGAGGACGCTCTGAAACAATGCACCACCCTTGTTACCATGGTAACTAAACAGCCAATGGACAGCAAGCAACATCTTTCACACATTTTTAACACAAATCATATCAACTTGCTCTAACATTCCATCTGTGGGAGCACACATTGTGCGACATCACAGGTCGGACATATTGTGCGACGTCTCAGGTGTGGGACATTTGTGCGATGTCTCAGGTGTCGGACATTTGTGCGATGTCTCAGGTGTCGGACATTTGTACGACGTCTCAGGTGGCGGACATTTGTACGACGTGTCGGACATTTGTACGACGTCTCTGGTGTCGGACATTTGTGCGATGTCTCAGGTGTCGGACATTTGTGCGATGTCTCAGGTGTCGGACATTTGTATGACGTCTCAGGTGGCGGACATTTGTACGACGTCTCGGACATTTGTACGACGTCTCTGGTGTCGGACATTTGTACGACGTCTCGGGTGTCGGGCATTTGTACGACGTCTCGGGTGTCGGACATTTGTACGACGTCTCGGGTGTCGGACATTTGTACGACGTCTCGGGTGTCGGACATTTGTACGACGTCTCGGGTGTCGGACATTTGTACGACGTCTCGGGTGTCGGACATTTGTACGACGTCTCAAGTGTCGGACATTTGTGCGATGTCTCAGGTGTCGGACATATTGTGTGAAGTCTCAGGTGACGGACATATTGTGTGAAGTCTCAGGTGACGGACATTTGTACGACGTCTCAGGTGTCGGACATTTGTGCGACGTCTCAGGTGTCGGACATTTGTACGACGTCTCAGGCGTCGGACATTTGTGCGACGTCTCGGGCGTCGGACATTTGTGCGACGTCTCGGGCGTCGGACATTTGTACGACGTCTCGGGCGTCGGACATTTGTACGACGTCTCGGGTGTCGGACATTTGTACGACGTCTCGGGTGTCGGACATTTGTACGACGTCTCCGGTGTCGGACATTTGTACGACGTCTCCGGTGTCGGACATTTGTACGACGTCTCAGGTGTCGGACATTTGTACGACGTCTCAGGTGTGGGACATTTGTACGACGTCTCAGGTGTCGGACATTTGTACGACGTGTCGGACATTTGTACGACGTCTCTGGTGTCGGACATTTGTGCGATGTCTCAGGTGTCGGACATTTGTGCGATGTCTCAGGTGTCGGACATTTGTATGACGTCTCAGGTGGCGGACATTTGTACGACGTCTCGGACATTTGTACGACGTCTCTGGTGTCGGACATTTGTACGACGTCTCGGGTGTCGGGCATTTGTACGACGTCTCGGGTGTCGGACATTTGTACGACGTCTCGGGTGTCGGACATTTGTACGACGTCTCGGGTGTCGGACATTTGTACGACGTCTCGGGTGTCGGACATTTGTACGACGTCTCGGGTGTCGGACATTTGTACGACGTCTCAAGTGTCGGACATTTGTGCGATGTCTCAGGTGTCGGACATATTGTGTGAAGTCTCAGGTGACGGACATTTGTACGACGTCTCAGGTGTCGGACATTTGTGCGACGTCTCAGGTGTCGGACATTTGTACGACGTCTCAGGCGTCGGACATTTGTGCGACGTCTCGGGCGTCGGACATTTGTGCGACGTCTCGGGCGTCGGACATTTGTACGACGTCTCGGGCGTCGGACATTTGTACGACGTCTCGGGTGTCGGACATTTGTACGACGTCTCGGGTGTCGGACATTTGTACGACGTCTCCGGTGTCGGACATTTGTACGACGTCTCCGGTGTCGGACATTTGTACGACGTCTCAGGTGTCGGACATTTGTACGACGTCTCAGGTGTGGGACATTTGTACGACGTCTCAGGTGTGGGACATTTGTACGACGTCTCAGGTGGTGGACATTTGTACGACGTCTCAGGTGGCGGACATTTGTACGACGTCTCGGGTGGCGGACATTTGTACGACGTCTCGGGTGGCGGACATTTGTACGACGTCTCGGGTGTCGGACATTTGTACGACGTCTCGGGTGTCGGACATTTGTACGACGTCTCGGGTGTCGGACATTTGTACGACGTCTCGGGTGTCGGACATTTGTACGACGTCTCCGGTGTCGGACATTTGTACGACGTCTCAGGTGTGGGACATTTGTACGACGTCTCAGGTGTGGGACATTTGTACGACGTCTCAGGTGTGGGACATTTGTACGACGTCTCAGGTGTGGGACATTTGTACGACGTCTCAGGTGTGGGACATTTGTACGACGTCTCAGGTGGCGGACATTTGTACGACGTCTCAGGTGGCGGACATTTGTACGACGTCTCAGGTGGCGGACATTTGTACGACGTCTCAGGTGGCGGACATTTGTACGACGTCTCGGGTGGCGGACATTTGTACGACGTCTCGGGTGTCGGACATTTGTACGACGTCTCGGGTGGCGGACATTTGAACGACGTCTCGGGTGGCGGACATTTGTACGACGTCTCGGGCGGCGGACATTTGTACGACGTCTCGGGCGGCGGACATTTGTACGACGTCTCGGGTGTCGGACATATTGTGCGACGTCTCGGGTGTCGGACATATTGTACGATGCAATTGCTCACCGCTAACAGCAAGCTAGCACTCCACAATGTAAACAAAAGCCACGTATATCAATTGTAACGATACCAAGTACAAATGCGTATCTAGTCGATACTACAATGATAACATCGATATTTCTTATCATCACAAAATCTTTTGTCATTTTTTATTGTTTATAAACAGGGAAAATACATCCTTGGACACAGGAGAACTTTAAGTATGACCAAAGTAGGATCCTGTAACTACTTGCTATTGGATTGTTACCAAAATGTGTAGTATCAGCCAAAACTTACTTCTTCTGTTTGATACTTTACATAAGTGATTATTACATTTGAACAGAAGTGTAGATACAACATGTTAAAACAGAAATTAAGCAGATATCAACCGTAAATAAATAAGTTGATTAATATTCTATTTTCTACAGCTTGTCCCTCATAATTGTGACAAAATAATGGAATGAGAAATGACACAATATGTTACTGCATACGTCAGCAGACTAATTAGGAGCCTTTGTTTGCTTACTTACTACTAAAAGACAAGTTGTCTAGTATGTTCACTATTTTGTTTAATGCCAAATGTATTATTCAATTGCAATTACAAACGTATGTTTAATGTGTAAAATTATTTTCTGTTAAAATTAAGCCAATATTGATTTTTTTCTGTGGTCCACTTTATTTTACAAAGCACCAAAATACAAAAATATTGGTATCAGGACAACACGACGTCACATGCCTTACCGTGATTGGTCGCCTCGGAGCAGCCGGCCTGGATGTTGCACATGGACTCGTACACCTGAGGGTCCCCCGAGTCGGCGTCAAGCCCGTCAGCACTGAGAGGACCAAACAAAAAATGCGTTAAAAATAGTGAGTAAAACAAGAAGCGGACTAATTTAAAACCGGATTGTGTGGGGCAAATAACATTAACAATGTGGCTGAAGGCAACCTCTTGATGACTCCACGGGACGGCAGAGGCTGCATCATAAGTGTGAACTTTTTTTTGTTCTTAATATGAGATGTAATGTATTTTATACTCTATTGCAGGGGTCGGGAATCTTTTTGGCTGAGAGAGCCATGAAAGACAAATATTTTAAAATGTATTTCCGTGAGAGCCATATAATATTTTTTTTAACACTGAATACAACTAAATGCGTGCATTTTTAAGTAAGACCAAGGTTTTTAGAGTATAATAAGTCTCTCATTCTTTTTAATAACATTGTTATTCTGAAGCTAACCAATAATAAATAAAATACTTCTTACCATTAATGTGACTTCTTGAACAGGTGCGGTAGAAAACGGATTGATGGATTAAAATGCATGAGAATGTTTTATATTTTGAACGTTATTTTTAACACTGATTACCAGCGGAATTATTCCTTACTTATCCTTTTAAGTAATGTCAGCTAAGATTTATCTTAGAGCCAGATGCAGTCATCAAAAGAGCCACATCTGGCTCTAGAGCCATAGGTTCCCTACCCCTGCTCTATTGTGTGTGTGATTTAGGGCTGGGCGATATCGATATAGTCGATATATCGCAGGGTTTGTCTCTGTGCGATATAGAAAATGACTATATGGTGATATTGGAGTATACGTTCTCACGCAGTTGCTTTTAGCTGCGGGCATTACACTACAGGCTCTTCTCACTCTTTCTTGTCTCTCCTTCTCACAGAGACTTAAAACAAGGGCACCTTCTTACATACGTCACGTGTGCAACGTCACACGCTCTCGCAAAGCAGAGAGGTAGCAACATGATAACATTAGCTGTGATACTAACGGAGTGGTGCGCGTGGTAATACGAGAGAGAGAAGGTGCGAATCTGGTGGTTTGGCTTCAAGCGGGAAGATGTTGAACAATTATGTGGTTGCTACTAAAAGTAGCACCACTGCTAGTGTAGCAGCATTTGAAAAGTAATCCGCTAGAGAATGAAGAGTGCTTCAAACCCCGCATGTCCACATCTCCGTTCGGTGTCACACCCACAAAATGCCAAAGCAACCAATTCCACATCAACACCGTATGACATATACTATTTGATATGCAGCTCATTTTTATGTGACACTTATTGAAATATCTTGTGTGACATCATGCACAAAAGTGCACTTTATTTGTTTGTAACTATTGTAGTGGCGTTCTGTACAACAAGTACACTTTAATTTTGTGTTGTTTTGATAAGTCATCTTAGTGACATCATGCACAAAAGTGCACTAATAGCGTGTTTTAAAATGTCTCTGACAATCTTGCACTTTCTGTTTTGGAAATGACATGAATGTTTGTGCCACTGCTTAATAACTCTTTAATAAATACACTT
This sequence comes from Nerophis lumbriciformis, assembly GCF_033978685.3. Classification (NCBI taxonomy): domain Eukaryota; kingdom Metazoa; phylum Chordata; class Actinopteri; order Syngnathiformes; family Syngnathidae; genus Nerophis; species Nerophis lumbriciformis. Next base: position 32,196 of record NC_084556.2, read on the forward strand.
TTGCTAAATTGACTTAGTTGTGATTTCCCTCTCTGCATGAAAGTTTAAAATGAGCATATATTAATGCAGTATGAAGAAGAATGTTTTAATGTAGACACATAGAATCATCATACTGCTGTGATTATATCATACCTGCCAACTTTTGAAATCAGAAAAACCTAGTAGCCAGGGTACAGGGGCCGCAGGCCCCGGTAGGTCCAGGACAAAGTCCTGGTGGGGGGGTTCAGGCTTCGCCCCCCGACGCAAAATGATTATTAGCATTCAGACAGGTTAAAATGTTGCTAAAACCATCACTTTTCTATCAGTCACAGTGACTTTTCAAAACAAAAATATTACAGCAAAAATCATATGGGTTGATTGACATGTTTATTCTGTAAGCTAACTTCAATAGTTTGAAATTATTTTGACAGTTAATGCCAGTTATCCTGTCAACCTTTCACAAGACTTCAATTTGTTCATTGAAAGTATAAACAGTATAAACACTTTTTACAGTAAACAAATGGTAAAACAGTACCAAACAATTCCATTTAAAAAAAAATTGGTGTCATTATTAACTTTCTGTCCAAGCTTGTATAATCTACTGCCTTGTTCAATTGTAAAAAATATTCTGTGCCTAAAATTCACATTTCTATCACAATTATCATACTGTAAACATGGTAAGCTAACTTCATTAAAATTAATAGTCCTGTCAATAGCATGGAATTACAATTCAAATGTAGTTTTTTTGTAAGCCTTTCAAAAGAATTCAAAATATGAAAAATTAATGAAAATTAATTTAAGCCATCAGACACTTGAAAAGTGGCACATCACATCTCTAATGTAATCATTTGAACTTTTCAACAGAAATAGCACTGCAAAAATATTAAGGACATACTTCTGTATTTTGGTAGTTATGCTGTCAACATTTAACAAGATTTCTTCAACTTGGACTTGAAAGCATAAATAGTATAAACACTTTTAACAGTATAACAGTACTAAACAATTCCAATAGATAACATTGGTGTCATTACCTTTTTGTTTGCTCAATTATTGCCTCCGTAAATAAAACTTCGGCATTTATCACATCCAAAGAATCTGTTTGGGCGACGAAAAACGTTGAAAGTTTTCCACTTGTATCGCTAGCAACGGCATTAGACTTGTGTTTTTTTGTCCCAACGTGGTCTTTTACATCGCTAATTCCTCCGTGTCCGATCGAAAAATCTTGTCTGCACAAGGTGCAATTCGCGTAGTTTTCACCCTTTTTGGAACGGATAATTATTCCCGGATAGGCTTTTGAATATTCTTCACGGAATGACTGCAGTTTTCTTTTTGGTTTAAGACTCGTATGCGATTTTTCTCCGGCTGATTCCATGATCGTTCGCTCGTTTGTAAACTATGGCCTCGTGCTTGGCATTCGGAATGGCACGATAGGAAGTTACGGGAAGCAGTGTCGATTGCCATTGTTACGCGATTTCGTGAATAAAACTTTAAAAAAAATTTTAAAAATTAATTACCGGTAATGAAAAACCGTATTTTTTATCACTGCAACCGTAACCCGGAATAGGTTGATGAAAACCGTACTAATTACGGGAAAACCGGAGTAGTTGGCAGGTATGTTATATGCATCAAGTGTTCATTCAAGGCTAAGGCAAAATATCGAGATATATATCGTGTATCGTGACATGGCCTAAAAATATCGAGATATTAATAAAAGGCCATATTGCCCAGCCCTAGTGTGATTGCATATTTACTTGGACGTTGGAGTCTGCAATAAAGCTTGATTGATGGCAGCTTTATCTCGCTCTGTATGCGCTATAAAACTGCTGGTTAACATCAATAATTTACTTCTTTGGCCCACCTGGCATCGTCCTGATGGTTTGCTTGGCTCAACGGCGGAGGCGGGGGAGGGGGCACCAAGGCACCCGTGATGATCCACGGGGCGCCGGAGGCCGGGAGGGAGGTGGGACTCATGTACTCGTTCTCCTCGCAGTCGGTGGACAACTTCTCCCTGCTGGACACGGCCGACGTCGGCAGCGACCTGAAACGGGGGCACGTCAGCTGGTGTTTTCCTCGCTTAGGGGACATCCAAATAAAAACCCACCTGGCGGTCAGGCAGTACACGGCGTTGGTCGCCGCCTGGGCTTTACCGCCCTCCGCGCCGGCGCTTTGAGAAAAGGCAGCGGGCGCCTTGCAGACGGATCGGGGCACCATGTAGTTGGAGGCCCAGGCGGGAGTGTCGGGGGTGCAGGGCAGCGGTCTCCTCTGGACTCTGGGGTCTTGACCCGCCAGGGGGGAGGGGCGCTCGGGAGGCGGCGGGGGCGGCAGCTCTCTCAGCGCCGGGGGCAGCGGGAGTGGCTTGTCTCGGTGTGTGGCCCCCATCTGTGTGCCGAGGGAAAGAGTGAGAGTAGGAGAAGGTTCCGCAGCGACAAAGCTTGGCCAACCTTTGCTGCTTGCTGGGAGCTGCAAGGCCTCTGCTGCAGGAGGTCCAGTCTGGGAGGAACCGGAGGCAGCTGGGACACGGGGGATGCAGGACGCTCCACCTGCAAACATTCATGCACTATTTACTGTCCAAGGTAGCGTTGCATGCTAACTTGTGGGGCTGGGCCATGAAGCGATACCAATATGTATCGCCATAGACACGTAAAAAATAATAATAATAAATAAAAAAGCGCTCGATCCTAAGAAAGCGGAAGTTGGAACGCAGGGTTGGTTGCATTGACAAAGGCACTCGCAGGAAGTAACACGTTAACAGCCAATCAGGTGACAGTATCAACTATCTTTTTGGTTGTCTCGTTGATTCTTTTGCATGGAGTGAGAAGAGAAAGTAAAAATGAAGACATTATCAAAACAGGAAAAGTCACCTCCAAAGTATGGCGGTTTTTAAACAGATTAATGTGGTGTGTAAATGATGCAAGGCGCTCATCCCCACCAAGACCGGTAACGCCGCGCTAACCCTTTAGAGCAGTGGTTCTTAAAGGGGAACATTATCACCAGACCTATGTAAGTGTCAATATATACCTTGATGTTGCAGAAAAAAGACCATATATTTTTTTAACCGATTTCCGAACTCTAAATGGGTGAATTTTGGCGAATTAAACGCCTTTCTAATATTCGCTTTCGGAGCGATGACGTCACAACGTGGCGTCACATCGGGAAGCAATCCGCCATTTTCTCAAACACCGAGTCAAATCAGCTCTGTCATTTTCCGTTTTTTCGACTGTTTTCCGTACCTTGGAGACATCATGCCTCGTCGGTGTGTTGTCGGAGGGTGTAACAACACCAACAGGGATGGATTCAAGTTGCACCAGTGGCCCAAAGATGCCAAAGTGGCAAGAAATTGGACGTTTGTTCCGCACACTTTACCCACGAAAGCTATGCTACGACAGAGATGGCAAGAATGTGTGGATATCCTGCGACACTCAAAGCAGATGCATTTCCAACGATAAAGTCAAAGAAATCTGCCGCCAGACCCCCATTGAATCTGCTGGAGTGTGTGAGCAATTCAGGGACAAAGGACCTCGGTAGCACGGCAAGCAACGGCGGCAGTTTGTTCCCGCAGACGAGCGAGCTAAACCCCCTATCGACCCTAGCTTCCCTGGCCTGCTGACATCAACTCCAAAACTGGACAGATCAGCTTTCAGGAAAAGAGCGCGGATGAGGGTATGTCTACAGAATATATTAATTGATGAAAATTGGGCTGTCTGCACTCTCAAAGTGCATGTTGTTGCCAAATGTATTTCATATGCTGTAAACCTAGTTCATATTTGTTAGTTTCCTTTAATGCCAAACAAACACATACCAATCGTTGGTTAGAAGGCGATCGCCGAATTCGTCCTCGCTTTCTCCCGTGTCGCTGGCTGTCGTGTCGGTTTCGCTTGCATACGGTTCAAACCGATATGGCTCAATAGCTTCAGTTTCTTCTTCAATTTGGTTTTCGCTACCTGCCTCCACACTACAACCATCCGTTTCAATACATGCGTAATCTGTTGAATCGCTTAAGCCGCTGAAATCCGAGTCTGAATCCGAGCTAATGTCGCTATAGCTTGCTGTTCTTTCCGCCATGTTTGTTTGTGTTGGCTTCACTATGTGACGTCACAGGAAAATGGACGGGTGGTTAAAATCAGGCACTTTGAAGCTTTTTTTAGGGATATTGTGTGATGGGTAAAATTTTGAAAAAAACTTCGAAAAATATAATAAGCCACTGGGAACTGATTTTTAATGGTTTTAACCCTTCTGAAATTGTGATAATGTTCCCCTTTAACCTGGGTTCGGTGAGTCGGCCTCAGGGGTTCGGCGGAGCCTCCGCCGCGGAGGTCAAGACACACCCGACTCGTCGTGTAAATAAAAACGTATTATGGATACCCCCAAAAAATGTTCCCTCTAATTTTCCATATGTGTGAGCAAACGCAAAAACTCCTTGAGCATTCAGTGGAGCACATGAGAGCGACGTCAGACGTGCACATGCACTGTGGCCACACCAGCAGCACACCTGTCCCAAACCTGACTAAATAACAAGTTAAATGTTTTATTATTATAATCAAATGACAGCAGTCATTTCCATGAGATTTTCTAATACAAATATTTTGGCCCAATTACAATGACAATAACAAAAAATATTGTTTTTCATGAGCTGTGGACTAGTATTGTATGTCTGGGTGGAGGTCCTGCTTTGGAAATGATTTGTACCCCTTTCAGACATCGCATTTAGTTCCCACTAAAACGTTCACATGTTGCACATATCGTGTGCACATTCCTGTTACTTTGTTTGTAAAATATATCTTTATTAGTATTTCTTTAATATACAGTAATAACATAATTTCATGGTTAATATTTATAAATTAAGAAAAACATTTTATTGTTCACTAAAGAAGGGTTGGGTGAATGCGCATATGAAACTGGTGGGGTTCGGTACCTCCAACAAGGTTAAGAACCACTGCTTTAGAGCAAAGGAACTTAACCTTTTTCAACTCCCAAATATTAAAACTGAATTTGTAATCTTACTCTTGATTTTAATTGTATTCAATATTTATATCTAATCTACTTACAGTTTACAACTTTGTCAAATGATAGGAAACCAAAAGATAATTTTTTTTTTTAACACAAACTTTAAGCAAAGGTCAGGCTGATTGGAAAAAATAAGTACGAATCAAACATTCTGCATAAGAAGGGAGGGGCACAAAACTAAATTAATAATGAACATGTTCTTTAAAAAACTGTCAATAAAATAAATAAATAAAAATACAGCTTCGCCACTTTAGTCAGGCAGCACGGTGCAACAGGGGTTAGCGCATGTGCCTCACAATACGAAGGTCCTGAGTAGTCCTGAGTTCAATCCCGAGCTCAGGATCTTTCTGTGTGGAGTTTGGATGTTCTCCCCGTGACTGCCTCCTCCGGGTACTCTGGCTTCCTCCCACCTCCAAAAACATGCACCTGGGGATAGGTTGATTGGCAACACTAAATTGGCCCTAGTGTGTGAATGTTGTCTGTCTATCTGTGTTGGCCCTGTGATGAGGTGGCGACTTGTCCAGGGTGTACCCCGCCTTCCGCCTGACTGCAGCTGAGATAGGCTCCAGCGACCACCAAAAAGGACAAGTGGTAGAAAATGGATGGATGGATGGCACTTAAGTGGCAAAATGAACACCTATAAAAGCTGCTGGATAATACTTCAAATGCAGCTACTGCCATCTTGTGGCTTCATCCGGAGGTTGCCTGCAGCAGTGTTTTTCAACCACTGTGCCGCGGCACACTAACTAGTGTGCCGTGGGAGATTGTCTAATTTCCCCTATTTGGGTTAAAAATATTTTTTTGCAAACCAGTAATTATAGTCTGCAAATGATGTGTTGTTGTTGAGTGTCGGTGCTGTCTAGAGCTCGGCAGAGTAACCGTGTAATACTCTTCCATATCAGCAGGTAGCTAATTGCTTTGTAGATGTGGGAAACAGCGAGAGGCAGGGTGCAGGTAAAAAGATGTCTAATGCTTGAACCAAAAATAAACAAAAGGTGAGTGCCCCTAAGAAAAGGCATTGAAGCTTAGGGAAGGCTATGCAGAACGAAACAAAAACTGAACTGGCTATACACAAAGTGAACAAAAACAGAATGCTGGACAACAGCAAAGACTTACTGTGTAGCAAAAACGGCGTCCACAATGTACATCCGAACATGACATGACAATCAACAATGTCCCCACAAAGAAGGATAAAAACAACTGAAATATTTTTGATTGCTAAAACAAAGTAGATGCGGGAAATACCGCTCAAAGGAAGACATGAAATACCAAAAAAAAGAGAAAAAGCCACTAAAATAGGAGCGCTAGACAAGAACTAAAACACTACACACAGGAAAACAGCAAAAAACTCAAAATAAGTCACGGCGTGATGTGACAGGTGGTGACAGTACACCTACCTTGAGACAAGCGCTATAGTGATGCATGCTTGGTTATGGTTTGAAGTCATATCCAAAAATTGCGACAACGACTTTTTACTGTCAACGGAGTTTCATTTTTAATGATTTCTGCTGGTGGCGTGCCTCCCGGATTTTTTCAACGCAAAATGTGCCTTGACTCAAAAAAGGTTGAAAAACACTGGCCTACAGCAACAGCTGTTAGGCCTAACTAACTAGAGGTGGTTGTTGATGTTATCTTGCTCATAGTTTGCCTACCTTGCTGCAGGCCAGCCTGCTCATGACAAGGTTGTGGTCCTCCAGCCGTTCATCATCGTCCTCGTCGTTTGCGGCCGCCTCTGCCCTGCTGGACCCCTGGAAGCCGGCGAAAGCCCCGCCGCCGGCCTTGGGGTGGAAGGGGTCCACCACAATGAGCTCTGTGCCCTTGATCTCACAGCGGCAGAAGGGGCAGCCCTGACCCTCCGACTCCTGACGACGACATGCACGTTTTTATGAAGGAGGGTGGGGCTTTTTAGTGAGTGACAGAGAAAGGTGGGCGGGGAATCCCTCACCTGCCAGGCGGTCAAACAGGAAGTGCACATGAGGTGCCTGCACGGCTCGATCTTCACGTTCTTGTCGTTCTCGGCGCAGATCTTGCACAGCTGGAAGGTGGAGCCCATCTCGCAGTACAACTCGTACTGCTCCTGGAAGCACAAGGACACAAGAAATTGAACATAGAAGCTCATCAGAGAGAGAGAGTGTGTGTGCGTATTAGAAAAACAAACCTGGGTAACTTTGATGTGGTCTTGTGGAGAAGGTTCACACAGGCCTGTTAGGTCTGGGTTCTGTGCACGACCATCTGGGAACAAATAGCTAAAAAAAATATAAACAACAAATTTCATGTCAATATTCTAACGAGTACCAAAAGTTGTATAAATCATTTGAAATTATATTATTTCATATTAAAGAGTAAAAGTATGAGTCTATTTGTCCACCAGCGAGCTTGTTTACAAATGTGTGACATGATGGGTCAAGCAGTGCAAAAAGGCTAAAAAGGAGGCCTGGTGTTCTTGGACATGCTTTACGCAAAGATGTGATCCTGTGTGTCTTAAAAGACTCACAATCCCTCCCTGTAGCCGTCGATGAGTGCCTGGAAGAGAGGTTTGTTGTGGGGAATGGTCTGCAGGATGTTTCCGTCGGCCGTCACGTAACCGATGGCCCACTGGCCCAGGCGGGTGCAGCTCAGCCTAAAGATGTAGCTGACGGTAGAATATACGGGACATTGTATGAACAAGTTGTCATGTACAGTAGATCCCTGCTAGGGATGTAACAATACAAACATTTCATATGACTGTTATTGAGAGCAAAATGATCACGGTTATCGTAAATTCGGAACTATAAGCCGCTAATTTTTTCCTACACTTTGAACTCTGTGGCTTATAAAACAGTGCGGCTAATTTATGTATTTTCTTCACCAGTTTTAATTAAACCCGAACCATAGGACTATGGCGCCACCTTTTTTTTATTTTATTTTTTTGTCCTGTCAAGCTTCTCAGGCAAATCATATAGTTGATGTAGATGCCCGTATCGGCTGTTCAGATTTACTTTACAAAAGAGAAATGTAGGATACTTCTCTTGTTGCCTTATTTGTATTTGACTTTATTAAATGTATTTATATTATCATTTGGTGCAGCCGGGCCGGAGCAGGAGGGGATAGAAAGAGAAAAAAAAGGAAGACAGAGGGGGAAATTGTAGGGACAAGAGAGGGAACCTTTTAGACGAGTTTGCTCACTGCAGGTGCTGCAAGTAGAACATGTACTTCCTGTTTTGCCTTGAACCGAAAGTAAAAACGTCCATAGCGTTTCTGCTCAAGAGGATTCTTTATTCATCACACCAAGCATTGTTCTTAAGTTTCACATTTTAACTAAAACAATTCATACTTACTCAACTTTCCCATATGTGATGTCTGTCGGAGTATTTTCATGCATATTTGTACGTGCTATAATAATGTAACGAAACTAGCGTTGTTAGCATTAGCCAGTTTTCTAACACGATTATGAATGACTGTGTTAGTATTATTAAATTACAATGGGATTATTTTTGTATTGTTTCACTTTCACAAATTCCTCACCAAATCATCACCGGGGAGTTAAGTCTGTTTAAATTATTTGAGAGCCAGCTTCCGCAGCGTGGGTCCATTACGATGACCTCTGTTTTGTATGATCAGCTGTTTTACTGCCGTGTGACAGACACCGTTTGGAAAAAGTTAAGGTATGTAAATAAACATTTACAAAATATTTATGTGTAAATAACTCATTTCACAATGTATATATCTGCGGCTTACAGTTTATTCTAAAATTTTGTGGGTACGTCTCTGTATAGTCAGGAAAATACGGTATTATAATGCTGGAAATGTAATACTGGAGGATCTACTATATGGGTATAAAATGTGTAGTTCTTACCTGCCGGGCTTGTGGATGAACCTGTGCAGGCGAGCCTTCACCTCGTCGTAGGTGAGAAAAGCCATGTAGCCTGGATGTGTGACGGCTAGACTGTTCCAGTTCCTTAAAAGCGACGACCATGGCTACAAATACAAACACACACACACACACACTATTACATCAACTGTATGCAAGGGCTTAGACAAGAGTCAAAGAACCTAATCCCCAACGATAACGCATCCTATGCTTACATGCACTAAAATAAATAAATTGTATGGATTTGGTTGAAATCAGCGTTTTAAAACACAATTAGGTTTTTACCTTTTTTAAAATGAGCTTAATATTAAAAATAGAATTAACATATCTAAGATAAACCCCCTAAATATTTTTCTTTACTAAAAGGGCAACAAATTTAATACAAAGTGGCCAGAATATCAAATTAAATGTATTTTAAAAATTAAAAAACTATTTAAATGGCAGAAAAAATAATAATTTGTTGAACATTACAAAAGCCTGTGCTCGGGGCCTTGGCACAACATCCCCACTTTTGCCCTAAAAGTCCTCCTGTGTCTCAGGATTTACTCCCTGAATTTGTAAATCTGAACAAAAATGACAAATGATTTTGTGAAAATAAAATATCTTTCCAACCACTATAGTACTACCCTTGGTATCAACACTACCAATATCTGGATAGATCTGCCCTCCTCCTACGCGTATGACAGGCTGCTTCACAACAACAGACATTATATTATCTCTTTCTTTAGGTCTTGTCAATCTACTTCAGTTTTACTCAATTAAATTACACCCCCCTTTCCCCCCACGAAAAACGAAAATATGTTGCACCCCCGACTCTCTGCCGCAACTATAAATAGTATAATTTGTCTATAAAATTGTTATAAGTACACCTCTGCATAACATAGTATCCTTAACATCAAAGGAAAACAGAAATATATATGAACTTATTGTTTTTTTCAGATTTAAAAGTTATTTTATCTTTTTAATCCTTATACAAACTATAAACATTTTTTGAACAATTTGATACTGAAAAGAAATGTAACTCAATAAATTTCAAAATGGTCAAACATTAACTCAAGAGCACAATATATAAAACACTTTAACCTACCGTATTTTTCGGATCATAAGTCGCAGTTTTTTTCATAGTTTGGCCGGAGGTGCGACATATACTCCGGAGCGATTTATGTGTGAAATTATTAACACATTACCGTAAAATATCAAATAATATTATTCATCTCATTCGCGTAAGAGACGAAGCAAATGTCCGCAATCGTCACACACACGTCAACCAATAAGAATTTGGCGGGGGCGGGTCATGGCAGAAGTGCATTGTGGGTCATGGGATTACTGCTGCTACATCCGTAGCTATTAAAATGGATTATTTCAACATTGGCGGTAACTTATAAAAACTGAGAAGGGCTGAACTAAAATGGCACCGAAAAGGAAATCATATACTGCAGATTACAAGCCGGACGTAGTGAAATATGCAGCAGAAAACGGCAATCGAGCAGCAGAAAGAAAGGAAACGGCGCGTACCAGAGGCGACACCGGGGAGGAAGATTTCATGGGATTTAGCGATCGGGTGTGACAGATTGTTTGGTAAACGTATAGCATGTTCTATATGTTATAGTTATTTGAATGACTCTTGCCATGATGTGTTGCGTTAACATACCAGGCACGTTCTCAGTTGGTTATTTGTGCGTCATATGGCGTACACTTATTTAGCCTGTTGTTCACTATTCTTAATATATTTTAAATTGCATTTCAAATGTCTATTCTTGGTGTTGGATTTTATCAAATAAATTTCCCCCAAAAATGCGACTAATACTACAGTGCGACGTATATATGTTTTTTTCCTTCTTTATTGTGCATTTTCGGCCGGTGCGACGTATACTACGGAGCGACTTATAGTCCGAAAAATACAGTACAAAACTAAAAATGCACCAATTTCAGCTGTTTTTTTTTATCAAAACGAGTTCAGAATTAATGGCTACTATGAGCATGTTTTGTAGTGTTAGAAGCATCATACTGCATGATACTGATAAAGCACACGCACGCCCCCTGGTATCGCACTGTGCATCAGCCTGAATATTGGTTTGATGTATATATAAATTATAGTGTGCAGTTTTTTACTGAAATAAGGATTTTTCTCGAGGCTAGAATAAATTATTTCCGTTTACGTTGATTCTTAAAGGGAACTCTGCTTCACTATACAAACTTTTCGGTTGGCGAACCATGTTGAAGAACTAATTAAGTTCGTAGAGTGAGGGTCCCTTGTATACAGTAGGCTGCTAACCACTTATGTCAGTCGGGGGACCAAAAATAAATCAAGTATCAGGCAGAAGGGATCGGCTTTTGTGATCTGCATTGAAAGGCATTGATCAACATTGGCTGATCACATACTTTTTCGTGGAAATTGGCCAATACTGATTGGTGACCTATCGATACGCATCTCTGGTTAGCTCTGATCAGTAAGTTCTACCAAAGTTGGAAGCATACAAATGTGAAAAACAAAAGGTTAGTAGGAAATTGGGCTCAAACCTACTGGATTTAGTCATGAATTAGGGTGTGTGAGGCAAAATGTATGTTCCTAGAGTACATATTGACATGTTGAGTCCAGAGTGCATCATCTTCGTGGTCTACAAGGGTGTGATGGTCTGACCTGGAAGAGCCTGGTGAAGATGTCAAATTCAAAAACGGAGATGTAGTCGTTGCAGGTGAGGTCGATGGTGGACTTGAGGGCCATGGCCTCCAGGCCCGAGCTGATGGGATGGAACTCGTGCAAGGCCTGGCGGAACGTCCGCCACGGAACGATGGTCCTTTGTGCAGCGGGAAGACAGGTCAGGCATGCAGTAACACGACAACACCAGGTGGCGGCTGACACTCACTTGTCGCCGAAGGACCTCCTCCAGAACTCGGCGGCGTCGGCTTTGGTGATCCTAAAATTATCTCCCTGGAAGAGGCCGTTGGGGAAGATGGCTTTGAGCTCGGCCAGCATGTGGCTGAAGATGAGCGACAACTTGGTGAGGTTTCGCCTAAGCGGGACAAGACAAAACATGGATTGATAAAGAATGATGTTACATTCTAGAGCACAAGAGATGGACATTCTCCAGCAAGTTTCTCAGAGGAAATGACTGGACTTCTCCTAAAGAGGAAGGACCGACTTTCGCTCTGTGAAACACTTTGAGGACAAAAACAGAAAGTAGAAGTGGCATGATTTTGTCCTTTTTCTTTCTTTCCTGCAGACTCACTAGAATTATATTTTTGGAGCGATGTAAGCAAGTATCACATGTGCAGTGTGACCTGGAATAACCTTGTCAATAACGTTGACAGGCTATGGATACCTAGTACTCGTATGTGTGCGCTACCAATGTGGGTATGCTGTATATGCGGCGTATAGGGTGCCACGCTAGAGGGGGCCCCAAAGCGATAGGCAGGAAATTATTTCAAGTTGGCATTATCTGTACTTAACAGCTGTTTGTGCATGTGTAAATGAGATCATCAAGAACAGAACCACATCAGTGATTAGGCGCCTCCTGCCTCCTTGTCTCGCCCCTCTGTCTCGTGCAGCCGCGTATTGATGTGTGTTGGTCTTTTTTTAACTACATCAGCAGATACAACGCATTCACATATGATACCGGTATTTAGGATTAAAAAATAAATAATTTGTCAAGTAGATCAGTGTTTTTCAACCTTTTTTGAGCCAAGGCACATTTTTTGTGTTCAAAAAATCCGGAGGCACACCACCAGCAGAAATCATAAACTCAGTTGACAGTTAAAAGTCATTGTCGCAATTGTTGGATATGCCTTTAAACCATAACCAAGCATGCATCACTATAGCTCTTGTCTCAAAGTAGGTGTACTGTCACGACCTGTCATATGACGCCATGACTTATTTGGAGTTTTTTTGCTGTTTTCCTGTGTGTAGTGTTTTAGTTCTTGTCTTGCGCTCCTATTTTGGTGGCTTTTTCTCTTTTTTGGTATTTTCCTGTAGCAGTTTCATGTCTTCCTTTGAGCGATATTTCCCGCATCTACTTTGTTTTAGCAATCAAGAATATTTCAGTTGTTTTTATTCTTCTTTGTGGGGACATTGTTGATTGTCATGTCATGTTCGAATGTACATTGTGGACGCAGTCTTTGCTCCACAGTAAGTTTTTGTTGTCGTCCAGCATTCTGTTTTTGTTTACTTTGTAGCCAGTTCAGTTTTAGTTTCGTTCTGCATAGCCTTCCCTAAGCTTCAATGCCTTTTCTTAAGGGCATTTGCCTTTTGTTTATTTTTGGTTTAAGCATAAGACACATTTTTACCTGCTGATATAGAAGAGTATTACACGGTTACTCTGCCGAGCTCTAGACAGCACCGACACTCAACAACAACAACACATAATTTGCAGACTATAATTACTGGTTTGCAAAAATGTTTTTAACCCAAATATGTGAAATTAGATAATCTCCCACGGCACACCAGACTGTATCTCACGGCACACCGCGGCACAGTGGTTGAAAAACACTGAAGTAGATGGTAATAACCACTGCTCAAGCACCAGCCCCTTTGACCAGCATTCAAAATTCATTTAAGAATACAAATTACTTCCATTGTCAATAATTCTCTACAAATATATTTTGATCTCTGACAGGGCATTTATCAATCAGTTTATTGAGTATGTCATAGTCAGTCCTATATCATACATGTAGTACATAATAAACATACATATATCGAGAGAACAATCTCCTGCTCGATAACAATATTGTTTCACAAAAAAAAGAAAACTACGAAAAGAAAATCAAAATAAGACAAACATCTCAAAAAGGTAATGGGGAGAAGTATAAACTTTTTGAATCCCACCTCTTTTCTATAGTTGAACTTTAATGAATAACATCCCGTTTCCTCTGAACCGCATTTTATTACATTTATCTGGATTTACATAATTTGATTTGCTCAGATTAACGTGTTTACAATAAGTCAATATATCAAAGTACATTGATATTCACATTCAAAACAAGCCTAGACTTTACTATACCGAACAAAAATGCTAGATTTCTACAATTCCTAAAGTGCTCAATATTTGAACAGTGTTTGAGCTCGTCACTCGGGCTGTTACATATTTTCACCCCACAGACTGAGACACAAAAACTTCTCCTTGGGGTAAGTGCTAAAGCGTGTTTGTATTTTGCCGGTCCTCTGAGGTTGTACCCCACATCTCTTTCTATGGATAAACTTTGAATATTTGCAGGTAATTGATAACTTCTTGCTTTAAACGTTAAATGTTCTACCAAATCATAACATTAACAGTTTTGACCTTAAAAATAAGCTATTTGTGTGCTCCCTAAACCACACATTATGGATAATTCTAACTCCCCATTTTTGTAAGATTGTTAAAGGATGTATGTTGGTTTTATAATTATTTCACCAAAAATGTTAGTTCCTGTGGGAATTATTCCGCTGTCTGCGCAGCTGCTTTAAACGCAGCGCTCAAGGGGCTCTGATTTGCCTTTCAATTCCAATGCCTTCATGCTCAATGTTCCAAAGTTGCCTTGCAGAAAGTGCAGTGTGCTTCGTCTAAGTGTTTTCACGTCACAACAATCGGAAAGTCGGCCATGGTGGGGTAAAGCACAACAATATATTATATGTGAAAGAGACTGTTAGCAATAAAGCTAAAATGTTAACTTTTCCCAGTGTTTTCATCTGTTAAAGTTAAAGTTCAAGTACCAATGATTGTCACACACACACACACTAGTCAGACTTGATCAAACTCTCTGCACAAAGTTGTAATGAACACCGAGCACAGAGCTAAAAAGAATAAAGGCGATTATGGATAGCAAGCCTCAGACAGAATTTGGATGGGATGAATGTGGAAAACATTCATATTTGATTAGCTCATTTTGTATCCGGCATGTATTTCACGTTGACTACACTTTCACCTACTTTTAATTGTTTGCAAAAATATGGATAATAAGGACTAGTCATTACTTTTGCATGAGAAGATGACGTTCTTTGCTTTTCAGGCCCTCACCCAGTCACAAACCTTTATAGCTTTTAATGTCAGTTGCTGTACAAACTTGGACAAAAGCCTAACCTAAAATGATTGGAATAAATAATATAATGGAATGACAGTATTTTATTAGTTATATTGCTGTGAGTGTATTACTGTTAAGTCATTACACTACAAATAAATTAGCGTGTTCTTTTACTGTGTGATCGGGCTGCACGATTTTGGCCAAAAATAGGGTCACCACTTTGTGAACAAATGCGTGAGCAAATTGTCGAACAGTTTAAGAAAAAGATTTCTCAATGAACTATTGTAAGGAATTTAGGGATTTCACCATCTACGGTCCGTAATATCATTATAAGGTTCAGAGAATCTGGAGAAATTACTGCAACCAACATTGAATGCCCATGACCTTTGATTCCTCAGGCGGTACTGCATCAAAAAGCGACATCAGTGTGTAAAGGATATCACCACATGGGCTCAGGACCACTTCAGAAAATCACTGTCAGTAACTACAGTTGGTCGCTACATCTGTAAGTGCAAGTTAAAACTCTATGCAAAGCGAAAGCTATTTATCAACAACACCCAGAAACGCCGCCGGCTAAGATGGACTGATGCAAAGTTGAAAAATGTTCTGTGATCTAATGAGTCCACATTTCAAATTCCATCCATCCATTTTCTACCGCTTATTCCCTTTTGGGGTCGCAGGGGGCGCTGGAGCCTATCTCAGCTACAATCGGGCGGAAGGCGGGGTACACCCTGGACAAGTCGCCACCTCATCGCAGGGCCAACACAGATAGACAGACAACATTCACACTCACATTCACACACTAGGGCCAATTTAGTGTTGCCAATCAACCTATCCCCAGGTGCATGTTTTTGGAGGTGGGAGGAAGCCGGAGTACCCGGAGGGAACCCCAGTCACGGGGAGAACATGCAAACTCCACACAGAAAGATCCCGAGCCCGGGATTGAACCCAAGACTACTCAGGACCTTCGTATTGTGAGGCAGATGCACTAACCCCTCTTCCACCGTGCTGCCCACATTTCAAATTGTTTTTGAAAATTATAACTGCTGAATTAGACAAAAGTACTAGTGGAGATACGAGCCAGGAGGGAATAAGAGTATGCTGCAGAGTTTCTGCGTGATTGAAACAAGCAACAAACATAACATTCTGCGCCCTTTGCAGACGCTTATATGCACGCCCTGTGGTCTTCTGGAGGATCTCCGCTCACGCGACGAATACTTTGCCTGTTGTGACTGCTTGACTTTGATTAGTGAATAAATGCACAACGCAAAGACCTACTTTTATTTGAGTTTTAATGCATACCTTTAAATCGCTAAATATCTTAAAGTTGCAAAATTGACCACACAGAACCTTGCTGCTTCATTTTCTCAGGCAAAACCGGTGTTATGAAGCAGATTTACAATACATCCGCCATATTTCCATTGTAACTTGTTTATAAATGAAAACAAGCACTGAAACCCCCAATCCACATTTACTGATTAGTGTGTGTGTGCGTGCATGGCACACTCTCAGAACAAGGAGCAGCATAGCTTGGAGGCGCAAGACGAGAGGAACATCAATTTAACAATTTCCTTTTTTTTTTTTTTACATTGTCATAATTCAATAGTGATTACGATTTAAAATCAATTAATTCTGCATCCTACTGTGTATAATGGTAAGATTTCACAAGTGAACATCTCATATAGATCTTGTTCAGCAATTGGCGCCACTTTAGCCACATCCGCTCCTTTTAGGGGTTGGAGGGTGTTGTGCAGGTGTTAGTGGCATTTCAGCATTATTTGACACAGATTCTAGACTTTTTACTATTAGTTCAATTCACTTCCATCCCAATGTTTACAAACGCTGCCCTACACAATGGCTCCTCATCCAGGTCCTGACCAGTTTGCAACATCGATGAAAACACTATTTGTTTCCGTCCACCGGCTTCAATAATGAATGAACTCGTTTGTTCTACAGCCACAAATAGTTAAACTTGCACATACCATCTTACTCAAATAACTGGCCTTTGCTGTGGGCTTTCATAATATCCGCTGTAATACGCCGCTCACTCGTGCTTGATCAATTGTGAACGCGCTGCACAGGTACTTAAAGGGGATCTATGATGACAAAGCGTCAAATCATAAGGTTCATGCATTTTGGCATGAGCTTGCAGGCAGTTTAGAATGCCTATGCACGTGTGGTTTTGCAGTCTGGCTACGTTGTGATGTCACAGCGAGAGGGAAGCACTTATTTGGATTAGGTCAAGCTCTCAGCCAGAGAGAACACTTTCACATTCAAACATCTTCCAGACTGACTCAAACGGGTAGAAAAAGTGAACAAAATGTACGCAGGATTCACACTTAAATATCAAATACATATTATGAAGACCAAGAGAAAGTGTTTCAAATGTAAAATAAATTCATCATAGGTAGGGATGTCCCGATCCAGGTTTTTGCACTTCCGATCCGATACCGACCGATACCGATACTGGCCTATCCGAGCATGTATTAAAGTTTAAAGTTATTTAGCCTACTTAGTTGTCAGAATCATGTTGAAAAGGGTTTTAGTACTCTTGATAACAACTAGCCAGCTGAATTAGGGGAGTTTGAATAATACACAATGGTTGGTAACAAGAAACTGACCTGTTTATTCAAGGATAAACACAAAATAGACAAAATTATACATGACAAACAGAAATGGCATCATTGAACTAGGGCTGGGCGATATGGCCTTTTTTTAATATTGCGATATTTTAAGGCCATATTGCGATACACGATATATATCTCGATATTTTGCCTTAGCCTTGAATGAACACTTGATGCATATAATCACAGCAGTATGATGATTCTATGTGTTTTGATTGATTGATTGAGACTTTTATTAGTAGGTTGCACAGTGAAGTACATATTCCGTACAATTGACCACTAAATGGTAACACCCCAATAAGTTTTTACACTTGTTTAAGTCGGGGTCCACTTAAATTGATTCATGATACAGATATATACTATCAGATATATACTATCATCATAATACAGTCATCACACAAGATAATCGCATTGAATTATTTACATTATTTATAATCCGGGGTGTGGAGGGGGGCGCCTGATGTAAGTGTCAAAAAGACAGCCAAAAGAGTTTGATATGAGAATAAATCTAAAGTTAAAATATAGGGTAGAAATGATCACTAATTTTTTCAGACGGTGTTGATCTGGAAATTTTTGCCTCAGCATTTTGATGGTGTGGACGCGTGGCACCGAACGGAGATAAGCGTCTCGACAGACATTACAATATTTGAACAATGATGACGAAAACTGTTTTCTCTGTCGTGTCCGTGTGTCGAAAATTGTTATGCGTTTATTTTTTTATTTGATTTTGTGCGTGGCATATAATTGCTATGCGCACAGGCGAGCACCTTAGAGAGAACGTTGGTCACACGGCTGCGCTAGCATCACAGCTAACATTAGCCATGCTGCTACCTCTCTGCTCGGGGAGGACGTATACGTATGACGTGACAGTATGTGACGTATGACGTGTGTTAGAAGGTGCGCTCGCTGTCTGCAAGAGGGAGACACAGGAAAGAGTGAGAAGAGCCTGTCGTGTAATGCCAGCAGCTAAAAGCAACTGCGTGAGATTCCACAGACCTGTGGATGTGTTGAAGGTGTGCTGGAAAATGCGGAACGGAAATTACGGAGCAGCAGAAAAGTGGAATGTATTATTTAAATCGGTGCGTTGGAAAACACGGACCGGAGGTTTTCTTTAAACTGGATCTGGATCGGCATTTTCCCATGCCTTGCCGATACGCATTTTTTGGCAAATATCGGCGGCCGATATGATCCAAATATCGGATCGGGACATCCCTAGGTCCACTTTAATTCAGAGGTCTTCAAAGGGAGATTCTGGGCCCATTAGGGGTCTGCGGAGGTACTGCAAGGAAGTCATAACATTTTTGGTTGGTTAAACTTTTTTTTAAATATTTCAAACAGAGCACCGATTCATTTGTCTATCCCTTCAACAAGGAAGACCCACCCCTATTGCTGTAGTGCCAATCACGAGGCAGGTTCCCTTCTGATTGGACAAGAGTTCATTCCCAGCTAGCAGTTAGTTTATGTTTAAGTGTTTGGATCGGAAAAGTGCATAGTATAGTATGCCCTCCACCTCAAAAACCGCAGGTTAACAAAGTAGGGTTGTCCCAATCCGATATTGATATCTGTACGATATCAGCAAAAAAACAAGAATCGGCTTGCATATAATATCTCCAATACAGGCTCTGATACAAGCAGTTCTGCCGCGTGTTTACTTGTGTAAAGCTGGACATGCAGTTAATATCTAAATGTCCTCCAATAAGGAAACACATTTAATCTTTCCTTATGTTTTAGTGAAGTGATTTACAAAAGGTAGGCTGTAGACTACTAAGAACTAGCAGCTACACAACAGCTAAGCACACAATAGCACCTAAACTAGACATACAAACTGTATTTTTCGGTCATAAAGGCACACTTAAAATCATTTCATTTTCTCAAAAATCCCCATTGTGCCTTATAACCCTGCGGGCCTAATTTACTGATTAATTCTGGTTGTTTACCAACCTCGAAGCAATTTTATTTGGTACAAGGTGTAATTGGTGTGATAAGTAGATGGCAGTCACACATAAGAGATAAGTGTGGATCGCAACTTGACGCCTGTTCAATAAATGACACTAGCAAAGCAAGCTCAAAACTTTGCTGTTTTATTGAGAAGATAAAACATTACACGTGGCGCTCAAAAATCTGTCAAAATGTTTTAGTACGACTTTGGTAAACAACGATGGATTGGATTGTCAGCGCATTGCGGCTACCGTAGTCAGACGTTCTTCAACATACGGGTATTGTTATGGTTTGTGTATAAGGACCCTAAAATGCCACCTTTTGGTACATGCTGTTGTATATTTGGGATCTGCATAGATCCTGAAAGTTTGCGCGCGTCTGCCACTGTAGTCCGCGCCGTAGTCAATAAGATCTTTTTTTTCTATCCTCTTGCTGTACAGCATCCATCCATCCATCCATCTAACTTATATCGGTCAGTAGTCTTGATATGGAAGCACTAAAAACTGGTACAACAAAAATGACAGGGAGAAGACGCTGTCGAAGTGGAGCCACGTAAATAAGACTGGCCAAAAAAGGAGACAGTCAGAGAGTGGCTTGAAGGTGGTCTGTAAAATGTGATCTATGCAACATTTTAACCAAAGAACCACCATTACATTAGTTATGTAGACCACAATGAAGTGTTTAAAATGTAGAAAATGTAGATTACCACAATGTGTGAATGTAGACTGAATGAACGAGCAGTTCTCACTTCTGTTAATCGCTCTGAGTGTCTAGAAAAAAGTGCGCTATAAATCTAATCCATTATTATAACTAAATCTGTCAAGGTTAGTATTTTTGTATACTTACCATTGTTCTGAGCAATTTCACTTGATCAAATAATTATAATTCCTGCTGATATCGTATTAGATTAATATCAGTATTAGCCAATACTCAAAGCTAGAATATCCATATCTTATCAGAAGTGAAAAAGAGACCCCTAATAATAACAAGGCACCTTTAGGACCAGTTTAATTTATAACACAATTTTACACAAGATATACATGTAGGGTGTCCCCGCTACATCTCGCCAACCGCTTATTTTATTTATATTTTATTTTTACATATATTTATCATGTTTTATGCTGTTTTTTTAGATGGCGTTAATTTTAGTTATTCTCCAGTGTGGACGCCTCAAAGGTGGTGATTTTTCCTCAAATCATCAGTGCCATGCCATATTTTGTTTTTGCTTTGTTATTGTAAACAGTGCTGTGTGCATGTTTTCTTCTCTTCCTTTATTTATTTTTTTGTACAGCACTTTGTGTTTACCACTTGCCTGAGTATGAAAAGTGCTATATAAGTAAAGATTGATTTGATTTGGGGGTTCTTAGCCTGGATAACGTTGAAGACCCCTGCTTGAATTAGTTCAGTTTCATAGTTATGAATAGCGCCCTAAAAACAAATCATTTAAAAGTGAGACAGAAGTTTATAGATTTATTTTAAATAAGCATTAAGACCTGTTATGGCTGTATTCAAGACATTTTAAGGCCTTAAATTAAAATGATTGGATTTAGACTTTTTAAGACCCTATGGGTACCTGGCAAGAACAAATAGTTTTCTTGTCAGACAACTGTTTCTTTGTAATCCATAAAATAACACTGTGATACAGCATCTTTCCATGGCTTTACCTTGGCTGGGAGTTCTCCTCGAACATCCTCTCCTTGGCCTCCTTGAAGAGGCTCATGGTCTGCTTGGTCTTGTTGGTCAGGTTCTCCATAACCACGCGAAAGTACTCGTTCTCGCCGAGGATCTCCATGCGGCTCTCGTAGCGCGACAGTACCGTGCGCAGGTGCTGGTAGGTGTCCGGCAGCAGGTCCAGGATGTAGGGCGGGCTGTTCTTGAGGGCCACCTTGGGGTTCTGGCACAAACGCACCACCTTGGATGAAAGAGAGAGGATAAAGGCTACTAATGGATGTCTTTGTCTGCTTTAAAGTGACTTCCAAAAGTTTTTCTGTCGTTCTTCATGAGCGGTCCCGATAGGACCTTTTTGAATAGGTGGAAAATAATCCACCAAGTCAAAAAACAGCACATTCTATGACTGCAAAGCTGTAGTTGCAAAACCAACTTTTTTTTACCCATTGGGGCCTGTTTTTGTGTATTTGGGATCCCTAGAAATCCCGAAAATGTGAAATCAAACCACGGAGACATGGCATAGATGTTTATAAAACTATTTTGTCTTCTTTCATACTTGCTCTTGACGAGTCGTTTTTAAATTTGAGTAGCTAGTGACGTATTTGTCCCTGGTTATGTCAGCGGATACATCCACATATTGTAAAGCTTTACCAAGTCCGCCATTGTAGCCCAAAGTTGTAGTCAATAAGATTATTTTTCTCTATTCTTGCTGTGAGGCAGGCTGGCTCATACATGCAATTGCATCCTCCGTTGTTGCCATTTCTACCAGGTAGCGTATAGTTCTAAGTTGGGCTGGACAATTAATCAAATGTGTATTTCGATTTTGGCTTCTCACAATCATAAAATATAGTAAAAAAAACAAAAACAAATAATGGATTGGGCAACGCGCATGCAAATTCCTAAGCTTGCAACGATGAAATAGGTGTAATCACGTCTACTAAAACAGTGGTTCTCAAACTTTTCCCACCAAGTACCACCTCAGAAAGCACTTGGCACTCCATGTACCACCATTAAAATACAGTAGCATAGTAGACCTAAATATTCATTAAAAACAAGGCAGAGGTTTTATTTAACAAGTATATTTAATATTTTTAGCCACCGTAACATTACACACAGAACAGTAATACTGTGTTTGAATATAGGAAAATAAAATCAGGGGATAAGATATTTTGTTCATTTTATTTATATAGCAACGGAATGGGTCCTATGTTATGTTATGTTCCACTTGTAGTTTATTCAATGTTTAACAGATGTTGTGGTTTACCTGTTAAATGCATCTTGTTTTGTGCAGCCTTCTCTACTAATGTTTTTCTTTGTTTACATGTGTTCTGTGTGTTTTTGATTGGCTGGGAAAGGCCGCATAATGAGGATACATTTGGTTGTCACGCGTGTTGAGTGATACAAATGGAGTAAGACAGTTCTGTTTGTGTGTTGAGTGTTTCATTTGCCGTCGACTAGTACCTACTAGGGATGTCCCGATCCGATATTTGGATCGGATCGGCCGCCGATATTTGCCAAAAAATGCGTATCGGCAAGGCATGGGAAAATGCCGATCCAGATCCAGTTTTTAAAAAAACTCCGGTCCGTGTTTTCCAACGCACCTATCTAAATAATACATTCCACTTTTCTGCTGCTCCCTAATTTCCGTTCCGCATTTTCCAGCACACCTTCAACACATCCACAGGCCTGTGGATTCTCACGCAGTTGCTTTTAGCTGCTGGCATTACACGACAGGCTCTTCTCACTCTTTCCTGTGTCTTCCTCTCACAGACAGCAAGCGCACCTTCTTACACACGTCACATACTGTCACGTCATACGTCACATACGTATACGTCATACGTCACATACGTATACGTCCTCCCCGAGCAGAGAGGTAGCATGGCTAACGTTAGCTGTGATGCTAGCGCAGCCGTGCTAGCAACGCTCCCTCTAAGGTTCGCGCCTGTGCAATTGCGCACGGCAAATCTATGCCACGCACAAAATCAAATAAAAAAATAAGCGCATAACAATTTTCGACACACGGACACGACAGAGAAAACAGTTTTCGTCATCATTGTTCAAATATTGTAACGTCTGTCGAGACGCTTATCTCCATTCAGTGCCACACGCCCACACCATCAAAATGCCGAGGCAAACATTTCCAGATCAACACCGTATGAAAAAATTAGTGATTTTCTTTAGTTGTGATTTCCTTCTCTGCATAAAAGTTTAAAAGTAGCATATATTAATGCAGTATGAAGAAGAATGTTTTAATGTAGACACATAGAATCATCATACTGCTGTGATTATATGCATCAAGTGTTCATTCAAGGATAAGGCAAAATATCCACATATATATGGTGTATCGTGACATGGACTAAACATATCCACATATATATGGTGTATCGTGACATGGACTAAACATATCCACATATATATGGTGTATCGTGACATGGCCTTAAAATATGGCAATATTAAAAAAAGGCCATATCGCCCAGCCCTAGTTCAATGATGCCATTTCTGTTTGTCATGTATAATTTTGTCTATTTTGTGTTTATCCTTGAATAAACAGGTCAGTTTCTTGTTACCAACCATTGTGTATTATTCAAACTCCCCTAATTCAGCTGGCTAGTTGTTATCAAGAGTACTAAAACCCTTTTCAACATGATTCTGACAACTAAGTAGGCTAAATAACTTTAAACTTCAATACATGCTCGGATAGGCCAGTATCGATATCGGATCGGAAGTGCAAAAACAATATCGGTATCGGATCGGAAGTGCAAAAACCTGGATCGGGACATCCCTAGTACCTACAGTAGTCGCATTGCAACAACTTCCGTTAAAGGTAGATAAACCTTTGATAATGGCTCGAGTCACGTCATTACAATATTTCATTAAGTGATTCTTTGGCGTACCACAAAATGGAACCCTGCAGTTTGAGAATCACTCTGCTCGACGTTTGGAATCTCACCAATAATCACTAAACTCAACTAAAAAATTAAGGCCATATGATTTCCACATTATTGTAACGACGGGTGGAATCACAGAATTGACAATGTAAAAGAAACACAAAATATTCCGAAATACTCAATCGCTTCAGCCTGAACTAAACAAAGTCGAGAGGGGCACTTGAAACACCATCTAAACTACAAAGTTAAAGCTAACAAGAACAATCTTTATTCCCACAACAAATCTTATCTGCTTGTGTTGTTGTGAACGACATCAGCGATGTAAGAGCAGAAGACAGCAGTCGCAACTTTTTTTTTTTTTTTTTTAAACAGCTATAAGTCGTCAGCATGAAACTCAGAACAGCACACTTCACAATAAAAGCACTATGCGCAACATCCCGTCTGACCGCGCTAACAAAATAAAGGTTTCAAAAAAGTACCTTGCACAAGCATGATGTACTTAAAACAATTAATACATTTACAAAATGATTATGCTTTGACCTAAAATACTGGTCTTTTGTAGGTTTAGATCAGGGGGTGTGGTTGTAAGTTTGTAAAGCCCTTTGAGACATTTGTGATTAAGGGCTATATAAATACATTTTGATTGATTTTATACAATTATATTAATGACACGAAAAGCACATACTCCATGATAGTAAAATAAGTGGAATAATAAAAAAAAAATTAAAAATACATATTTTTTGTTTTTTCATATTTGTTTTAGTGGTATGATAAATACTCACATTTTCTAGTAATTAATAATTGTGGTATTAATCAGGATTTCAATATCAATCAAAAGAATTGTGATTATTAATTTTGCCATAGGCAGCACGGTGTCAGAGGGGTTAGTGCATCTGCCTCACAATACGAAGGTCCTGAGTAGTCCTGAGTTCAATCCCGGGCTCGGGATCTTTCTGTGTGGAGTTTGCATGTTCTCCCTGTGACTGTGTGGGTTCCCTCCGGGTACTCCAGCTTCCTCCCACCTCCAAAGATATGCACCTGGGGATAAGTTGATTGGCAACACTAAATTGGCACTAGTGTGTGAATGTTGTCGGTCTATCTGTGTTGGCCCTGCGATGAGGTGACTTGTCCAGGGTGTACCCCGCCTTCCGCCCCAATTCAGCTGAGATAGGCTCCAGCGACCCCCAAAAGGGACAAGCGGTAGAAAATGGCTGGATGGATGGGAATTTTGCCATAACCGTCCTGGCATAGTTATTTCTAAGTTATATCTGTCAGTAGCCTTGATATGGAAGCGCTAAAAACTACAACACGTCTGACGGGGTTTACATGCAGTCAAAGTGGAGGCACGTAAATAGGACCGCCCACAAAATGGCTCATTCTGAAGAGAAGGTTAGAAAGCATCTTGAAGATGGTCTGTAAAACATAATCTATGCAAAATTCTGACCAAAGAACCACCATTACATGTTATGTAGACCACAAGTAGGTATTTTAAATGTAAAAAAAAACCCATCATAACAGGGCCCCTTTAAGCACCACAATGAGGTTTTGAGTCTGACGTGGACTCACATGATTTTGGCAGTACACGGTAATTGTTTTGTTGCACTGATGTGGGCGAAGTAACCACAACGTTTCATTCTGAAAATTGCCCGGCTTAATTTTTTTTAATGTGTTGTACTTTTTGTCCAGTCAGCCTAATCCGTATGAAATGGCTGCGGATTTGCTCCAACATCCAGTAAAAATAGAAGCCTTGCGGTCCGAACCATCTTGGTGTCCACTGTTGCAGCTGGTGGAAGTTGACACAATGACGAGTCTGGAAACCTGCCTCGTTTCTGCGGCAGTACCGAACATGCACTCGGTGGCATTTAGGGTTTAGGGATTTATAGCTTGTTGTTGTTAGAACTGCGGTTCTGTGTTATTCCTGTGCATGACATGTCTGTTGTCAGTGAATACACATTGATGCAAAGGATTTCCTCCTCATGTATTTCTATTTATAACAGGGGAAAAATATAAATGAAGTTATCAGCGACAAATTGACGTTGACTTGACCATCCTCACGTTTGAGTCGACTTTAAAGAATCTCAAGTCCTGCAACCCCTACCCCAAAGTACATTTATGCACATAATAAAGAGAAGTCAAAGCAACAGACAGCGAATTCATGCAATAGATGATAGGCAGCAACTTCAGGAACGAGGAGAGCGAGAAATTTAACACTTATTTTTGATTACTCAGCTTTGTTGGCTGCTGCTATGCATCGCCTGGTTGGCTTGCATTTGGCGAGAGTTTTGCTCACTTGGGGCCCTCGTCTCCAATTTGCGCTAAAGTGTTTTTTACGCGCATTTCTCCTATCCCTATTCTACCATCCAGAATGAATAATAATCCATAGATACAACTTTGTTTACTTGTTATTATAACCACCCTGATGTTATTTTCTTGAAGTTATTCGACAGCTGCTTGTTCGTGTTTTGTGTGTGTGAGCTGACAGTATCTACCAAACATTCATTGATAGACACTACATTATACAGTATATGTACAGCACAGACCAAAAGTTTAGACACACAACCTTCTCATTCAATGTGTTTTCTTTATTTTCATGACTATTTACATTGTAGATTGTCACTGAAGGCATCAAAACTATGAATGAACACGTGGAGTTCTGTAAATAGTCATGAAAATAAAGAAAATACATTGAATGAGAAGGTGTGTCCAAACTTACTCACATAGTTTAATGATCACGGTCAAACCGAAATCGTATGCATTTAACGGCCCAGAATGGCTAAACGCAGCAGATCACATGCAGTCGCTTTGCAGTTCACGTCGTGGTCGCACACTTCTGCTGTTCTATTAACACAAACAGACACAGAAGGTAAACGATGTGCATTTTGATTTTTGGTTGGTAATTCAGAGTGGCATGATGGTCATTTTATCCTCATCTCAATGACTGTTTCCAGGTGTCTCATTAGAAGTGATCAGAATAGATTTTCTGGAATGGGATGTTTATATATTTTCATATCGTTTAGTCATAATCCTCCCAAAGGGTCAAAAACAATGTGCCACAAACAACCCTCTTTTTAACAATCCAAATCTCCTACTCTATTAAAAAAAAATTAAATTATGATGATGAAAATATGAAAAGATATGCTTTGAAGTAAATTATTGTTTCCATATATATATAGTACAGGCCAAAAGTTTGGATACACATTCTCATTCAATGCGTTTTCTTCATTTTCATGACATTGTAGATTGTCACTGAAGGCATCAAAACTATGAATGAACACATGTGGAGTTATGTACAAAAAGGTGAAATAACTGAAAACATGTTTTATATTCTACTTTCTTCAATATGCTCTGCTTACTGCTTTGCACACTCTTGGCATTCTCTCGATGAGCTTCAAGCACACCTGTGAAGTGAAAACCATTTCAGGTGACTACCTCTTGAAGCTCATGGAGAGAATGCCAAGAGTGTGCGAAAAAGTAATCAGAGCAAAGTGGCTATTTTGAAGAAAGTAGAATATAAAACATGTTTTCAGTTATTCCAACATTTTTTGTTAAGTACATAACTCCACATGTGTTCATTCATAGTTTTGATGCCTTCAGTGACAATCTGCAATGTAAATAGTCATGAAAATAAAGAAAACACATTGAATGAGAAGGTGTGTCCAAACGTTTGGCCTGTACTGTATGTGTAAGAAATAGCAAGTGTTGAAGGACAGGAAATGACGTGTATGCTGTGCTGTATTTGCATAGATGTTACTTACATTGCATACATTTTTTTACGTGAGTGAGTTGAAAAATATTGATAGACAGATCCACACTAATGTTCCGGTCTCCTCTACTTAACAGCCATAAAAAGATTAGAACAATCCTCAACATATTACACTAATATAGATATATATATGCAACTTTGTATTCACGTAAAAAAAAAAAAAAAAAATTTAAAAGGTGTGGCAGCTTTTATTTTGGAAAGTAGTAGTAGTAGTAGTAGGGACTTGTTCGTTTACATCATTCAGTCATCTTTCTTTGTTTTTACTTTATCGAACTGCGCATGCAAGTGACATCAAGGCCACATTAGGGCCAAATTGGGGCCTGTGCGCATCTACACTGGAGTCTAATAAAGATCAAATTTGACTTGTAAACTCAACGGTCAGCTGGGAAAAAATCAGATTTCGAAAAAATCACATTTGGTCCACTTCGGTCTTCAGTGTAATCTGATGCGAAAATATCAGATTTGAAGCACTTTGGCATGTTTGGGCTGGCAAAAAAATATCGGATCTGTGACGCATCAGATTTGGTGTCCAGTGCAAAAAAGGCCTGGGTTGGAGTTGGAAAATTCGGAATTGCATTCAAATTGACATTAAGAAATTTGATACAGGTCACATATGGGCAAAAAAAAAATCCGAAACCGACCTACTATTATTGCATGTTCTCTCCATCTAGCGTCTAAAACAGGCTTCTTCTTTTATTCAACAATTAAAGTAGGTGAGCCTCTTTTGTGGAAACCTTGACTAATGAAATGCAATTAGCTTTGTTTACAAGCTATCAAAGTGCTGACTGGGTAGCAGAAAGTTGCACAATCTTTGTTTTTAGTTGGAAGCAACATGCCAGTGGAAGACAATTAAGACGATAATGCGATTGAGAGGATTATCAGGACACAAGTTAAGTACAGTAGATAAGGTTGTATTTTTGCTTTATCCTTCACTTTAACCGTGAGTAAATAATGCACTACTGACCTCATAAGTACGAAGGAGAAAGAGATGATATGGCATTATCTGCTCACAGATGCCACCTGGTGGTTGTTTGAGCACACTGCAGCTAGTCCTGGCTAGTCCCATTCCTTAATGCTTCGGTCGCATGCAGGGTTCTCACAGGAATGAGGCACAAATACAACCTTATCCTAATCATTAAGGTAAGGTGTTAAAGCAAAGGCACATTTTTTTCCTTAAAAAAAATACGGAGGCCCACCACCAGCAGAGAACGTTAAAAAATTAAACTCCACCAGGTTGTTGTTCTTTATTTTGAGTTTGTTGTTGTTTTCCTGTGTGTGTGTTTTAGTTCCTGTCTTGCGCTGTTATTTTGGTGGCCCTTCCTGCTTTGTTGGCGTTTTCCTGTAGCAGCTTCACGCCTTCCTTCGAGTGCTATTGCCTGACCTACTTTCTATTGGCAAACAAGACTATTTCGGTTGTGCGGACGCTTTCCTTCTTTGAGGGAACATTGTTGATTGTCACGTCATGTACGGGTGTACTTTGTGGATGCCGTCTCTGCTCCACACGCTGTAAGTCTTTGCTGTCGTCCAGCATTCTGTTTTTGTATACTTTGTAGCCAGTTCAGTTTTACTTTTGTTTTGCATAGCCATGCCTATGCTTCAGTGCCTTTTCCTTTACCTTTTGTTCATTTTTGGTTTAAGCGTTTTTTACCTGCACGCCGTCTCCCGCTGTGCTTTGCATATTGGATCACGACAAACCAGAGGTGGGTAGTAACGCGCTACATTTACTCCGTTACATCTACTTGAGTAACTTTTGGGATAAATTGTACTTCTAAGATTAGTTTTAATGCAACATACTTTTACTTGAGTATATTTATAGAGAAGAAACGCTACTTTTACTCTGCTCCATTTATCTACATTCAGCTCGCTACTCGCTACTGATTTTTATCGATCGTTAATGCACGCTTTGTTTGTTTTGGTTCGTCAGACAGACCTTCAAAGTAGGATCTATCGCATGCCTGCGTTTCACCAATCAAATGCAGTCACTGGTGACGTTTGACTCCGTTTCACCAATCAAACAGAGCCAGGCGGTCACATGCGGCAAACAACAAGCTTAAGCTTACATGAACTCAACGTCAAATTTGAGGAAGCACATCGCGGTAAGTAACGTTAGTAGATATTTTGGCTGTCACCGTAGGCTGATGTTAACTTCCCTGCTATGAATCACTGTCAAATGTACATCGTGTGGGGACATTTATTAACGCACTGCAGCGTCATAGCGACACACACACCAATCAGACGTGCACAGTGTGTTTACCATGAATTGATTTACGTGGACCCCGACTTAAACAAGTTGAAAAACTTATTCGGGTGTTACCATTTAGTGGTCAAGTACGGAATATGTACTGTACTGTGCAATCTACTAATACAAGTTTCAATCAATCAATCAATCAATCAATCAATCAATCAATCAATCAATGTTCCCAGGTGCAGCCCACACCTATCAGTTTATGGTTTGTGTAAAGGTGAACTTGTTATTTTCCTTTGTAATCTTTGCCTACTGAGCCTATGGTGCTGTTAAGTTATTGTGGCTCAATTTGCCTTAATTTTTTTTTATGTTAATGTATATTATTTAATATATATTATTGTTTTAGTTGCTTAAGAGATAGTCCTGGCTCTGAATTTGCACATTGCTATTTTTTTGTTTTGTGCATTATTTGTTGCCGTCATTAAACGAACAAGTTACTCAGTACTTGAGTAGTTTTTTCACAACATACTTTTTACTTTTACTCAAGTAAATATTTGGGTGACTACTCCTTACTTTTACTTGAGTAATAAATCTCTAAAGTAACAGTACTCTTACTTGAGTACAATTTCTGGCTACTCTACCCACCTTTGCGACAAAGCATCCTCGACGCGTTCCGACTTCTACAAAGCAAAGGACTATCTGCTGCCGCCTACTGATATGGAGTTTTACATGGTTACCCTGCCGAGCTCTATACAGCACAGACACTAGACCAGGGGTCGGCAACCCGCGGCTCCGGAGCCGCATGCGGCTCTTTGATCACTCTGATGCGGCTCAGCAGCTTACTTGCCGACCCCCCCGATTTTCCCGGGAGACTTCCGGATTTCAGTGCCTCAAGCAGATAACTCTCGGGATTAATATTCTCCGAATTTCACCCTTACAATAATAATAAGGGCGTATCATGATGGTACAGCATTTACCACCCTCTACAATTTGTATTAACAGCGTGCCAGCCCAATCTCTTGATATATGCAACTCCTACTTGCACACGCAAGTGACAGCAATGCATACTTGGTCAACAGCCACACAGGTTACACTGACGGTGACCATATAAAACAACTTTAACACTCTTACTAATAATGCGCCACACTTTGAAACAAAACCAAACAAGAATAACGAACACATTTCGGGAGAACATCTGCACCTTAACACAACATAAACACAACAGAACAAATACCCAGAATCCCATGCAGCCCTGACTCTTCCGGGCTACATAATACACCCCTCCTCTATGCGTCGGTTGAGGTGGGCGGGGTTTGGTAGCGGGGTGTATAATGTAGCCCGGAAGAGATAGGGCTGCATGGGATTCTGGGTATTTGTCCTGTTGTGTTTATGTTGTGTTACGGTGCAGATGTTCTCCCGAAATGTGTTTGTCATTCTTGTTTGGTGTGGGTTCACATTCACAGTGTGGCGCATTATTAGTAAGTGTTAAAGTTGTTTTTATACTGTCACCGTCAGTGTAACCTGTGTGGTTGTTGAACAAGTATGCCTTGCTGTCACCTACTTGAACAAGCAAAAGCTCCATTCAACATGTGGCTGAACAGGCACGCTGGTTGTAGTGGGCGCTATATGCTGTACCATCACGGCACGCATGACGCTGACAAGCGCTTTTCATTTAAAACCCGCGTGCCGCACCAGCTTAAAAATTCCATACAAAGGTGTGGGCAGCGTGTCTGAGACACCTGGTTTATACATAGCACAAAGCAAAAAAAAATCTTTGTATGCAGTGTTATTTCATTTAAAATTTCGAAAAAATTTTGCGGCTCCCATTGTTTTCTATAATTTGTGAAACTGGTCAAAATGGCTCTTTGACTGGTAAAGGTTGCCGACCCCTGCACTAGACAAAGGCATATTATTTGCAGATTATAATTATTGATTTGCAAATAATATTTTTTGGACCAATTAGGTGAAGTTGCATAATTTCCCACGGCACACCACACAATATCTAGTGTGCCGCGGCACAGTGGTTGAAAAACACTGCCCTAATGTATACTGTAAAGTGTGTAAGGGAATAGTTAGTGAAGGCCCGATGTCATCACTACCTTGTCCATGAGTTTCCAGCATTTCTCCACCATTTTCTTGTCGACCACAGCAGGCTGCGGGGGCTGCGGAGGCTGCTGGTGGGGCTGAAAGGCGTCCTTCATCAAGCCGATGAGACCCGCGCCCCTCCTCGGATTTCCGGCCATTAACTCTACTCGGTGACCGGGGGACGGTTAGTCCGGTTGACAGCCCCGGGATGAATGTTCAAACCTGACACCGCCTTCGGGCCCTGGTTAGCCCTACAAGCTGCTGGGGATCTAGCATGCACACACAAAAACTAGCATGCACACACAAAAAAAAAAAAAAAAAAGCAGAAGGAAGAGGAAGGCGCAGTGTTAGCTAGCTGTTAGCTAGCGAGCTAACAAGCTACATTGAGGGATGTTAAAAAAACAACAACCCTTTTTCGAGTCTTTGCGTCCTTTTCCTCAGCATTCGAGCTCGTCGCTCTGACGTGCCGTCTGCCGGTTTAACGACCACTTCTCCTTTCGAGTTAAAGCCAACCGAGCTAATAATAAAAGTGCCGCTCTCGACTAACAAACAGGTTGTGAGTGGTAGCAATTTTCCTCCTGACGTCAAGTCAGCGAGCAGACGCGGAGAGACGGGGTGGGGTAAACTAGGATATCCGGTCAACGCCTTCAAAATAAAGCAAAAATAAATGAACATATGGTTATGTGATGGTTGAAGTTTATCCAGAACATGTTAACCATACTTGCCAACCCTCCCGAATTTTCCGGGAGACTCCCGAAATTCAGCGACTCTCCCAAAAACCTCCCGGGACAAATATTCTCCCGAAAATCTCCCGATTTTCAGCTGGAGCTGGAGGCCACGCCCCCCAGGGTGACAAGAACTAAATCATCCAGACTAGAGATAAATTGTATTATTATGTTTATCTTACCTAAAAATAAATATATTTATTAATTTTTTTTAAAAAAAACTAAATACATTTTTACTATATTTTGCTAAAAACATCAAAATTAATTTTATTTTTATTTTTTCTGACTCCTTATTACATCCAGCCATAGAATTATACATTAAAATAAACATATTTGAAATAATTAATTTTAAATTATTATAATAATTCATTTAAAATGACCATATTTAATTATTAAAATAATTGCTTGTTTATCAACAACTTTAGCATTTTATTCATTACATTTTGAAGCTCTCAGAAGCCAAGTTATGTTATATTCCTTAATATTTATTTATGCAAGTTTGAAGTATCAATTATCCAAACACTGTTTTGGTTGCATATTTTCAGGATGTATATATATATATATATGCAGGCACGTGCACACATAGGGCCCTATGGGTGCTTGAGCCCCTGCCCTTTTTTGCCTCGTCTTAAAAAGTGCTCTCTGCCTGTGTGTGTGTGTGTGTGTGTTTTTTTTTCCGTTTTTTTCTTTAAATAACATTAATAAATTCCTGTCAGGGATGTAAAAGAACAGCGGTACAAAAACTCCACGTTTTCTTGTAATACCGGGTTGTTTGAGCCTGCCGCTTCCGCCAGAGAGGGAGAGAGAGGGCGAGTGAGTGAGTAAGTGAGAGGAGAGAGAGCCAACTGCGCCCCTGAGGAGACGTCACGTGACAGTGGAGCAACTTGAACCTGTGAGTTATGGTCTAGTCGCCGTCCACTTATTCAGCATCTAATATGAGTAATATTTCAGAAAAACGCTGTATTATTCTATTATTCAATGTGTCAGTTTCTGTTTTTGCCGGACGTCGGAGCACGGCGCATCAATTGAGCACGGCACATCAATTCCGCACAGAGCAGAGCAGATCGTGCGGGACAGGAAGTAGTGTACAAAATACAAAATAAAATACCAGGTTAATTTTCAAAATAAAATGCACTGTGTTTACGGCGGATCACATTTCTCTCACAGTAGAGGTTTAGATATAAAGTTTATTGTGACTTTGCTATTACTGTGTGGGTTAACAAAATAATAATAATAATAATAATAATAATGATAATAATAAGAAGAAGAAGAAGAATAATAATAATGATTATAATAATAATAATAGGTATTATTATTATTATTAATAATAATAATAATTTCAGCATTCTAGGGATATAAGATGTAGGTTATCTGTTAGGAATATTACCATCTGTATTTAAACTTGATTCATGTTGATTATGCCTGCAGCACAATGCCAAAAAAAGAAAGGATACAGAAAAGGAATGAGAAGGAGCGCCAGGAAGCAGCTAAGGGTAGCAGACCTCTTAATGCATGGCTAAAACCAAGTACTAGCATCATGGAAGCCCTGAATTTACATTGAGGAGCATATTTGGGTATGGGTGGCCTCCATCCTACAGCCCTCTACTGGCCCCTGGTCCATATTTTTGGCCCTGTATTGCGTTTCAGTTGTTTAGTCTGAGCATTAAGTGAGAAAGACCATAAGTTACAACTTGATGGTGTTTTCATCAAGTTAAGGGAAGAAGGACAGATTTTCTCATTGAAGTTTTTTTCCATTGGAGTATTTATTTTTGTATTTTTTTTTCAAAGTTCATGTTGCACTGTTCAATGTTCAATATTAAAGTGCTTATCTTTAACAATAAATAGCCAAATAATAAACCAGTGTTTTGTTGCTTTTCATGTCTTCCAAGCCTATGATAATGTGAATTAACTCATTATGACAATAATTTGTTGACACAAAAGAAATGGCAATCACTTTTACCTACAAAAGACACACAGCTAAGTAGTTAGCTTCCTATTAGCAAATTTAATTTTACATTAATTTCCATATTGTGTAAAGGACCAAAAAAAAATGTCCTGCCCTTTTCTGACTTTGAGCCCCTGCCCCTCTATAATCATGTGCACGTCCCTGTATATATGTATGAAATACTTGACTTGGTGAATTCTAGCTGTCAATATACTCCTCCCCTCTTAACCACGCCACGCCCCGCCCCACCCCCAACCCCCCACCTCCCGAAATCGGAGGTCTCAAGGTTGGCAAGTACGATGTTTACAGATTTTTACATATTTACCATGAATTGATTAACGTGGACCCCGACTTAAACAAGTGTAAAAACTTATTTGGGTGTTACCATTTAGTGGTCAATTGTACGGAATATGTACTTCACTGTGCAACCTACTTTTTTCAGTTTCAATCAATCAAAAATGTTTACAGCAGTGTTTTTCAACCTCTGTGCCGCGGCACACTAGTGTAACGTGAAATATTTCATTCATTTTTTCATTTATTTATTTATTTCATCCATCCATCCATCCATCCATCCATCTTCTTCCGCTTATCCGAGGTCGGGTCGCGGGGGCAGTAGCCGAAGCAGGGAACCCCAGACTTTCCTCTCCCCAGCCACTTCGTCCAGCTCTTCCCGGGGGACCCAGATGCGTTCCCAGGCCAGCCGGGAGACATAGTCTTCCCAACGTGTCCTGGGTCTTCCCCATGGCCTCCTACCGGTTGGACGTGCCCTAAACACCTCCCTAGGGAGGCGTTCGGGTGGCATCCTGACCAGATGCCCGAACCACCTCATCTGGCTCCTCTCGATGCGGAGGAGCAGCGGCTTTACACTGAGTTCCTCCCGGATGACAGAGCTTCTCACCCTATCTCAGCCGCTTGTACCCGTGATCTTGTCCTTTCGGTCATAACCCAAAGCTCATGACCATAGGTGAGGATGGGAACGGAGATCGACCGGTAAATTGAGAGCTTTGCCTTCCGGCTCAGCTCCTTCTTCACCACAACGGATCGATACAGCGTCCGCATTACTGAAGACGCCACACCGATCCGCCTGTCGATCTCACGATCCACTCTTCCCTCACTCGTGAACAAGACTCCTAGGTACTTGAACTTCTCCACTTGGGGCAGGGTCTCCACTTGGGGCAGGGTTTCCATATGAGTTGGGAAATTGTGTTAGATGTAAATATAAACGGAATACAATGATTTGCAAATCCTTTTCAACCCATATTCAATTGAATGCACTACAAAGACAAGATATTTGATGTTCAAACTCATAAACTTTATTTTTTTTTTGCAAATAATAATTAACTTAGAATTCAATGGCTGCAACACGTGCCAAAGTAGTTGGGAAAGGGCATGTTCACCACTGTGTTACATCACCTTTTCTTTTAACAACACTCAATAAACGATTGGGAACTGAGGAAACTAATTGTTGAAGCTTTGAAAGTGGAATTATTTCCCATTCTTGTTTTATGTAGAGCTTCAGTCGATCTACAGTCCGGGGTCTCCGCCGTCGTATTTTACGCTTCATAATGCGCCACACATTTTTGATGGGAGACAGGTCTGGACTGCAGGCGGGCCAGGAAAGTACCCGCACTCTTTTTTTACGAAGCCACGCTGTTGTAACACGTGCTGAATGTGGCTTGGCATTGTCTTGCTGAAATAAGCAGGGGCGTCCATGAAAAAGACGGCGCTTAGATGGCAGCATATGTTCCAAAACCTGTATGTACCTTTCAGCATTAATGGTGCCTTCACAGATGTGTAAGTTACCCATGCCTTGGGCACTAATGCACCCCCATACCATCACAGATGCTGGCTTTTGAACTTTGCGTCGATAACAGTCTGGATGGTTCGCTTCCCCTTTGGTCCGGATGACACGATGTCGAATATTTCCAAAAACAATTTGAAATGTGGACTCGTCAGACCACAGAACACTTTTCCACTTTGCATGAGTCCATCTTAGATTATCTCATGCCCAGAGAAGCCGGCGGCATTTCTGGATGTTGTTGATAAATGGCTTTCGCTTTGCATAGTAGAGCTTTAACTTGCACTTACAAATGTAGCGACAAACTGTATTAAGTGACAGTGGTTTTCTGAAGTGTTCCTGAGCCATGTGGTGATATCCTTTAGAGATTAATGTCGTTTTTGATACAGTGCCGTCTGAGGGATGGAAGGTCACGGTCATTCAATGTTGGTTTCCGGCTATGCCGCTTACGTGGAGTGATTTCTCCACATTCTCTGAACCTTTTGATGATATTATGGAGCGTAGATGTTGAAATCCCTACATTTCTTGCAATTGCACTTTGAGAAACTTTGTTCTTAAACTGTTTGACTATTTGCTCACGCAGTTGTGGACAAAGGGGTGTACCTCGCCCCATCCTTTCTTGTGAAAGACTGAGCATTTTTTGGGAAGCTGTTTTTATACCCAATCATGGCACCCACCTGTTCCCAATTAGCCTGCACACCTGTGGAACGTTCCAAATAAGTGTTTGATGAGCATTCCTCAACTTTATCAGTATTTATTGCCACCTTTCCCAACTTCTTTGTCACGTGTTGCTGCCATCAAATTCTAAAGTTAATGATTATTTGCAACAAAAAAAAAGTTTATGAGTTTGAACATCAAATATGTTGTCTTTGTAGCATATTCAATTGAATATGGCTTGAAAAGGATTTGCAAATCATTGTATTCCGTTTATATTTACATCTAACACAATTTCCCAACTCATATGGAAACAGGGTTTGTATAAATTAATATAGTGCAAAAGGTAATGTATAGTATGTAATGATAACATAATAACAATATCTATGCATGTAATGCATAGATATTGTTTGGAGTGCCGTGGGAAATGATGTAATTTCACCTTATCTTATTATGTGCTCAAACTGAAATACCACTATTTAATCAAACGCGGTGGTTCGCCTTCTCCAAGTTGGATATAAATCTTTACCATAAGCAAAACACATTAGTTAATTGTTTCACTTCATTATTGCAGGATAAAAGAGCAGCATGAGGTATTTGCAGAAAGAATGTTGCATTTACCAAAATAAGGTGCAGTATATTACCTCTACAAAATAAGGTGCAGACTGTTGCATATGTAAAATAAGGTGCAGAATGTTTGCATTTACAAAATAAGGTGCATATTTAAATAGATATATAACAGGAGCTATGCGTGAGATTACTGTACGGATAAATATATTGGACGTTTATAGATGTTATATTTTCTTTATAGTCCAGCGAGGTAATCCGTTTTTGGGAGTTGCAGGGGGAATTGAGGTATGTAGGAAGAAGTTCCTTAAGCGCAAAAATTATGACTAAAGTGGTGAAGCTGTATTTTCATTTGCACTTACATTTTATTGAGTTTATTTAGGAAATACATTTATCATTACTTATTAACTGTGTTTTTGAGTCCCTTCTTTGGCAGTACATTAGATTAGTAGATCAGTCTGACCCACGGCTCTTGAGCCGTATGCGGCTCTTTAGTGCCGCCCTAGTGGCTCCATGGAGCTTTTTTTTTTTAAATTGAAAATGGAAAAAGATGGGGGGAAAAATATTTTTTTTGTTTTAGTACGTTTTTTGTTTTAGGACAAACATGACACAAACCTTCCCAATTGTTAGAAAGCCCACTGTTTAATATGTTTGTGTGTGTGTGCTTCACTGATGAGAGTATTTGGTGAACATCGCTTTGTCCTACTAATTTTGGCGGTTCTTGAACTCACTATAGTGTGGACTGTGACTACAGTTTGTTTACAAGTAAAATATTCCACTCCTTCTTTGTCGTATTTTGTCCACCAAACGTTTTATGCTGTGCATGAATGCACAAAGGTGCGCTTTGTTGATGTTATTGACTTGTTGGAGTGCTAATCAGGCATATTATGTCAGTGCATGACTGCAAGCTAATCAATGCTAACATGCTATTTAGGCTAGCTGTATGTACACATTGCATCGTTATGCCTCGTTTGTAGGTATATTTGAGCTCATTTCATTTCCTTTACTTATGTCCTCTATTTTATTTATATTTGCATGTCTCGTGACACATTATCTGTATGTAATATTGGCTGCATTTTTGATGCGCCATGTTGTTCCAGACCACAGCAAACGTTACCCATCTTGAAAAGATTGTGATAAATCCATTAAAAGACAGCCTGCCCTTTCCTTTAACTTGGACAAACACATCTATACCTTTGGCCATTAAAAGCCAGTAATTTCCAGGAGTTATCTCACCCTCTGAGAAGTTTACTGTTTTCCAATGTTATGAAAATGTGTAGAATAAATATTAAATTTAAACATTTATGTCAACGAGGACTTGCTTCAGCCTGCGACACATAGTCATTTTGATAGTAGGCTATCATAGCTAATATAGACACATCATGTGTTGTCTTAATTATAAGACATGTATACAGCTTTGAATTTTTTGCAGCTCCATACAGATTTGTTTTTTGTATTTTTGGTCCGATATGGCTCTTTCAATGTTTTGGGTTGCCGAACCCCTGGCCTAAGGTTTTTGTGTTAAATAATCTTTATGATTACCACATGGATGAATATCATTTGACAAGGTTAGATATAATTATGACTAAAATCAAGAGTAAGATTACTAATTCAGTATTGATATTTGAGTGGGCCCCAGGCCCCGAGGTTAAACATTTCAGAACCCTGATGTAAAGTACACACTCAGTTATGGTTCTTGTTGCACAACATGAATAAAAATGCTTTATTATTTCAACGATAGAAGTGTTCAATGTTTAATCGCAGTTGCTCGTTCGGAGAGTATCTGCAGCGTTTAAACCGGAGCTCCCATGAAGCTTAAAGCCACGTCGAGTAGCCGAGCCCCCTGTTCCGCCTGCGGCCCCCCGGGCAGGAACTCTGCAGACAGCTCTCTGTAGGTGCTGCAAACTCTGCGCCCGTTGACGTCCTTCCGGAGGATCCCGTGCTTCCAGAGGTGGCGCGCCTCGCCGTACAACGCCACCAAGGACCTGCGCGGGAGCGCCACGGCGACGTTCACCTCCTCGCCCGGTCCCAACGGGGGGAGACCCCGCTCCAGCGACATGGTCAGCGTGGTGTCAGACAGCATGTTGACGGTGACCAGGCGCTCCCCCCACAGCCAAGCGTCGTCCAGGTGGGGGTCTATGGCGGAGCCTCGCCCGGGTTGATAGTCCAGATTGCACTGCTCCACGGGCTGGAAGTCCGCCAGGGTGGCATCTTGCTGCATTCGCAGGACTAGTTTCTTGCTCAGAGCGGGGAGTCCGCTGAAGCTGGCGAGGCGCACCTTCTTCTTCTTGAAATTCACTTTTGGGCCAAAGTCCTGCGACAGTGATATTTGCAAACTGTGAAATCCATGCGAACTATTCTGCGATCACATGGTCTATTCTGTACCTGCTTCCTGCGGCCAGACTGGGACGGATTCCAGACCTCCCGGTCCATGCTGCTTATCAGCTCCGTCTCCTCCTCCTCTGATAGGAAGTTCTCCCACAGGAACACCCCGGGAAAGGCAAAAGACGAAGGCTCTGCATCTTTGCGGACGGCGAGCTTTCTCTCGGGATCATAGAAGAAAAGGTGCACAACCTACATGGACATTAGGGCGATTATGTTTCTCATAAATACACTCGTTTTTACCAATTACCTCAAATATTGGCAAATATACAGTCGGCCATACAACCTTTGTCCTGTGTTTTAAGATGAACAAATTTAAGACAAAATGTTTAGTTTTTATTGTAGCACTTTGTGAGATTTATGTTATCAAGATATAAAAAAAATGGTATCAGCAACACTATCCCTGTATTTACTTGGTATGGCATTAACTATCATTGTCATACACAATAACAAGATTACATTACAACAGAGGTCTTTAACAGGGATCTGCGATTTGTCCACAAAATACATCAAATTTTAGGTTGATTAGGCATTATTTAAATAGTTTTTTCATATTCTCCAGGCAATTTTTCCACAAATGTTAATGTTTTTAAGTAGTTTAGAAATAGTAGTGGCATAGTTATCCTATTCAAATTGTGTCAAGTTGTGTCCTTGGGCAAGACACTTCACCCCTTGCTCCTGATGGCTGCTGGTTAGCGGCTTGCATGGCAGCTCCCTCCATCAGTGTGTGAATGTGTGTGTGAATGGGTGAATGTGGAAATACTGTCAAAGC
This sequence comes from Nerophis lumbriciformis, assembly GCF_033978685.3. Taxonomy (NCBI): domain Eukaryota; kingdom Metazoa; phylum Chordata; class Actinopteri; order Syngnathiformes; family Syngnathidae; genus Nerophis; species Nerophis lumbriciformis. Next base: position 73,017 of record NC_084556.2, read on the forward strand.
GCTTTGAGTACCTTGAAGGTAGAAAAGCGCTACACAAGTATAACCCATTTATCATTTATTTATAAATAATCTTACAACCTTAAAATAAAATCATGAACAAATGTTATTGTACCAATGTGAGTATTTAAGATAACTAGCGATTAGCGCTCTAGTAACCTGCTAGCAATGTTCCCTCTCATTCTTCATGTGTATGAGCAAACGCAAAAAGTCCCTGAGCATTCAGTGGAGCCCATGTGAGCAACATCAAACGTGCACACTGTGGCTACACCAGCAGCACACCTGGCCCAAACCTGACTAAATAACAAGTTCAATCTCCATCCATCCATCCATTTTCTACCACTTGTCCCTTTCGGGGTCGCGGGGGTTGCTGGAGCCTATCTCAGCAGCATTCGGGCGGAAGGCGGGGTACACCGTGGACTAGTCCCCACCTCATCGCAGGGCCAACACAGATAGACAGACAACATTCTCTTATTATTATAATAAAAAGACAGCAGTCATTTCCATTTCTAATGTAGGTGTTTAGGCCCACTTACAATGACAATAACAACAAATATTGTTTTTCATGAACTGTGTACTTGTATTGTTTGTCTGGGTGGAGGTCCTGCTTTGGAAATAATTTGTACCCCTTTCAGACATTGCATTTAGTTCCCATTAAAACATTCACATGTTGCACAATGAGATGTAAGCAGGGGATCATGTGTACATTCCTGCAACTTCCCGTTTGTAAAAAATATACTTTTATTAGTATCTATTTAATATACTAATAGCATTTCATGATTAATATTTATAAATTAAGATTCCTAATAAATGACACTAACAAAAGCACACATTTGATTGGTTAATCATAGTGTAACGACCTGGAATTACACTTTATGTGTGGTGTTGGAGTTGTCCGACTTTTTGTGTGGCTGTAAACGCATCACTGGCTAAGTGCCATATGTGCATGTGTTGGCGCAAGTGAGAAAGAGCGAGCGGCTGCTGTTGATATAACAAAGTTGCTTTTGGTCTGGTTTGTACTGCAGAAAATGACCACTTTTGCTAGATATCATTTTTTTTTACTAATGTTTTGGTGATGTGTTTATGGCCGACAATAAAGAGTTTTGCTCAGTAAAGTGATCAATGGAATTCATGTCCTCAAAGCGTCTCGACAGACGTTACAATATTTGAACAATGACGACGAAAACTGTTTTCTCTGTCGTGTCCGTGTGTCGAAAATTGTTATGCGCTTATTTTTTTTTTTTTTTTTGATTTTGTGCGTGGCATAGATTTGCCGTGCGCAGAGGACGCTTGAGCAGTGCGCAATTGCACAGGCGCGCACCTTTAGAGGGAACATTGCCTGCCAGCAATTAGCGGACCAGTTGCCAGCTATCATGAGCGGCGCAACTACTGGTTCTACCAGTTTTTCGGCTAGCGATTTCGATTGGTACACTGTCCGCCAGCGATTGGCGCATCTGTTGTCAGCTAGCAATTGGCACATTTAGTGTCCGCTAGCAATTAGCACATTAAGTGTCAGCTGGCGATTAGCACACTGTCAGCTAGTGATTGCCGCACCAGTTGTCGACTAGCGATTAGTACACTGTCAATTAGCGATTAACGCATCAGTTATCAGCTAACCATTAGCAAAGTAGGTGTCAGCTAGAAATTAGCACATTAGCGTGTCAGTTGTCAGATAGCAATTTGTGCGCCAGTAGTCAGCTAGCGGTTGGCGCACCAGTTGTCAACTAGCGGTTAGTGTGCCAGTTGTCAGCTAGCGATTAGCGCACTAGATGCCAGCTAGATTAATGTACCAGTTATCAGCCAGCGATTAGCACACTAGTTGTCGGCTGTATATTAACGCGCCAGTTGTCAGCGAGTGATTAACAAACCACTCGTCAGCTCGTGATTAGCACAGTGTCAACTAGCGATTAGCGCACTTCCTGTCAGCTAGCGATTAGTGCGTTAGTCGTGAGCTAGTCATTAAAGCACTACGGTATTGTACTACAATATGTGGGAGAGAGAAACAGTAGGATCTAAAATATGTAAGTGTTTAATTTTTCCGCGTCACAGTTATTGTGCGAGAAATTGTTCGATACCGACAGTTGCAGTATCGCCCAGCCCTTGTCCCGCGATAGCGTCCATAGATTGCTATTGAAGGCTAAATTGTAAGTACAAAACCACAAATATGTCCATTAAACACAACTCGCAGCAACAATGACTTATTTACCTTATCTTCTTGTAAGTGAGTGTCTTTCAAATGCTCACAGACAAGACAACTCCGAACACCTTTGCAAGCGCAAGAAGCACCCGGAAGCATCGTTCCTGTGCATCTTCTTCTGCAAAAACCTATACGGGTAGCGACGCTGTTAGGGTAGACCGACACCGCACCCAAGCGGACAGCTCGTGTAGCACGTCAAGATACCGCTGCAATTTTTATTAATTGTGTTTATGCTTACAATATTTTATTTAATAACTTATAAGTCGTTTTTAAGCAGTTGTGTTATTTGTGTTAGCACTCCGAGTTCAATAAAGGTTTTAGTAAAAAAAAAAAAAAAAAAAAAAAAGGCAATAAAAGACTTAAACCACGCCCACCGGAAGTAGGGCAAATCCCCGGGAAAGTTTCTGTTGAGTTGGTGAGTGCACGACCCACGCAGGAGTTGCCGTAAGTACACTTAATGTCTTTTATTGGCACCCAAAGTTTCAGTTAGTGATGCGTATCTTGAAAAATGTTGAATTTGTTGTCTTAAGTGTAATGAATTATATTGTTACTATACAAATAATCGACGGCTTTTATGGTGGCGAGCTAACAAACATGGCCCCCTTGTTTACAGTGTTACCTTAGCTCAGTGTTTTTCCAACCTTTTTTGAGCCAAGGCACATTTTTTTCATAAAAAAAATACGGAGGCACACCCCCAGCAGAAAAGGTTAAAAAATTAACTCCACCAGGTTGTCTTGCCTTATTTTGAGTTTGTTGTTGTTTGTTTGTAGTGCTTTAGTTCCTGTCTTGCGCTGTTATTTTGGTGACCGTTGCTGTTTTGTTGGTGTTCTCCTCCTACTTGCCAACCCTCCCGAATTTTCCGGGAGACTCCCGAAATTCAGCGCCTCTCCCGAAAACCTCCCTGGACAAATATTCTCCCGAAAATCTCCCGATTTTCAGCCGGAGCTGGAAGCCACGCCCCCCCAGCTCCATGCGGACCTGAGTGAGGACAGCCTTTTTTCATGACGAGAGGACAACAGGGTGACAAGAACTAAATCATCCAGACTAGAGATAAATTGTATTATTATGTTTATCTTACCTAAAAATAAATATATTTATTAATTTAAAAAAAATATAATAAATACATTTTATTATATTTTGCTAAAAACATAAAAATTAATTGTATTTTTCTTTGTATTTTTTCCTGACTCCTTATTACATCCAGCCATAGAATTATACATTAAAATAAACATATTTGAAATAATTAATTTTGAATTATCATAATAATTCATTTAAAATGACCATATTTAATTATTAAAATAATTGCTTGTTTATCAACAACTTTAGCATTTCATTCATTACATTTTGAAACTCTCAGAAGCCAAGTTATGTTATATTCCTTAAGATTTATTTATGCAAGTTTGAAGTATCAATTATCTAAACACAGTTTTGTTTGCATAATTTCAGGATGTAGAGATATATATATATATATATATATATATATATGTGTGTGTGTGTGTGTGTGTGTGTGTATGAAACACTTGACTTGGGGAATTCTAGCTGTCAATATACTCCTCCCCTTTTAACCACGCCTCCACCCCCCACCTCCCGAAATCGGAGGTCTCAAGGTTGGCAAGTATGGTTCTCCTGTAGCAGCTTCACGCCTTCCTTTGAGTGGTATTGCCCGCACCTGCTTTGTTTTCGCAATTAAGACTATTTAAGTTGTGCGTACACCATCCTTCTTTGTGGGGACATTGTTGATTGTCATGTCATGTACGGATGTGCTTTGTGGACGCCGTCTTTGCTCCACACGCTGTAAGTTTTTGCTGTCATCCAGCATTCTGTTTTTGTTGACTTTGTAGCCAGTTCAGTTTTTCTTTTGTTTTACATAGCCATCCCTATGCTTCAGTGCCTTTTCCTAGCGGGACTTGACTTTTGTAAATTTTTGGTTTAAGCGTTACATACCTTTTTACCTGCACGCTGTCTCCCGCTGTGCTCTGCATATTGGGATCACGACAAACCATCCTCGACGCGTTCCGACTTTTACAAAGCAATGAACTACCTGCTGCCACTTACTGATATGGAGTATTACTTAGTTACCATGCCAAGCTCTACACAGCACAGGCACTAGACAACGGCACATTATTATGATTATTGATTTGCAAAAAATATTTTTTGGACCAATTAGGGGAAGTTGCATAATTTCCTACGGCACACCAGACGATATCTCACGGCACACTAGTGTGCCGCGGCACAGTGGTTGAAAATCACTGCCTTAGCTAGCCTTCATTGATGTTCACTGATATATATAAAATCTATTTTTGTATTTGTATTATTATATTTTTTTTATATTGCTCTTTTTATCTTTGGTATGAACATTATCATGTAAACTCGAAGTTACTGGGTTTTTTGTTGTTGTTTTTTTTTGTTCTTTGTTATTGCTGTTTTTGTATTTCAACATTTTATTATTGATCATGTTGTACTGCATTGTAATCTTTTGTTTTGTGATTGTGTGATGTTTTTTGTCTGGACCCCAGGAAGAATAGTCTCCACAGCGGTGTAGACTAATGGGGATCCTTAATAAACTAAACTAAACTGATGTTTATTATATTATATTATAAATATAGTCAAACTTTATATTATATTTCCAGCATCAGGTTTAAAAGTATTATTTACGCAATGTAGGCATGTTTAAAGAAGAAAACCTGAAGCTTGATGAGGGTCCCTGTTCCCCTTTGGCCAGGTAAACAAGATAATTTCAACGAGATGCCACATAAAAGTTCAATATGTCTACAAATATTGAATTGTTTGTACAACTTTTCGGCCATGTTGTAATGAGAAGCTGTAATTAGATTATATATTGTAATTGTATGCATGTACAAAATAAACTACTTTGAGCAGATTTCTTGAACAAAGCAAGTAAACAAGAGGATTGATGAACTATGACAAGCTATACTGTATCTTGTTAACATGTATTTTGGCTTTACTATTACTCTGATACTGCGTTAAGTGGAATGTGTATTCATGTAAATGTGGTCTAGGGGTGTGGCCAGTCTCTTTGTTAGACTTAACCTCGTCTTCAAAAGTAATCTTTTCCTTCCAGAGAAACAATGGAGAAAATCACAGAGAAACTTCTCCTGGAGAAAGGCTCTCCGAAAAGCAAGAAACTTGAAGACATCAAAACATTAAAGTAAGCACACACTCTCTTAACGTGACAACAGGAAAACTACTAACAATGTATTTCTTTACAGTCTTTCCAAACTGGGGCTAAAATGTACAGACTTACCGGTCAAGCTGCTGTCCCGTCTTTGGTCCCTGGAGAGCTGGGATCTGTCTGGAAACAGACTCCAAGAGATGCCCAAAAACCTGGAGCTGCCCAAACTACGCCGCCTAGACCTGAGCGACAACCAGATGGAAGACGTCACCCCTCTCGAGTGCCTGTGCAGCCTGGAGGAGCTGAAGATGGAAGATAACCTTTATATTACCGTAAGGGGGAAATCAAATGTTTTATGGAACGCTAACTCTTGCTCAAATATAATGAGATCCAATACACTGTCAGGGAGGTGATGATTGGTATTATCATTTGTAATATAGTTTATATTGAGAATTGATTGTGTGAACATGTATACATTTATATGCATACATATACACACATACGTTTTTGATTTAAAGCAATATTAACAAAACCCGCATGTGAAAGGCCTGTCTTTACTCTTTTTTTGTTTAATAGTAAAATATACCAACTCGTTTTGTTTTACTTTAAAAATATTTTTTACAACATAATTTCAAAAAATCAGTTTGTGGATATTTGTAGATTCCGCTGTCATTTCCCCTTTTTTTTATTTATCTGTTATTTTATTTTGGTATTCTTAATTAATAATACTAGTATTTTATATACTGTATCCCTGCTTGGCACTCATCATCAAGGGTTGGAATTGGGGGTTAAATCACCAAATTGATTACAGAGCACAGCCACCGCAGCTGCTCACTGCTCCCTTCACCTCCTATGAACATGGGGATGGGTCAAATGCAGAGGATAATTTCACCACACCTAGTGTACGTGTGACTATTGTAGGGACTTTAACTGAACTCATGTTCCCCGTCTCATTATACAGTACAGGTGTGCCTAATAGAGTGGCCTACTAGTGTTAATTGAATGGGAAAATCTACAATGCGAAAATACATACATGTGCTTTAAAGCAAGTACTGTGAAACAGGGTCCGAAATCGAAAAGTTTGTATCGTGAAGCAAATGTCTCCATAAGAAACAATGTAAATATGGATAACGGGTTCCAGCCTTGACAAAAGTCCCTATTTTAGTTCAGGTTTGTACACTTTGAACACAATGGAAAGTGCTATACAGTACTGTACAACAAGCAAACTTAAGGAAATTATGAAATAATGCTAAAACAGGGGTTTCCAAACTTTTTGCCTTAGGGGCAGCATTGGGCAAAAATAAATTTGGTTGAGGGCCGAAAGCTGGCTGCATGTAAACATATACAGTACATATATATTTTTTAAAATATATATATATATATATATTAGGGCTGCAACAACTAATCGATTAAAATCGATTATAAAAATAGTTGGCGATTAATTTAGTCATCGATTTGTTGGATCTATGCTATGCGCAGAGGCTTTTTTTATTTTTTATTTTTGTAAAAAATGTTATTTGTTATTTTATAAACTGCAACATTTACAAAAAGCTGAGAAACAATACTCAAAATAAGTATGGTGCCAGTATGCGTTTTTTTTCTTCCAATAAAATACTGGAAAGGATAGAAAAGTAGTTTGTCTCTTTTATCCGATTATTAATCGATCAATCGAAGTAATAATCGACAGATTAATCGATTATCAAATTAGTTGTTGGTTGCAGCCCTAATATATATATATACGGTATTCTTATATATATTATAGTAATATAATTTATATATCAAATTAATAATTACAATAGTTGGATTTTAAGAGTACCGGTATGTGAAAGTTCGATTTATCCCTTGTTTACTTCTGTGGTAAGCTCCGTAAAGCTGTGTAACCAATCAGAAATATCAAGCAGCTAAAATGCGTCAAACATAATAAGTGTCGAGAGTGTTTTGCATTGTTTCTATCATGCTTTGTAATAGATTTAAATGGGTGTAATTCTTAATTTTTTTATGGTGCGTGGATTTTTTAAATAATGTTCACAAAGTTTTGTTGTGTGTTACCATGTCTGACATTTTGTGTTTTTTTAATTTTTTTTTGCAAAATGACTCAGGAAGGTTTTTTGCATTGGGTCATATAAGTTTATGCTGTGCACACTTCCATTCGGCGTATAATTAAAGGTAATTGACCTGAATTTCTTACATTATGTAGTAGATTGCGACGTAACAGCAGCATCAAAATGGTCAGACTATTAAAATGAATGAAGTCTCCCTGTGGGTAAAATTCCTTATTAAACTCATGACATTTCGCGGCCCAAAGTGAAGACGTCAGCAAGCTGCATTAGTTTGTAGTTTGGACATCCCTGTGCTAAAATGACGACGACAAGCTGAACTGTGCTCTATGCTTTGCTAATACGATTAGACACACAGAAGTACCTTTGGTGCCCTCACAAATGATCAGAAATCACAAAATCCTTAACTTTGACAACCATATTGCTACAATAATAAATATTTGAGAAAGTAGAATCCACTTTACATTGTCATTGGCAAATGAGCAGCTGAGGAGAGGAGAGAAAGGAGCAGACAGAGGGAAAGAAAGAAAATGGAGGAGGGGTTGTGTGGGTGTGTTCTGCTCGAAGAGGCGCCGCTGAACGAGAGTTAGTCTTCTCCGCTGTGAAATAAGTCCTCCTTGGCATTTTTCCCCGGAAAAGTCGGTTTTCATCGCAAATAAAGACTTGCTGTGGTACGAAGCCGGCTTCCTCAGTCTTTTCAACACGGGCAAGCACCAAATGGCTGCCAGCGGGACAGAAAATGAACGAATGAAGCGTTTGTACTCAGAGGCAATTATGGCGCCATCTAAAAGTTGGTAAACCGAAAAGTTTGCAAATAGAGGCGTTGGTAAATCGAGGTTCCACTGTAATAAACTTCATCCTTCGTAATGACGTCCTAATCGTTTGATTTGCCTTTCCTCCTCAGGTGAGTGACAATTACAAGCTCATGACGCTGCTGCCCAATTTGAGGAGCTACAACGGCAAAGACATCACCACCACCGCCAACCACGTGCGCTTTGTGTTTACAGAGAACCTGAAGACCAGGGTACGAAACTTTTTCTTATTATTTATTTGGGACTGTGGACCTTAACAAACAATCTGGTGTACACCTTGTAAATGAGCCAGAGTAGAGCATAGTTGCTCATTTCCATCGGTGAAGTGTCTTGCCCAAGGACACAACGGCAGTGGCCGGGATGGCGGAAGCTGGATTCGTTGCAGGAACTCTCAAGTTTCTGGATGAAGGCGCTACCATCTGAGCCACATCATACTTGATGTTTTGCATGTGATGTGAAACAAGGCGTAATCTTACACGCCGTGTCTCGTAGATGGTTGCAGTTTGGGAGAAGAGCTTCACCCTCCCGGATCCTTTCACCGAGCAGAAACTGTCTGTCCTGGAGAAAGACTTTGTTAACGCGGCATGCCGGGAGGTGAAATACGGACCCAGTTCGGTCAGCGACTTCACAAAATGGAAGGTAAAAAATACATGTACTTATAGTCAAATACCCCAAAAATTACCGCGCAATGTAAATGGCTTTTACTCTCTGGGGTTGAGCAGATAAACATTCTGGCTACTGTTTAAGGCAGGGGTGTCAAATTCATTTTAGATCGGGGGCCATACTTGCCAACCTTGAGACCTCCGATTTCGGGAGGTGAGGGGCGGGGGCGTGGTTGGGGGCGGGGCGTGGTTAAGAGGGGAGGAGTATATTTACAGCTAGGATTCACCAAGTCAAGTATTTCATATATATATATATATATATATATATCTATCCATCCATCCATTTTCTACCGCTTATTCCCTAAGAAATACTAAGTCAAGTATTTCATATATATATATATATATATATATATATATATATATATATATATATATATATATATATATATATATACAGAAATACTTGAATTTCAGTGTTCATTTATTTACACATATACACACACATAACACTCATCTACTCATTGTTGAGTTAAGGGTTGAATTGTCCATCCTTGTTCTATTTGTCACTATTTTTCTAACCATGCTGAACACCCTCACTGATGATGCATTGCTGTGTGGCACGCAAAAAGTGCTTTCATCAAATGCACTAGATGGCAGTATTGTCCTGTTTAAGAGTGTCACAACATTGCTGTTTACGGCAGACGAACTGCTTTACGGTAGACGAAATGCTGTTGTTGTGTGTTGTTACCGCTCTGGGAGGACGTTAATGAAACTGCCTAACAATAAACCCACATAAGAAACCAAGAACTCGCCCTCCATCATTCTACAGTTATAACGTGATTGGGCAGGTACGCTGTTTATATTGTGTGCCTGAATTTCGGGAGATTTTCGGGAGAAAATTTGTCCCGGGAGGTTTTCGGGAGAGGCGCTGAATTTCGGGAGTCTCCCGGAAAATCCGGGAGGGTTGGCAAGTATGTCGGGGGCCCACATGGAGAAAAATCTACTTCCAAGTAGGCCGGACTGGTAAAATCACGGCACGGTAACTTAAAAATAAAGACAACTTCAGATTATTTTCTTTGTTTAAAAATAGAACAAGCACATTATGAAATTGTACAAATCGTAATGGTGTTGGTTTTTTTACACTTACATGTTGCGGTTAATAATATTCTATCTTTATTCGTCGTTATTTATATTTTATGAATACATTATTTGATAATGTTCATCAGTCAACTCATTGGTGTTAATTTACAATCTATCAAGATAAAAAAAATGATATCAAAATCAAATTACAGTATGTTATTTATGTAATTTGATAATTTTCCTCGATTGGTACACTAACATCATGTGGTTTGTTTTTTACATATGTAGCGTCATCTACAAAGATACAAATAATTGCTATTGCGACATCCAGTGGACACATTTAGAACAGCTGTTTCTTTCAAACTAAAATTTCAGGTTAATTTTCATACTTAGCAAACTCATCCCGCAGGCTGGATAAAACCTGTTTGCGGGCCTGATCTGGCCCTCAGGCCGTACGTTTGACACCCTTGGTTTAAGGAATTATGGAAAACTTAACATTTGAATTGACCGTTTTATTTATGTGCTGTACTGCAGCTGGCCACCAGAGGGCGCACAAGCCTAATTGAATTCAGAGTCATGTATAAATAGAGAGTATTGCCAACTAAACGACAGGCGCCATGACTGCAATTGCTGTCGATTTGACGTTTTCTGACGATATATACCAAAATAATGCGTTTATATATAGTTCTAAACATACACCAGCTTATAAACTTACAATAAAACATGCTTTTTTTGTGAAAGTAGAGTTTTGCAGCCGGACTCTGCTGCTACATTAATGCAGTGTTTCGTGACCTGCAGGCACTCTTACACGCACCCGACGTCACAATAAACATAAAAAAAATACACAGAACCAACAAAATATTAACTTTCTAACCTCATTTTGCCAAAATCTTAATTAGCTTTGGACCCACAATCACGGAGAAATTGTGACTTTTGTGTGAAGTATTCAACAGGGTGTTTGAATAAGTGTACTTTTGTGCTTTTTTACCCATATTTCTGCACAATAACTAAGATATGGTAACACTGGCGAGCAGTACAGAATATGGATTGATTTTTGGTCATTTTATTCATTATTGACATTTCTTGCCACCTCTATGTTGTCTTTTTTTTTTTACAACATATCCAGTTCACTTTGTCTTTCATTATTACACCACAAATGTGTTTTTTTTACTCTTTCAATGTCCATCTATGTTTAATTTGTGTTTGACTTTCTCTTCCGTTGCTACCTAATAGCATTATTTTATTTTTTTCTGAGATTCAAAGAAGGTCTGTTTTTGTCGAACGATCTCTTCAATTTATTAATTCCTTCAGTTATTATTTGTGTTAGCTTCTGTGTGTTCTCTCCTGAACAAAACGCAGACGCTGTGTCGCGTCTTTACCTCGCACAAGACCGTGTAATCGCTGGCTCTCCATACATCTTTCCGGGTTGTGGGGAAAGCGATGTAAAAGATTTCCACTATTCTCACGGGGGGAGCAACAGGGCATTATTACACGGCGAAAAATTAACGAGGAAGCGCCGCAAACACTCAAAGTTGGTAGTAGTCATGGCGCCCTGTCGTCACGGGAGTGCCTTTTCACCAATTATTGAGGAGGTCGCCTGAAACCGAGTTGGCCATGCTCTCTTTGTACACGCTTCTGATTGATTTATATCCTTTGCTATCAAAATATCTTCATTGTTTTTATTCACAGCACGTACTTGTCCCTTTTTTCTGCTAGGTTGCAACCATGGCCAGAGAGTACCTTCACTCCCTGATTGCACCAAAGAAAGAAACGCCCAAGAAGACTTGTGTAAGACACCGAGCCTCGTAACTGCTTATTCTTGAACAAATATAGTATTCTCCTCCGCTGTGATATAAGTCTGCTTTGGCATCTACTAGCTGTGGTACGAAGCCTGCTTCGTCGGTTCCTCCATACCTGTGAGCGCCATTAATGTAGTCTTTTCCACGCTGCTGTGTTGTCTTTTTGGGACTCATATTGAGTTAGTACAGGGGTCGGCAACCTTTACCAGTCAAAGAGCCATTTTGACCAGTTTCACAAACTATAGAAAACAATGGGAGCCGCAAACATTTTTTAAATTTTAAATGAAATTACACTGCATACAAAGTTTTTTTTTTTGCTTTGTGCTATGTATAAACTGGGGGTCTCAGACACGCTGCCCACACCTTTTATATGAAATTTTTATGCTGGTGCGTCACGCAGGTTTTAACTGACTAGCGCTTGTCAGCGTCATGCGTGCTGTGATGGTACAGCATATAACGCCCACTACGACCAGCGTGCCTGATCAGCAACATGTTGTGTGAGGCTTCCGCTTGCTGACGTAGGTAACAGCAAGGCATACTTGTTCAACAACCACACAGGTTACACTGACGGTGGCGGTATAAAAAAAACTTTAACACTCTTACTAATAATGCGCCAAACAAGAATGACAAACACATTTCGGGAGAACATCTGCACCGTAACACAACATAAACACAACAGAACAAACACCCAGAATCCCATGCAGCCCTGACTCTTCCGGGATACATTATACACCCCCGCTACCAAACCCCGCCCACCTCAACCGACGCACAGAGAGAGGGGGGGGGGGGGGGGGGGTTGATGTGTGAGGGAGCAGGCTTGGGGTGGGGGCGGGGTTTGGTGGTGGCAGGGATGTATAATGTAGCCCGGAAGAGTCAGTGCTGCAAGGGATTCTGGGTGTTTGTTCTGTTGTGTTTATGTTGTGTTAAGGTGCAGATGTTCTCCCGAAATGTGTTTGTCATTCTTGTTTGGTTTTGGTTCAAAGTGTGGCGCATTATTAGTAAGAGTGTTAAAGTTGTTTTATATGGCCACCGTCAGTGTAACCTGTGTGGCTGTTGACCAAGTATGCCTTGCTGTCACGTAAGTGTGTAAGCAGAAGATGTATGTTGTATAACAAGTGTTGGGCTGGCACGCTGTTATTACAGATTGTAGAGGGAGCCAAATGATGTACCATCATGGCACGCCCTAATTATAGCTGTAAGGGTGAAAATCGGTGAATAATAATCCCGGGAGTTTTCTGCGAGAGGCACTGAAATCCGGAAGTCTCACGGGAAAATTGGGGGGTTCAGCAAGTAAGCTGCTGAGCCGCATCAGAGTGATCAAAGAGCCGCATGCGGCTCCGGAGCCGCGGGTTGCCGACCCCTGAGTTAGTAGAATGGACAAAACTTGTCAAAAGGCGGAAAAAAGCCATACACGCTGAAGCACTGAGAAATGACTAGTAATGTACTATACTGCGGGTGGGACACAAAATGAATGAAGTGCTCGTACACAGAAACACAGTTTACACACAGAGGCATATTTGGCTCGATCTAAAAATCGGTAAATTGGAAAGTTTTGCAAATGGAAGGGTTTGTAAATCGAGGTTCCACTGTAGTTGACTTGTGTTGTGCTTGTGCTGTCATCTAGGAGGTGTCCACCCCCGTCAAAAGGAAGCACCAAACCCCCGCGTTGACAGACTCCCAAGTCAGCCTGACGCCTTCAAAAAAGCCGCGATCCGATCCTTCGGCGTCCCCAGCTGAGGACAGCCCTCGCAAGTCCTGCCTGCGCCTTAAGAATCAGGCGCTCACCGGCGGTGTTCCCTTGAGCCCTGCCAGGAGGAGTTCGCGTCCCTCCACCCCTACCCGGGCGTCGGCGGAGAAGGCGGCAGCAAGAAAGCCTTGCAACGTGCGGACGATGAAGATAGTGGCGGCTGATGGAGCTCGGGGTCAACGTGGGGAGAACACAAGTGATGATGCGATAAAGAAAAGCCGTGGCAGGACACAGGTAATTATGTCGTCTTTAAACGTGTCCCTACGTCAGTAAAATCCAAGCAATGGGTAGGGATCTATTGTATTATAAAAATGTGTTTGCATTGACATTATTGGTCGTCCATATCTGTCTTCTTCGCAGCCGGTGCACCTGCAGCCTCTTCACGTGCTGCAGTGTCACAGCAAGCAGGACAACTCAGAGGACTTCTCCACTCAGCTTTGGGCCTGCGCCTTCCAGCCTCAGCATGCCTCTTCGGGTGCTTATTGTCCCAATATTGTACTCCCGAGTACTGGAGTGACTTCAACAACTTTGTGTTTCTGTTTTTTTTCTAGCAGGAAGCCGCTTGGTCGCCACCTGCGGGGGAGACTCCGTGTGTGTGATAGACTGCGAGGCAGGCATGGTCATGAAGAAGTATAAGGTCCCTGGAGAGGTTTGTACAGTAGACTTTAAAAAGACATGCCAGCAGTGATTGCATTTGTACTGTTATTATTTTTTTTAACATTGCTACAACAACCCCCTTATTATTAGCCTTTATTTAACCAGGTAAAATCCCATTGAGATCAAAGATCTCTTTTCCAAGGGAGACCTGGCCAAGAGGGCAGCAGCAAGGTTACATTAAAAACAGTAAACAAATACATAAAACATCACATTTACAACATTAAAACTTGCTCACATGACACATGTGCATACAGACAAGGTAGACTGCAGTCCTTTCACAGAAGCTTTAAACTCATTCAGCGTAACTAGGGTTTGAAGTTTAATGTTCGATTGTAGGTTATTCCAAGCCTTCGGTGCTGAAAACCTAAATGCTTTCTTGCCCAGTTCAGTTCTTACTTTGGGGACGACAAATTGCAGAACATTCATTGAACGAAGATTGTGACTTCTTTGTTTCTTTGTTAAAAGACAAGACAGATAAGATGGAAACACGGGGGTGTCCAGATTCTGGCCCATTTGTGCCCCGCAGGTAGTTCTTTGGAAATACAATTTATTTACATTTAAAAATTTAACCGAAAGAGAAAAAGCTCAAATGTTGATACAGATATACTTTTTACTTGATTAATTGATAAAAACATTTTTCCAATTTTTTTTTTACAAAATTACAAAAATGTTAAAAAATATCACATCATTTTTTTTTGTATGCGGCATGGAAATTGTATCGATCAGAATTGACTTAGACTTAGACAAACTTTATTGATCCACAAGGGAAATTGTTCCACACAGTAGCTCACTTACAAAGGATGGAAATGATAATGCAGGTATAAAGTAGACTAAAAACGTACCATAGTAGCAATATAAAATATAACATATATGTAATATTTGCATATTATATATATATATATATATATATATATATATATGTATATGTATATATATATGTATATATATATATATATATATGTATACCGTATATATATATATATATATATATATATATATATATATATATATATATATATATATATATATATACAAATCGGCCCATTTGGGTCCGATTTGTATATATATGGGGTAGAGTGGCCGTGCCAGCAACTTGAGGGTTCCAAGTTCGATCCCCGCTTCTGCCATCCTAGTCACTGCCGTTGTGTCCTTGGGCAAGACACTTTACCCACCTGCTCCCAGTGCCACCCACACTGGTTTAAATGTAACTTAGACATTGGGTTTCACTATGTAAATGCGCTTTGAGTCACTAGAGAAAAGCGCTATATGAATATACTTCACTTCACTTCCGTGAAAATGTACATAATCACTAATTGGAGGAAGAAAAAAAAAGATCCTTTCCTGGCTGATACTTGCTTTATTTTTAGTTTAAGAAATGTAGATGAAAGAGTGCTACAGCAGAAAGTAAGCAGTTATTAACAGGTAATGAACAAGTAGATTAATAAGAGTTAAGAAAAGATGACACTCAGCATCAAGGGTTGGAATTGGGGCTTAAATCACCAAAAATGATTCCCAGGCGTGGCCACTGCTGCTGCTCACTGCTCCCCTCACCTCCCAGGGGGTGATCAAGGGTGATGGGTCAAATGCAGAAAATAGTTTTTCCACACCTAGTCTGTGTGACAATCATTGGTACTTTAACTTTAACCTGCAGCCCACATGCAGCTCTTATGTGTGACTGCCATCTACCGGTCACCATGTACCAAATAAAATTGCTTCGAGGTCGGTAGGCACAACCAGAATTCATCTGTACAAAAGGCCTGTCGATTGTTGTGAAAATGAAAGGATTTTAAATGCGCCTTATAGTCTGAAAAATACGGTACCCACACAAAAGTATTGAACATTGGTACCGTTAAGTACCGGTATGGATTCCCAGGAACCGGTAATAGGTACCATATCCATTCAAATGTGAACTGTACACATCCCTTGATACTTATGCTTTGGTATTGGTACCAAAATGTGTTTTGATACTTTTCCAAATAAAGGGGACCACAAAAAATGTCATTATTGGCATTATTTTACCAGAAAAGCGTATGATACTTTAAACATGTTTCTTATTGCACACAAAAAACAAGAACTTTCAAATAAAATAACAGTGAAGATAACATACGAGACAACTTCTCTTTTATTGGATGTAAATGGTTTACAAAGGCTCCTCATTTGGCTGCTGATGTATGAGGTAACATATCGGGCCAATTTCGTATTATTTTATCAAAATGGTGATGTACAAGCAGTAGAAAATGGATGAATGGATTATTAATTTATTTGTTAATATCTGCTTGTTTTCTGTTTTAACATGTATTTGCACTTTTAAAATGTAATAAGCACTTTCTCTTCTGTTGTTTGATACTTTACTTGAACCCATATTTGTAGTGTCGATGCCAAGGGTAGTATCAGTATATGAGCGTTATCTTTTTTTTTTAATATCTCACAGGTGAGCTCATCCTGAACTTTGCTCTTTGCCCACAGGAGTTCTTCACCCTGGCCTGGTCCACGGTGCTGATGTCCAGAGGGGGCGGGGCCTCAGCACAGACTTGCAGCATACTGGCGGCGGGGGGAAAGCGAGGCCTGGTCAAGCTGATCCACCCCAAATACAACGTGGCCTACGGAGAGTTCCGGGCCAGCCGCAAGGCGCTGTCGGTGCTGCGCTTCAACCATCGGCGGGGCAACTTCCTTTTCAGTGAGCTGCCTCTTCACGTCATTAGAACCACATCAGAGATAAAACCTTATTTTTGTCTTAAAGCGGGCTCGTATGACAACAAGATAATCCTGTGGGACATTGGCGGTGTGGACAGCAGCTACAACTTCAAAGTCGTGTAAGCGTTTCCACTTTGTTAGCATGCAAATGTTTTAAAATGGAAAAAAAATATATAATTTGCACTGAATACGCAGGTGGCCCCAGAACCAAAATTGTAGAAGAAGAAAAATCACTTTTGGAAAAGACACTTTAACAACAAAGATTTGTGATAATATGTATGCATAAATACATATGTATATATATATATATATATATATATATATATATATATATATATATATATATATATATATATATATATATATGTGTGTGTGTGACAATATATGTGTGTATATATATATATATACATATTTATGTATATACACATATGCATATGTGTATATTAGGGGTGTAACGGTACACAAAAATTTCGGTTCGGTACGTACCTCGGTTTAGAGGTCACGGTTCGGTTCATTTTCGGTACAGTAAGAAAACAACAAAATATACATTTTTGGGTTATTTATTTACCAAATTTGCAAAATCTTCCACCAAAAATATTTTTCTTAGTGGAATATTTGATGTGAAGTAATCGCAACCTTGGATAGGTCAATAATTCATAATAACATTGATTTTGATTCAATATTATGTTTTGAGCAATGACAGTTGGAAAGAAAAAAACCCAGCTTTGTTTTATTAGTCAACATTGCAACTTTTTTCTAAATTACATTTAAGTTTTTCTATTTCACTTTTGTTATGTTTTTGTTCATTTTAATAGTATTTTTAGAATGTGCCGTGGTCCTTTAAAACATTAGCTGTGGGCCGCAAATGGCCCCCGGGGCACACTTTTGACACCCCTGCTATAGATAATAAAAAATTAAATGTGATAAATCTATGGATAAAAAGCAGAGCCTGGCGACGCATGCGCGTTTATCATAACTCTCTCGCTCTCTCTCTGTCCCTCCCTCACCAATGCTGCTGCGCGCACAATTTGTTTTGTTTTTAACCCCTTCTTAACCCTGAACGTACATTGAAAATACACGCAACAATACACCGAGTTTCTTAAATGCCTCAAATGTCCGGCATTTTGAGTAAACAATGCACACCGAGGCACAACACACGCTACTTAATTTGTCCGTGTGGAAATTCGTTCGGTACACCTCCGAACCGAACCAGAACCGGAACCCCCGTACCGAAATGGTTCAATACAAATACACGTACCGTTACACCCCTAGTGTGTATATATATATATATATATATATATATATATGTATATGTGTATGTATGTATGTGTGTGTGTATAGTAGATACACACTGCAAGGGGCCAAACTCTGGTGAAATAAGAATTGGAACCTATAAATGGAATATGTGCAATTTCCGGTAGGAATTGCGTGTGAATGCCACCGCGGAAACACGCGAGCCGTCGACACGCGTGAGTCCAACCGAAATGCTGGCTGTTAGCATTCGCACAGTTTGCATGTATCAGGTACCAAGTGTAATGACTCAAAGGTGTACTTCTGCGAAAATGGCGAACAGGTAGCATGTGTCAATTATGAAGTCGTACAACTCTGGGGTAAACGGTTGCAAAATTAGCTACAAAAAAGTTTGCATCTTTAACGTTAGCACGCTAACAGTTAGCATTTTTCACATACCGAGTTATATGACTCTAAGGCAGGGGTCACCAATCCTTTTGAACCCAAGAGCTACTTCTTGGGTACTGATTAAAGCGAAGGGCTACCAGTTTGATACACACTTAAATAAATTGCCAGAAATAGCCAATTTGCTCAATTTACCTTTAACTCTATGTTATTATTAATAATTAATGATATTTATCTTTGTGGAAACACTGATCATCTTAATGATTTCTCACAATAAATATATATATAAACAGATAAATATCAATATGCAACACATTATTTTTATATTTTCCTTAAGTGCATTTTTTTCAAATTGAACATTTTGAAATGATCACTTCTAAGACCCATTTTAACTAGCTAGCCACTAACATTTTTTAACAAATCATGAATTACTTTGCACCATGTTTGTACAAATAATAACTCATGTAAAATACAAAAGTAAACTCTCAAATTTTTTAAATAAATCATGTCACACTTTGAACTGGACTATATTTCTAACAAAGACAAATCATTATTTCTTCTAGGTTTTCCAGAACAAAATTTTTAAAAGAAATTCAAAAGACTTTGAAATAATATTTAAATTTGATTCTACAGATTTTCTAGATTTGCCAGAATATTTTTTTTTAATTTTAATCATAATAAGTTTGAAGAAATATTTCACAAATATTCTTCGTCGAAAAAACAGAAGCTAAAATGAAGAATTAAATTCAAATGTATTTATTATTCTTTTGCAATAAAAAAAATAAATTTACTTGAACATTGATTTAAATTGTCAGGAAAGAAGAGGAAGGAATTTAAAAGGTAAAAAGGTATATGTGTTTAAAAATCCTAAAATCATTTTTAAGGTTGTATTTTTTCTCTAAAATTGTCTTTCTGATAGTTATAAGAAGCAAAGTAAAAAAAATAAATGAATTTATTTAAACAAGTGAAGACCAAGTCTTTAAAATATTTTCTTGGATTTTCAAATTCTATTTGAGTTTTGTCTCTCTTAGAATTAAAAATGTCGAGCAAAGCGAGACCAGCTTGCTAGTAAATAAATACAATTTAAAAAATAGAGGCAGCTCACTGGTAAGTGCTGCTATTTGAGCTATTTTTAGAACAGGCCAGCGGGCGGCTCATCTGGTCCTTACGGGCGACCTGGTGCCCGCGGGCACCGCGTTGGTGACCCCTGCTCTAAGGTGTATGGCTGCGGAACAAGAGAAAAAAGTGTGAAATTAGCTGAAAAAGTTAGCACATACCTGCCAACTACTCCGGTTTTCCCGTAATTAGTACGGTTTTCATCAACCTATTCCGGGTTACGGTTGCAGTGATAAAAAATACGGTTTTTCATTAATTACATTTTTTTTTTTTTTTTAAGTTTTATTCACGAAATCGCGTAACAACAATGACAATCGACACTGCTTCCCATAACTTCCTGTCGAGCCATTCCGAATGCCATGCGCGAGGCTATTTATAGCACCGCTGCCAAGCACGAGGCACCAGTTGCCATTGTTTCCAAACGGGCGAACGATCATGGAATCAGCCGGAGAAAAATCGCAAACGAGTCTTAAACCGAAAAGAAAACTGCAGTCATTCCGTGAAGAATATTCAAAAGCCTATCCGGGAATAATTATCCGTTCCAAAAAGGGTGAAAACTACGCGAATTGCACCTTGTGCAGACAAGATTTTTCGATCGGACACGGAGGAATTAGCGATGTAAAAGACCACGTTGGGACAAAAAAACACAAGTCTAATGCCGTTGCTAGCGATACAAGTGGAAAACTTTCAACGTTTTTCGTTGCCCAAACAGATTCTTTGGATGTGATAAATGCCGAAGTTTTATTTACGGAGGCAATAATTGAGCATGGACTAGAATACATTTGGATTTTAGCCACAAAAAGGTAATGACACCAATGTTATCTATTGGAATTGTTTAGTACTGTTATACTGTTAAAAGTGTTTATACTATTTATGCTTTCAAGTCCAAGTTGAAGAAATCTTGTTAAATGTTGACAGCATACGGTAACTACCAAAATACAGAAGTATGTCCTTAATATTTTTGCAGTGCTATTTCTGTTGAAAAGTTCAAATGATTACATTAGAGATGTGATGTGCCACTTTTCAAGTGTCTGATGGCTTAAATTCATTTTCATTAATTTTTCATATTTTGAATTCTTTTGAAAGGCTTACAAAAAAACTACATTTGAATTGTAATTCCATGCTATTGACAGGACTATTAATTTTAATGAAGTTAGCTTACCATGTTTACAGTATGATAATTGTGATAGAAATGTGAATTTTAGGCACAGAATATTTTTTACAATTGAACAAGGCAGTAGATTATACAAGCTTAAACAGAAAGTTAATAATGACACCAATTTTTTTTTTTATGGAATTGTTTAGTACTGTTTTACCATTTGTTTACTGTAAAAAGTGTTTATACTGTTTATACTTTCAATGAACAAATTGAAGTCTTGTGAAAGGTTGACAGGATAACTGGCATTATCTGTCAAAACAATTTCAAACTATTGAAGTTAGCTTACAGAATAAACATGTCAATCAACCCATATGATTTTTGCTGTAATATTTTTGTTTTGAAAAGTCACTGTGACTGATAGAAAAGTGATGGTTTTAGCAACATTTTAACCTGTCTGAATGCTAATAATCATTTTGCGTCGGGGGGCTTCGCCCCTCTGAACCCCCCACCAGGACTTTGTCCTGGACCTACCGGGGCCTGCGGCCCCTGGACCCTGGCTACTAGGTTTTTCTGATTTCAAAAGTTGGCAGTAGTGATGGGTTGATAAGGCGTCATGAAGCGTTTCGACACATTGCAAAACTGTATTGATACTGTGTCACTAAATACTGACATCTGCTGGACATTATAAATCCCTACAGGCAACCTATGGACCGACTCAACTGAAACTGATTTTATGACCTAGTACATCCATCCATCCATCCATTTTTTACCGCTTATAGTGGTTCCCAAATGGGAGTACATGTACCCCTGGGGGTACTTGAAGGTATGCCAAGGGGTACGTGAGATTTTTTTTAAATATTCTAAAAATAGCAACAATTCAAAAATCCTTTATAAATATATTTATTGAATAATATTTCAACAAAATATAAGTTCATAAACTCAGTTAAGCACAAGCTCAGGTTTGTCACTAAAATGTCTGTCAAAAAGAAGTGTGAAAAGAAATGCAACAATGCAATATTCAGTGTTGACAGCTAGATTTTTTGTGGACATGTTCCATAAATATTGATGTTAAAGATTTTTTTGATTTTTTTTGTGAAGAAATGTTTAGAATTAAGTTCATGAATCCAGATGGATCTCTATTACAATCCCCAAAGAGGGCACTTTAAGTTGATGATTACTTCTATGTGTAGAAATCTTTATTTATAATTGAATCACTTGTTTATTTTTCAACACGTTTTTAGTTATTTTTATATCTTTTTTTCCAAATAGTTCAAGAAAGACCACTACAAATGAGCAATATTTTGCACTGTTATACAATTTAATAAATCAGAAACTGATGACATAGTGCTGTATTTTACTTCTTTATCTTTTTTTTTTCAACCAAAAATGCTTTGCTCTGATTAGGGGGTACTTGAATTAAAAAAAGAAATCACAGGGGGTACATTGCTGAAAAAAGGTTGAGAACCACTGACCTAGTATATACAATAATATAAACCAAGTCATTGTATTTCATTTAGGATTATTTCATAACTTCATTTAAATAAAAATATATTTTTTGTCTTTTTTAGATACAGTCAATAAATAATGTGAACATGTATCATAACATGGAAATCTAAGAGAACGTGTTGTGAATGAGGATGCTTGTGGACCTGGAAATGATTATTTTATTTTTTTTACTCATTTTTATTTTAAAAAAAAAACAGTTTTTCCAACGTATTCAATTTTAGGCACTTTCTCTTCTTAGTTATTATTTCTCTGGCTGTAGAAAAGAGCCGCTCACAGGGCACAGAGGAGGCGTCAGTGCGACACAGTTGGCGTATCGGTCACATGACCAAAACAGCTCATGATCGGTCACGTGACTTTCTAAAAGCGGTACGTGCACCGACACAGGGTTTTGCTCTATGAGCTCGACGCATGCGCCGATGCATCGGTGTTGCCGGACCCATCACTAGTCGGCAGGTATGTTAGCATACTAGCATGCTAACAGTAGCATGCTAGTACTGAAGTAACAAAAGCAAGGAGTATTTTGTCTTTGGAACCGCTCAAATCCATTGAGAAATGTGGTGTATGTAGAAGTTTGAATATTGCCCATTCATTTTAAATGGGGGGGGAAATTCCTGGTAATTCCGGGTAATCCGGGAATTTTTGGATCGGGGAAGCATGCTGGCTGAATGTCCACCTTGTGGCATTCACTTAGTAATAATAATAATGGTGAAGAGAGGGTTGTTCTTCCAGGCAGCTGCTGGCGTTGGAGAGCAGCGCCACCCCGCTACACATCTGCCTGCCCCCCGCCGGGGCCGACGCCCACCTGCTGGCGGCGTGCGAGGACGGCCTGCACTGCTACAACACACAACTATCCCCCAGCAGCGCCACCAAGAGGTCAGTCACACTCCCGACTTCCACCCCCACGCTGTCCTCAAAGCGCTCTGTGTGTGTGTGTGTGTGTGTGTGTGTGTGTGTGTGTGTGTGTGTGTGTGTGTGTGTGCAGGTCCAGAGAGGTGGAGATCACCTTCCCCGTGTACGAGGAGGAGGACAAGGACCACGACTACCACACCGTGGACGGCCTCAGCTTTCTCACGGACGACGTCGTGGGTGTGTGGTGTCGGCGCAATCTGCCGGTCACATGGTTAGGTACACGGGTCTAACCGCGCCTTGTCCGCAGCCTCCAAGAACTTCACGCACGGCCGCATCTACCTGTGGAGCTGGAACAGGACGCGCTCGCAGCGGCCCGGCAAGAGCGGACGCCTGCGAGCCGCCGTCCTGGCCGAGCTGCGCTGGGTCAACACGGATATTCCCTACTTGGCGGTCAACACCTGTCCTGGTAAGCCCCGCCCACTCCTTGGCCTCGTTTGTCATTTGACACCCTGAAGATGCCATTTCCTGATAATGTAATCTGTTACTTGGTACTGTAATACAAGTACACTACTTTGCACACTGGCTCACTCACTCTCTCTCTGACTCACTCTCTCTCTCTAACTCTCTCTCTCTAATTCTCTCTCTCTCACTCTCTCTCTCTCTGACTCTCTCTCTGACTCTCTCACTCTCTCTCTGACTCACTCTCTCTCTCTAACTCTCTCTCTCTAATTCTCTCTCTCTCACTCTCTCTCTCTCTGACTCTCTCTCTGACTCACTCACTCTCTCTCTGACTCACTCTCTCTCTCTAACTCTCTCTCTCTAATTCTCTCTCTCTCACTCTCTCTCTCTCTGACTCTCTCTCTGACTCTCTCTCTGACTCGCTCTCTCTGGCTCTCAGATACTGACTCACTCTCTCTCTGACTCTCTCTGGCTCTGTCTCTCTGACACTGACTCACTCTCTCTCTGACTCACTCTCTCCTGACTCACTCTCTCTCTCTGGCTCTCTCTCTCTCTCTCTCTGACTCTCTCTGGCTCACTCACTCTCTGACTCTCTCTCTGACTCTTGCCTCTCGCTCACTATCTCTGGCTCACTCACTTTCTGACTCTCTCTCTCTCTGACTCTCTCTCTCTCTCTCTCACTGACTCTCTCTCTGACTCTCTCTCTCACTCTCTGACTCTCTCTCTCTCTCTCTCTGACTCTCTTGCATCTCATTCTCTCTCTCTGGCTCACTCGCTCCCGGACTCACTCTCTCTCTCTCTCTCTCTCTCTCTCTCTCTCTCTCTCTCTCTCTCTCTCTCTCTCTCTCTCTCTCTCACTCTCTGACTCTCTCTCTCTCTCTCTCTCTCTCTGACTCTCTTGCCTCTCGCTCACTATCTCTGGCTCACTCACTTTCTGACTCTCTCTCTCTCTCTCTCTCTCTCTGACTCTCTCTCTCTCTCTCTCACTGACTCTCTCTCTCTGACTCTCTCTCTCTCTCTCTCTCACTCTCTGACTCTCTTGCATCTCGTTCTCTCTCTCTGGCTCACTCACTTTCTGATTCTCTCTCTCTCTCTCTCTCTCTCTCTCTCTCTCTCTCTCTGACTCTCTCTCTCTCTGACTCTCTTGCATCTCGTTCTCTCTCTCTGGCTCACTCGCTCCCGGACTCACTCTCTAACTCACTTGCTCTCTCTCTGACTCTCTCTCTCTCTCTCTCTCTCTCTGACTCTCTTGCATCTCGTTCTCTCTCTCTGGCTCACTCACTTTCTGATTCTCTCTCTCTCTCTCTCTCTCTCTCTCTCTCTCTCTCTCTCTCTCTCTCTCTCTCTCTCTCTCTCTCTCTCTCTCTCTCTCTCTGACTCTCTCTCTCTCTGACTCTCTTGCATCTCGTTCTCTCTCTCTGGCTCACTCGCTCCCGGACTCACTCTCTAACTCACTTGCTCTCTCTCTGACTCTCTCTCTCTCTCTCTTTCTCTCTGACTCTCTTGCATCTCGTTCTCTCTCTCTGGCTCACTCGCTCCCGGACTCACTCTCTAACTCACTTGCTCTCTCTCTCTGACTCTCTTGCATCTCGTTCTCTCTCTCTGGCTCACTCGCTCCCGGACTCACTCTCTAACTCACTTGCTCTCTCTCTCTGACTCTCTTGCATCTCGTTCTCTCTCTCTGGCTCACTCGCTCCCGGACTCACTCTCTAACACACTTGCTCTCTCTCTGGCTCACTTGCTGTCTGACTCTCTCTCTCTCTCTCTTTGACTCTCTTGCATCTCGTTCTCTCTCTCTCTGGCTCACTCACTCTCGAACTCTCTCTAACTCACTTGCCCTCTCTCTCTGACTCTCGTTCTCGCTGTCTCTCAGGGTTACTGGCTCTCAAAATCTCTCTCTTGGACTCTCTCTTTTCCGCTCGCTCTCTGACTCACTCGTTCCCTCTTTCCGACTCTCTCGTTCTCGCTTTCTCTCTCTGATTCACTTGCTCTCCCTGGGACTCGTTCTCGCTCTTTCTCTCTCGGGCTGACTCACTGTCTCTATGACTCTCTCTCTCTCTCTCTCTCTCTGGCTTACATGCTTTTGGGTTCTCTCTTACCTACTTGTTCTCGCTGTTCTTATCGGACTCACTCGCTCGTTATCTTGGACTCTCTCTCTCTTTCTCTCTGACTCTTTCTGGCTCACTTGCTCTCCAACTCTCTCTCTCTGACTCTTTCTGTCTCTCTCTCTCTCTCTCTGGCTCACTTGCTCTCCGACTCTCTCTCTCTCTGACTCTTTCTGGCTCACTTGTTCTCCGACTCTCTCTCTCTGACTCTTTCTGGCTCACTTGCTCTCCGACTCTCTCTCTCTCTGTCTCTGACTCTTTCTGGCTCACTTGCTCTCCGACTCTCTCTCTCTGACTCTTTCTGTCTCTCTCTCTCTCTGGCTCACTTGCTCTCCGACTCTCTCTCTCTCTGACTCTTTCTGGCTCACTTGTTCTCTGACTCTCTCTCTCTCTGACTCTTTCTGGCTCTCTCTCTCTCTGGCTCACTTGTTCTCCGACTCTCTCTCTCTCTGACTCTTTCTGGCTCACTTGTTCTCCGACTCTCTCTCTCTCTGACTCTTTCTGGCTCACTTGTTCTCCGACTCTCTCTCTCTCTGACTCTTTCTGGCTCACTTGCTCTCCGACTCTCTCTCTCTCTGTCTTTGACTCTTTCTGGCTCACTTGCTCTCCGACTCTCTTTCTCTGACTCACCTGCTCTCCGACTCTCCCTCTATGACTCTTTCTGGCTCACTTGCTCTCCGACTCTCTCTCTCTGGCTCACTTGCTCTCCGACTCTCTCTCTCTTTCTGACTCTTTCTGGCTCACTTGCTCTCCGACTCACTTTGTCTGACTCACCTGCTCTCCGACTCTCTCTCTCGCTCTCTCTCTCTTTCTCTCTGACTCTTTCTGGCTCACTTACTCTCCGACTCTCTCTCTCGCTCACTTTCTCTCTCTCTCTGACCCTTTCTGGCTCACTTACTCTCCGACTCTCTCTCTCGCTCACTCTCTCTCTCTCTCTGACTCTTTCTGGCTCATTTGCTCTCCAACTCTCTCTCTCTCTCTCTCTGTCTCTGACTCTCTCGCTCTCTCTCTCGGACTCATTCGCTCTTGGACTCTCTCTTGAAACCTCTGTTCTGTCTTTCTCTCTCAACTTTTGCTCTCTCTCAACCTGTCCTGTATGTCCATGGTGATCCAGATGGATGGTGATCAACTTTTCTAAACCCCACATATTTTTGGATGTTCTCTTCAAAAATGGGATGTAGTCTTAAATTGGGGTCAGTATGGTATTGCATTCTGTGTAACTTGGCCATCTTGTCTTTAGGCCGAGCGTACGTCGTATGCGGAGACAACGAGGGCAGGCTGTGGACGTACCACGTCACCGACATCCAAAAAGACCGCTTCCAGACGGGGACGGCCATCGAGCCCACAGAGGTAACGTTCTCCTACAACACAGTATAATGTAGGGATGTGTGTATTGGACTCAGGAACTGTGACATAAATGGCTCAACAGCCACAATGAAAGAAAGCAGATGCTAAATATATTCCCCATAATAAAGATGATTGCGCAATCTTCCTCCACAAGCGGCGTTGTTAAGGAACTTGATTTCTTTGCGCTTGGGGACTCTACATCACACCCCCAAAGTCCGCTAACACGTGACTTTGTTCTGGCCAGGTGCTCCAGTGGCCCGCCCCTGTTTGCAAGGGTCTTGGCAAAGTGGAGGGCCCCTCCATCAACAGCGTGGCCATGGACCCCGACTTCCAGTACCTGGTGGCCCTCAGCGACAAGAACATGGTGGTGGTGTGGAAAAGGATAGCATCATCCTGAAGTTGGAACGCTTGAAGAGCCTTTTATTTTTGTTTGAAAAAGTAGTAAATGTTGGTGTTGAAGGAGTCAGTGATATGTTACACCTAAAACATAAATACTACTTTACTGCCTCAGCCTGTAAAAAAAACTTTTTGTTTTCTTGTAATTTGACAGCAGGATATAGTGATTTATGTCATGTGTCCCCTAAAATAAACACATTGTCATAATTCAAACTTAAATTGGGCAATTTGTACCAAGGAAATTGCGTCCATGATGTTAGTATTTACTTTTTACATATATATATATATATACATATATGTATACATATACACATATATATACATGTATATATACATGTATACATACATATATACATGTATATATACATACATATATACATGTATATATACATACGTATGTATATATATACATACGTATGTATATATACATATGTATGTATATATATATATATGAATGTATATACACACATGTATATATACATATGTATACATATATGTATATATACATACATATGTATATATATATATATGTATGTACATACATATATACATATATATACATATATATACATGTATGTATGTATATATATATACATATACACATACATACATACATATATATATACATAGACATAAATATATATATATATACATATACATACATACATACATACATATATATAGTGCTATAAATATAAATATTATATAAACATATGTATGTGTGCTTGTAAATACATGTATGTACTGTATATACACATGTTATACATATAACTATTCATATTGTACATATAAAATATAATAAAAAGATTAAGTAGAAGAAATAAATGAAACCGAACAATTATTTTTACTGTGGTTGTCTTCAGGTTTGTATGATCTTTTTGTGTAAACATGATTAATAACACATACATAGTGTGGTTTCTGTTTACTTCGTTTATCATATTATATATCAGACGCACCACAATAAGAGATGTTATACAAGATCCTTGGATAAAAAAAATAAATTTTGTATTTCACCTTTTCAAAGTGCAAAATATGCCCTTAAAAGACCTTGAAATGTGAACACCAAGAGGGACAACTGCAAAACAGTGCCCTCTGGCGGCTGTGACTTTGCCTCATGACTAAATGGCGCATTCATGTTTGCTGGGATATATGACACACTGGATTGTATCAATCCAGTGCATTTTACGAATAATCTTAGCAACAATTAACAACAGACGTTGATAAATGTAACATTTTTAGTAGGCTTCTACCAAAAATACAAACAAATATTGTTAAAATAAGGTTCACGACGGCCGTCGCCATTGACGTGGACCCCGACTTAAACAAGTTGAAAAATGTATTCGGGTGTTACCATTTAGTGGTCAATTGTACGGAATATGTACTGTACTGTGCAATCTACTAATACAAGTTTCAATCAATCAATCAAACAAACAAACGTATTACCGTAGTTTTCGATTTCCCAGTTGCCCTAAACGCACCATTAATCCTCATACAGGCTGGAGGAAGGAAGTGTATCACGTGGTTTAGCCATTAAATCCAATCTGCTCGTAATCTGCTCCTTTTGGTTCGTTTACACCCGATGACCCTCACTGTCATAAAACTATGCTGTATAAGACGTGAGTCAAACTACTGCGTTAGTTATATATCTATTTTCTTTAAATAGAAAAACAAAAATAATATTTTACATAGAAACAGGAATTGCTGGAGGACGCCCTCTTGTGACCAATCTGGATATTACAGATGAATCCTTTTACCTGTGGTTACATCATCTATTTCATGCCAGCACCCCCCCGCCACCCCCGAAAGGGACAAGCGGTAGAAAATTGGATGGATGGATATGTTGGATAAATACTTCATGCATTGTAATGAAAAATCACTACTGGTTTTAGGTCCTTTTTTCTATTAAGCATTTTTTTTTGTACAATTACTACATTTTGGTGCAGACCCAGGATTTTTTTCCCGACACTTAAATGTATTTTGTTGATATTGCGTAACAGTACTGTCTATAACAAAACATGAATTAACCCGTTTTGTTTTTGTTGTGCTTTTGGATACTGATAATATTACTGCTAATAAAATCTTAGTAGGATTTAGACACATTTTTGGAAAGTGGCAAAACCAGTGAAGTTGGCACGTTGTGTAAATGGTAAATAAAAACAGAATACAATGCAAAGACATGATATTTAACGTTCCATCTGAGAAACCTTGTTATTTTTTGCAAATATTAGCTCATTTGAAATTTGATGCCTGCATCATGTTTAAAAAAAAGCTGGCACAAGTGGCAAAAAAGACGGAGAAAGTTGAGGAATGCTCATCAAACACTTATTTGGAACATCCCACAGGTGAACAGGCTAATTGGGAACAGGTGGGTGCCATGATTGGGGAGAAAAGCAGCTTCCATGAAATGCTCAGTCATTCACAAACAAGGATGGGGCGAGGGTCACCACTTTGTGAACAAATGCTTGAGCAAGTTGTCGAACAGTTTAAGAACAACATTTCTCAACCAGCTATTGCAAGGAATTTAGGGATTTCACCATCTACGGTCCGTAATATCATCAAAAAGTTCAGAGAATGTGGAGAAATCACTGCACGTAAGCAGCTAAGCCCGTGACCTTCGATCCCTCAGGCGGTACTGCATCAAAAAGCGACATCAGTGTGTAAAGGATATCACCACATGGGCTCTGGAACACTTCAGAAACCCACTGTCAGTAACTACAGTTTGTCGCTACATCTGTAAGTGCAAGTTAAAACTCTACTATGCAAAGCGAAAGGCGTTTATCAACAACACCCAGAAACACCGCCGGCTTCGCTGGGCCCGAGTTCATCTAAGATGGACTGATGCAAAGTGGAAAAGTGTTCTGTGGTCTGATGAGTCCACATTTCAAATTGTTTTTGGAAACTGTGGACGTGGTGTCCTCCGGAACAAAGATGAAAAGAACAACCCGGACTATTATAGGTGGAAAGTGTAAAAGCCAGCATGTGTGATGGTATGGGGGTGTATTAGTGCCCAAGGCATGGGTAACTTACACATCTGTGAAGGCGCCATTAATGCTGAAAGGTACATACAGGTTTTGGAGCAACATATGTTGCCATCCTAGCATGGACGCCCCTCCTTATTTCAGCAAGACAATGTCAAGCCACGTGTCACAACACCGTGGCGTCATAGTAAAAGAGTGCGGGTACTAGACTGGCCTGCCTGTAGTCCAGACCTGTCTCCCATTGAAAATGTGTGGCGCATTATGAAGCCTAAAATAGCAGAAGGGAGACCCCCGGACTGTTGAACAACTTAAGCTGTACATCAAGCAAGAATGGGAAAGAATTCCACCTGAAAAGCTTCAAAAATTGGTCTCCTCAGCTCCCAAACGTTTACTGAGTGTTGTTAAAAGGAAAGGCCATGTAACACAGTGGTAAAAATGCCCCTGTGCCAACTTTTTTGCAATGTATTGCTGCCATTAAATTCTAAGTTAATGATTATTTGCAAAAAAAAATTATGTTTCTCAGTGTGAACATGAAATATCTTGTCTTTGCAGTCTATTCAATTGAATATAAGTTGAAAAGGATTTGCAAATCATTGTATTCTCTTTTTATTTACCATTTACACAACGTGCCAACTTCACTGGTTTTGTACATTTCCGTGCTAAATGTAGGATTTTCCTCTCACTTTTTTGTGTTATTTTTAATGTTGCTATCCTACATAAATGGGGAAACAAGGAAGATCCATGTTTTGTTTTGGATATCATTTTTGTGCCTTTTTTGTGTCAAAATATATGATACCTGTGATAAAAAAAAAAAAAGTGTATTAATAATTTCTTTGCCTTTTTTAAAAAAGGACCCCACCATATCTGTTCAAAAGAAATCAAGTAAGGTAAGTTAACATTGACTTTTAATCCTACATTTACACATCCTATTTATATACACTGTATATACACTCTGTCAGCACCTTAGTTTGTTGTACATTCAAAAATAAAGCTTCGTCACGCACACTCTTGTTCTAAAACGTCCTCCTCTGTTATGTCGACTCGAATAATTTATAGAGTGCAGTTGTTCTCAGTAGTCAAAAGTGCATACAAAAAAAATAAATCCTCAAAAAGACTAGGAAAGATAGAAATTCAAGTCCAGGGTGTCCATCAGTTCAAACGTGTCGCACCTGCACAAAATCCCGGCAGTCGGTCTTTATAGTCCGCAGGCGTTGGGGGGGGGGGGAAAGTTCTTTTTTGGTGCGCTTTCAAAGGCGACACGTCTGACTTTTGGCGTGCTGCGAGGTGGCGAGCTCGTAGAAGAGGATGTAGGCGTTGCTGCTGCGGACGTGACTGGAGGACATGGGGCTCACCCTGCACACAAGCGCCACAGAAAAAGGTTACAAACAAATGTTGACAGCACAAACCTCACAATGTCACTCACACTTTTATTCTAGTCGTTGTCATTGTGTGGAATATATAAAACATCAATGAGATTTTCCTTCATTATTTCTGCCAAAAATACTTTTTTTTTTCTAAGTTGCTCACAAAACTTGGAGATATTTACTTTCTCCGCCGCTCCCAGTCTGTGGAACGCTCTCCCTGACCACCCGAGGGCACCACAGACTGTGGATGCTTTTAAAAAAGGCTTCGAAACCCTTCTTTTTTAAAAAAGCTTTTTTTTTTTTAGATATATGCATACTAGTTTTAGCTATTTGGCTGTTCTAGTTTTCATTTATATTTATTTTTTTAATTATCTTTTTATTTTAATTTTATTTTTTTTAAGACACTGTAGCACTTTGAGGTTGTTCACTCAATGTAAAGTGCTTTTTACAAATAAAAACTATTATTCTTATTCTTATTATTATTAGATACCTGCTTTTTAAAAACAATATATCAAATAAAAAACTTTTTTTTTCCAAAAATGTTTGCTTTTTTGCCCATACATGAAAAAAAAAATCG
Organism: Nerophis lumbriciformis; assembly: GCF_033978685.3. Classification (NCBI taxonomy): domain Eukaryota; kingdom Metazoa; phylum Chordata; class Actinopteri; order Syngnathiformes; family Syngnathidae; genus Nerophis; species Nerophis lumbriciformis. Next base: position 105,223 of record NC_084556.2, read on the forward strand.
TACAACACATTGGACACAAAATTTGAAGATACTTAAAAAAGTATGAAATGAAAAGCATGTATCTCCATAAATGTTGGCTTTTCTATGTTTGTATGAAAAATGTCAAAGACTTTCTTTTCTGTGTTTAAAGAAATGAGTTGCTCACTTAAAAAAAGAACATGTATGAAATGAAAAGCATATACCTCCAAAAATCTTTTTGTTTTTATATGTCTTTTTTTTTTTGGATAAAGTAAAAAAAAACAACCTGATTTTCTCTTTGTGGCTTTTTTCAAGCTTAAAAAAAAACATGTCAAATGAAAAGCATGTCCCCCAATAATAAAAATATATATTTTTTGTCTTTGTATGGAAAAAAATGCCAAAAAACAATTCCCCCCCCTCCCCTTCTTTTCTTTACATGAAAAAAATGCAAAAAAAAAAATGGATCTAAATATTAAATGAAGTTGTTTAACAGCATGTATCTCCCAACTGTTAGATTTTCTTGTTGTTACATTAAAAAAGTCAAAGATTATTTGTCGTGATTTTTGAGACTTTCTTGAAATATATGTTTTGTCTTTATCTGGGAAAAAAATGCCAAAAAACAAGTTTCCTTATTTCCCCAGATTGAATTGTTCACAAAATATGGCGATACCATTATTAAACAAATGAAAAGCAAAATTCACACTCAGCCTGTAGTTGCAACTTGATGCTCTTGTTTGTGTAGTGCAGTTGTGTATCTAAATTAAGTTGTTTAAAATAAAATGGAAATACTGTTATTAAAACATTTAAAAAAAACATGTCATATAAAAGCATGTACGTCAAAAACATTAGGTTTTCTTGACTTTACATAAAGAAAATGCCCCAAAAAATATTTAAACTAAATTGTTGAAAAAAATTTGGAAGGCTTTCGTCGATGGCCTATGTTCCTCAGGGAATACTAAGGCCTAAGTGAGTAAGTGTAAGTGTTTTTAAAAAAAAATTAAAAAAAAGGCCTTATAAAATATGTATCTCCAAAATGTAAAGATTTTTCTTCTCTTTACATGAAATTTTTTTTTAATCTAAATATTAAATGAAGTTGTTTAAAACATTTTGGAGATATCGTCATTAAAAAAAAAGTCATATAAAAGCATGTATCTCCCAACTGTTAAGATTTTCTTGTCGTTCCATAAAAAAAAAATCAAAAAGAGATTTGTCGTGATTTTTTAGATTTTCTTATCTTTACATTAACAAAAGTCAAAAAGATTATTTGTCGTGATTTTTTAGACTTTCTTGTCTTTACATGAAAAACAAGTCTAAAAGATTATTTGTTGTGATTTTTTATATTATGTTGCTGACACATTTGTGGAGAAAAATGAAAAAAACTGATGAAAAGAGGATTTTTTTTGTCCTATATGAAAACATTTTTTTTTTTTTTTAATTAAGTTGCTCACAAAATGTAGAGATAACCATGTCAAAAAAGACATGAAATGGAAAGCAGGCATATTCAAAGTGAAATGTCAGTCAGATCTTTGAAGACATTTAGAATGTTGTATATACCTGCAGTCGTTGTAGCTGTACCACTCTCCCACCATGGCGTTCTTACAATAGGCGGTGTAATGGCCTCCCAGCGTGTTCCCCCAGTGGTTGGATACGGCATAGAGGTTATACACAGCACGCTCTGCAGGGGGCGACAACGCACATTCACGCTTGGACAAAAGTTCACCACAAAAAAAGAGCGCATCGTCTGCCCATATAGAATAATGATAATAACTAGAAAATTCCCGCGGAAATTTTGATGGGCCTGCTATCCCATACTTGCCAACCCTCCCGGATTTTCCGGGAGATTCCCGAAATTCAGCGCCTCTCCCGAAAACCTCCCGGGACAAATTTTCTCCCGAAAATCTCCCGAAATTCAGGCGGAGCTGGAGGCCACGCCCCCTCCAGCTCCATGCGGACCTGAGTGACGTGTTGACAGCCTGTTGTACATGCATATGTGACCCACCCATAATGTGTCACATTTTTGTGTTGATTTATTTATTTTATTTTGTGGTTTGAATTCGTTTTTGGAGCTGTCATTGCACATTTATCAGTATTCACATTGGTCAGTAGGGGGCAGTAGGGCGTTTTTTCCCAATTGAATGCTATCACCTGCAGACCGGAAGTGTCTTGTCATTCTGATGAGCGTGACCAGTCTGTCAACAATTGAAACGTCCCGTGTGATTTTTCCTCCTGTATAACAGGTTAGTTTTGGTGAATCAACTCACTGAATAATATCCATGTGATCTTTATAAGTTTAAGTACACATTCTGATGGTGGAGCCTAACTCTAAAGTGTTTGTGAGTTGTAGTTTGTATTTGTGAATGAATCCAGTGCACAGCTGCAGCAATCAATACAAAAAGGCGACGTGAGTGCGCAATGTTTATAGAGGAACTTCTGATCCTAATTCAGACTCCCAAATTAGAGCTCCCGTTTTCTTATTGATTTTATAATGTATATTTGTATAATGTGTGTGTTCTGAAATAGTGATAGAGAATAGAACAAGGATGGACAATTCAACCCTTAACTCAACAATGAGTAGAGGAATGTTATGTGTGTGTATATGTGTAAATAAATGAACACTGAAATTCAAGTATTTCTTTTATTTATTTATATATATATATATATATATATATATATATATATATATATATATATAATAAAATATATATGTATATATATATATATATAGCTAGAATTCACTGAAAGTCAAGTATTTCTTATATATATATATATCTTAACCACGCCCCCAACCATGCCCCCCGCCCCACCCCCGCCCTCCGCCCCCCACCTCCCGAAATCGGAGGTCTCAAGGTTGGCAAGTATGTGCTATCCATACTTGCCAACCTTGAGACCTCCGAATTCGTGAGAAAGGGGGGGTGGGGGGGGTTTGGTGGTAGCAGGGGGTGTATATTGTAGCGTCCCGGAATAGTTAGTGCTGCAAGGGATTCTGGGTATTTGTTCTGTTGTGTTTATGTTGTGTTACGGTGCGGATGTTCTCCCGAAATGTATTTGTCATTCTTGTTTGGTGTGGGTTCACAGTGTGGCGCATATTTGTAACAGTGTTAAAGTTGTTTATACGGCCACCCTCAGTGTGACCTGTATGGCTGTTGATCAAGTATGCATTGCATTCACGTGTGTGTTTAAGCCGCATATATTATGTGACTGGGACACATAATATAAACGTAAATGAATTGATTTACGTGCACCCCGACAAACAAGTTGAAAAACTTATTGGGGTGTTACCATTTAGTGGTCAATTGTACGGAATATGTACTGAACTGTGCAATCTACTGATAAAAGTCTCAATCAATCAATCAATGGGCCGCAACGCTGTTTGTATGGAGGAAAAGCGGACGCCAAAAGCAGTGCCTTTAAGGATATATATTTCCGGGTGGAAATCGGGAGAAATTTGGGAGAATGGTTGCCCCGGGAGATTTTCGGGAGGGGCACTGAAATTCGGGAGTCTCCCGGAAAAATCGGGAGGGTTGGCAAGTATGCTGCTATCTGTGCCCTGGACTTCTGGCCGAAAGCTGCCGTACTTATAAGATGGTGCCAAGTGTCTGAATCCGTGAGTTTTAGGTGTACAAAATGAGCAACAGCTAAAACGGTAGCTTGTTTACATAAAAATGCTAACACCGAGCATGTGGGCTAACGATAGCATGATAACAGTCAGCATGTTTCATATACCAGGTTATATGACTTAAAAGGTGTATGGCTGCGGAAATAGAAAAAAAAAAAAAAGTGTAAAATTAGATGAAAAAGTTAGCATGCTTAAGTTAGCTTGCTAGCTTGATATAGTTTGCATGCTATCAGTTAACAAGTGTCACATACCAAGTTATAGGACTCTGGGTTAAACGGTTGCAAAACTAGCTCACAAAGTTAGCATGCTAATTTTAGCATGCTAGCAAGCTAACGTTTTTTGATTGATTGAAACTTTTATTAGTAGATTGCACAGTACAGAACATATTCCGTACAATTGACCACTAAATGGTAACACCCCAATAAGTTTTTCAACTTGTTTAAGTCGCGGTCCACGTTAATCAATTCATGGTAATAGTTAGCTTGTGCCACATACCAAGTTATATGACTCTAAGGTGTAAGGCTGGGGAATTTGAGCAAACAGTGTTAAAATAGCTTAAAAAGTTAGCACTTTTATGTTAGCATGCTAACAGTTAAAAGGTTACAGGTTAAATGACTGTAGGGTAAACCGTAGCAAAGCTCTAAAAGCTAACACTTTAATGTTAGCCTGCTAGCATGCTAACATAAACATCCTAACGGTTAGCATGTGTCACATACCAAGTTATATGACTATAAGGTGTATGGCTGTGTAATTACCATATATACCGTATTTGTCCGACTATAAGTCGCAGTTTTTTTTCATAGTTTGGCAGGGCTCCGGTGCGACTTATATATGTTTTTTCCTTCTTTATTATGCATTTTCGGCAGGTGCGACTTATACACCGAAAAATACGGTAATAATAATAATAATAATAATAATAATATTAACAATGACAGTAATATTATTAACAACATTAATACCAATAATAATGATAACAATATAAATAACATTAATACCAATAATAAAAGTTAATAATAATAATAATAATACAATAACAATATTAACAACAATAATAAAAACAACAACAATAATAATAATAATAATAATGAAATTTATTAATAACATTAAGACCAATACCAATAATGATAATAATAATAATACAATAACAATATTAATAACAATAATAAAAACAACAACAACAACAACAACAATAATAATAATAATAATGACATTTATTAATAACATTACTGTATTTTTCGGAGTACAAGTCGCACCGGCCGAAAATGAATAATAAAGAAGGAAAAAAACATATATAAGTCGCACTGGAGTATAAGTCGCATTTTTGGGGGGAAATTTATTTGATAAAACCCAACACCAAGAATAGACATTTGAAAGGCAATTTAAAATAAATAAAGAATAGTGAACAACAGGCTGAATAAGTGTACGTTATATGAGGCATAAATAACCAACTGGTATGTTAACGTAACATATTATGGTAAGAGTCATTCAAATAACTATAACATATAGAACATGCTATACAATCTGTCACTCCTAATTGCTAAATCCCATGAAATCTTATACGTCTAGTCTCTTACGTGAATGAGATCAATAATATTATTTGATATTTTACAGTAATGTGTTAATAATTTCACACATAAGTCGCTCCTGAGTATAAGTCGCACCCCCGGCCAAACTATGAAAAAAACTGCCACTTATAGTCGGAAAAATACGGTAATACCAATACCAATAATAATGATAATAATACAATAATAATATTAATAACAATAATAAAAACAACAACAATAATAATAACAATAATACATACCGCTGCCTTCTGAGGCGAACTCCCGCAGGTCAAGCTCCTTGAGGGGGAAGTTGACGTACGTGGACAGCTTGCTGGCTCGGACGCTGGAGTCGGAGAAACGCTTCAGGTCTGGTGGGGTCAGGGGGGTCAAGGAGGGCAACTCTCAGCATTCAAAACTTTGGAACATTGTTCCGAAAGGAGGGCAACAAATAAAACATGCTAGCTTGGCTGTTAGCGGGATTGGACAAAATGGATACGAAGCACAAGAATCTGAGGGAACTTCTGAATGCTGAACCTTTTGGTGCATTTTCGCCTGGCTTTGCATCGGTTGCAAGTCTGCAAGGAAGCACAGACAAGTTGAAACAACACTTCAGCACAAAAAAAAGGGTTAGCGTCTTACCGGTCTCTCGTCTCCGTCCAGCACATCCTCCTTGGTAAAGACCCTCAGGCAATCTCGGAGAGTCACCTCGCCCGACGTCCTCTGTGGATGAAAGGCACTGGTGTAAGAAAACACACGCCGCAATCCGGGCACTTTTTCATCCGTGGGGGTACGGACCGGTGCGATCGGTATGGAGAGGTCCCAGAAGGGCTCGAAGACGGTGGAGCGGAAGCCGCAGACGGTGCAGGTCAGGGAGCTCTTCAGCTGCCCCACAAACAAATCTGCGAGAGACGGGAACCTTTTTTTATTTCACAGTCCCGAGGACACCGCGAGCGGCGTTAGCTGGACTTACCCACGACTTTGCTGTCCTCCCTCTCCAAATACATGCTCCACATTCGCTTGGCTTTTTCCTCCTCCCTGTGGACACAACATTATGAATAACGTTCAAGCCACCCACTCATTTTTAGCTTATTCACCATATTTTAACATGAATGATCCGGAATCACAAACTACATTTGTTCCAGAGTTGAGATAACTTGTTTATGTGAAAGAGGGGGCGGAGCTTTATGATTGACATTAGTGGCGACTAGGGTTGTATGGCAATTAATGAAAAACAGTACTATACTGCTTCTGAAAAATACAGGTGGTTTTTTTTGTACTTTTACGGCTATCAACGCGTGCCGTCGTCATGTTCGGCAATGCACACGCACGGAGTACTTACAAGCAGACACGGTGTAAAGACAGAAGAGGCAGAATGGACGTATTTTGGTTTAAAAACAAACAATAAAGGTGAAGCTAGGGGTGTAACGGTACACAAGAATTTCGGTTCGGTACGTACCTCGGTTTAGAGGTCACGGTTCGGTTCATTTTCGGTACAGTAAGAAAACAACAAAATATTAATTTTTTGGTTATTTATTTACCAAATTTGTAAACAATGGCTTTATCCTTGTAACATTGGGAACACTATAATAATTCTGCCCACGTTAATCAACATTAAACTGCCTTAAGTTGTTGCTCAGATTAAATAAAATGACAAAACATTTCTTCTACATATAAAAAGTGCAACATTAAACAGTTTCAAGTCAACTCATCATGCTTCATTTATTACAGCATTTGGGAAGCCTGTAGTTGATTTTCATTATGTAAATGTTATATTTTTATCAACATGTCATAGCAGGGACCCTGCCATTCAAAACTAGGCTGCTGCATTATTAATGATTCATGTAACTATAGCTGAAAAAATGGTACAATAGCAATAGGAAAGACTATGCATCCCTGAACACTATGGAGTTCATGTAGGCTTTATGATGCACTTACATTATTATATCAACTATCAGAGACAGAAACTCTTCATTTAACATAACGTCCTTTTTTGCTGCTTCAACACAGCTCAATCAACACAGAAAAAGGTAAAGTGAAATAACAGACAGACATGGCTTTGCTCCGTAACACACACACACACGCACTTCTAAATCACTAATCACCGCCTCCATGGTGAGAAATAAAGTACGTTTCTTACAAGTATCATCCCTGCAGAACGAGGAATATCTAAACATGCTTCACTCCACACCGTAGGAAGATACAATAGCTCACCGCTAACAGCAAGCTAGCACTACTCAATGAAAACAAATGGGCGGATCCACACATACGTCGGCCGTAACGATACCAAGTACAAGAACCGTATCTCGTCGATACTACAATGATCACATCGATATTTTTTATTATCAGAATTTTTTTTTTTTTTTAATTGTTTATAAAATCAAGAAATACGTCCGTGGACACTGCATAACATTAATTATGACCAATATATGACCCTGTAACTACTTGGTTTTGGATTGATACCAAAATGTGTAGTATCACCCAAAACGTATGTAAAGTATCAACCAGAAAAATAAGTGTTTATTTACATTTTCACAGAAGTGTAGATAGAAGACGTTGAACCAGAAAAGTAAGCAGATATTAACAGTAAATGAACAAGTAGATTAATAAGCCATCATAATTTTGATAATATAACATACATCCATAAACGTGGACGCATGTGAAATAGTGCAATATATTTATCTGTACAGTAATCTATTTATTTATATATATTTATTTATTTTATATATATATTTATATATATTTATTATTTATATATGCACCTTATTGCTTTTTTATCCTGCACTACCATGAGCTAATGTAACGAAATTTCGTTCTTATCTGTGCTGTAAAGTTTAAATTTGAATGACAATAAAAAGGAAGTCTAAGTCTAATTTTGACAAAATAATAGAATGAGAAATGACAATATGTTACTGCATATGTCAGCAGCCAAATTAGGGGCCTTTGTTTGCTGACATATTAATAAAAATGAAGTGGTTTACTATCCTTTTTAAGGACAAAATTCTTCTTTGATTGCAATAAAAAAAACGTATGTTTAATGTATAATATTTTCTGTTCAAAGAAAGGGGAACCTTTATTTTGAAAAGTATCGAAATTTTGGTACCTGTACCAAAAATCTAATGGCGACCAGTTAACCATTGATTCACACAATCGATTCGACGACCTCAAACTATACAAGTGATGCCATCAATTGCATATCAAAAGAGTTGTCCTTGTTCTTTTGAAATTTCTGGGGGAAAAGGCATCTCGATTTACTGTTTATTGTCTGGAGAGTTACTCATTTCCATTAGTCTAATAAGACTAATCGAGATTGACCGATGATTCGCACAATTAAAACAGTGACAATATAGAACTTTGATGCTTTTAGCATTTTCTGATGTTGGGGATAACTATCAACAACTTACGGTCTACCGCAGTGATTCTCAAACTGTGGTACGCCAAAGAATCACTTCATTAAATATTCAAACACAGTGTTACTGTTCAAACTGTGTGTGACTGCGTTATAGTGGCCAAAATATTAAATATACTTGTAAATAAAACCTCTGCCTGTTTTTTAATGAACATTTAGGCTATATTTTAAATATTTTCTAAGGTGGTACTTGTGGAAAAAACCCACTGATCCATAGAAGCTCATTTCCTTTTAGCAGATAAGATAATTGCACTCAACCGACGATTCGCACAATCAGTCGGATAACCTCGACAGTGACAACAGCGCGTTGTTGTTGTAGTCTTTTGAGGGGTAAACAGTTGGTCGGAAAATGTTATCTTCTGTTTATGGGGTGAAGAGTTGACCGACGATTCGCGCAATCAGTTGGATAACCTCAACTGTGCCAACACAACCTTGTCTTTGTACATTCTTGGGGTTTAAACAGCGACATTTTATCTACGGTTAAAGACATGACCATTTACTAGTTGCCTTTTAGTAAAAAAAAGTTAGTTATTGCACTTCAGCAACGATTCGCGCAATCAGTTGGATAACCTCGACAGTGACAACCCAACCATGTTTTTGTACATTCTTGGAAATTACACAGTAATCGGTGGGAACATTTTATCTACCATTCAAGGTCGGAAGAGTTACTAATCACCTTCAAGTAAATAAGATACTTCACAGACGAGTCGCGCAGTCACTTAGATCAGTGTTTTTCAACCACTGTGCTGTGGCACACTAGCGTGCCGTGAGATACTGTCTGGTGTGCCGTGGGAGATTATCTAATTTCACCTATTTGGGTTAAAAATATTTTTTGCAAACCAGTAATTATAGACTGCAAATGATGTGTTGTTGTTGAGTGTCGGTGCTGTCTATAGAGCTCGGCAGAGTAACCGTGTAATACTCTTCTATATCAGTAGGTGGCAGCCGGTAGCTAATTGCTTTGTAGATGTCGGAAACAGCGGGAAAAGGGTATCTAATGCTTAAACCAAAAATCAACAAAAGGTAAGTGCCCCTAAGAAAAGGCATTGAAGCATAGGGAAGGCTATGCAGAACGAAACTAAAACTGAACTGGCTACAAAGTAAACAAAAACAGAATGCTGGACGACAGCAAAGACTTACTGTGGAGCAAAGACGGCGTCCACAAAGTACATCCGAGCATGACATGACAATCAATAATGTCCCCACAGAGAAGGATAAAAACAACTGAAATATTCTTGATTGCTAAAACAAAGTAGACGTGGGAAATATCGCTCAAAAGGAAGACATGAAATTGCTACAGGAAAATACCAAAAAAGAGAAAAAAACACTAAAATAGGAGCGCAAGACAAGAACTAAAACACTACACACAGGAAAACAGCAATAAACTCAAAATAAGTCACGGCGTGGTGACAGTACACCTACTTTGAGACAAGAGCTATATTGATGCATGCTTGGTTATGGTTTAAAGTCATATCCAACAATTGCGACAACGACTTTTTACTGTCAACTGAGTTTCGTTTTTTAATGTTTTCAGCTGGTGGTGTGCCTCCGGATTTTTTCAACGCAAAAAATGTGCCTTGGCTCAAAAAAGGTTGAAAAACACTGACTTAGATAACCTTGACAGTGACTACCCAATCATGGTTTTGTACATTTTTGGGGTTTAAACAGCGATTGGTCGGAACATTTTATCTAGGGTTTAAGACCTGAACATTTAATAGCCGCCTTTTAGTAAATAAGATAGTTATTGCACTACACTCCATCCATCCATTTGCTACCGCTTATCCCTTTTGGGGTCGCGGGGGGGTGCTGGAGCCTATCTCAGCTGCATTCGGATGGAAGGCGGGGTACACCCCGGACAAGTCACCACCTCATCGCAGGGCCAACACAGATAGACAACATTCACACTCACAATCACCTTCAAGTAAATAAGATAGTAACTGTACTTCACCGACGATTCGCGCAGTTAATTAGATAACCTCGACAGGGACAACCCAACCATATTTTTGTACATTCTTGAGGTTAAACAGCGATTTGTCGGAAATTTTAATCGACCGATTTTAAATCATAATGAGTTACTAATCACCTTTGAATAATAAGATAGAAACTGCAGTTAACCGACGATTTGCGCAATCAGTTGAATAACCTAGACCGGGGGTGTCCAAACTTTTTGACTGTTGGGCCGCATTTGGGCTTAAAAAATGTTAAGCATATACATATATGATTCATGCTAACTCACCAAAAATGATTCCCGGGCGTGGCCACCGCTGCTGCCCACTGCTCCCCTCACCTCTCAGGGGGTGATCAAGGGTGATGGGTCAAATACAGACAATAATTTCGCCACAGCTAATGTGTGTGTGTGACAATCATTGGTACTTAACTTTAAATATATATGAGTACATATTACTACAATATTATAATGGATATATAATTGGATATTAAGAGTATGTGAAAGTGTCCTTATTTACTACCTTGATAACCTCTTTAAAGTTTTTTAATCAAACAATTCGTTGGCCCCCAGATGAGTGCACCACTCCCATATTGCTTATTGAACAAGTGCCACAGTTTGGACACCCCTGACCTAGACAATGACAACCCAACCTTGTTATTGTACATTTTTGGGGATTAAACAGCGATTGTTTGGAACATTTTGTTCACTCCTGAAGAGTTACTAATCGCATTTCAGTGAATAGCAAGTGTGTGAATCTTTAGGCACCGAACGATATTCAGAATAGATTTTCGATTTAAACCGCTTCATGCAAAGTATTATTTGGTATCATAATCCTAATGAAACCTTTTCAAAACCGGTCACAGGTTAGAAAAACACCCTTTGGTTTCTTTGAGTTGGCCTAAAAAATTTTTTTGGAATTGATTCTTATAAAAAAAATTTTTTTTATAAACTATAATAAAAAAATATATTTATATTTTTTTCTCGATTTTTAAAAAGTTAGGGATCAACTTTGAATCGGAATGAATAAGAATCGCGATTCGTATGTGAATCGATTTTTTGTGCACCCCTAGTGAATAAGATAGCTACGGCACAATCGTGACAACACAACTTCGTTTTTGTACATTTTTGGCGATTAAACAGCAATTGGTCAGACCATTTGCGAGAAAAAAATATAAATATATTTTTTTATTATAGTTTATAAAAAAATTTTTGGGAATTGATTCTTATCAAAAACATTTTTTTATAAACTATAATAAAAAAATATATTTATATTTTTTTCTCGATTTTTAAAAAGTTAGGGATCAACTTTGAATCGGAATGAATAAGAATCGCGATTCGTATGTGAATCGATTTTTTGTGCACTCCTAGTGAATAAGGTAGCTACGGCACAATCGTGACAACACAACTTCGTTTTTGTACATTTTTGGTCAGACCATTTGATCTATCTCAGCTGCATTCTGGCGGTAAGCGGGGTACACCCTGGACAAATCGCCACCTAAACCACTTCCAGTAAATAAGATAGTAACGGCGCTTAACCGATGATTCGCGCAATCAGTTGAATAACCTCGACAGTGAGAACACAACATTTTTTTTGTAAATTTTTGGAGATTAAACAGCGATTACGCGGAACATTTTATCTACTGTTTAAGTCCGGAAGGGTTACTAATTCCCTTTCAGTAAATAAGATAGTAACTGCGCTTAACCGATGATTCGCGCAATCAGTTGGATAACATTCGACAGTGGCTACACAGCCTTGTTTTTGTACTTTTTGGAGATAAACTGGGATTGTACAGTTTTATCTACCTTTGAAAGGAAGAGTTACTCATTTCCATAACATCCTTTCCTTTCAGCAGATAAGATAGTAATTGTACTTAACCGACGATTCACGCAATCGGTTGAATAGGCTCCTGCTTTCAGAAAAATGTGGCTTCATTTTTCAATTTAATTTAAAAAGTATACGTTGGTCACAGTTTTTTGCAGAGGTGTCAGGCGGCATGACTGAAAGACGCGACCATGAAATTATATTCAGGCAAAATTTTATGACCACTGGGTGACTTATTGGGAGCAGAGGTGACTACTGCGATGACGCGACGACTTACGAGAGGTGGTCAAAGTCCCCGGCAGGCAGGCTCGGGCACACCGTCACCCTGTTCACCTCGTTATGGAGGCCGTCCAGCAGGAAGCGCAGGAACTCCTGGGCGTCCTGCTGACTGTGTAAGACACGGGGTCAGAATCCATGCGCTCAAGAAGACTTGGTTCAAAGAAGAAAAAAAAAGGGTGTGCATCTTACTTGCATCCTGCGAACTTGGGAGCGTACAGCTGGACCTGGTTCCTGAAGTCCGAGGGCGTGACAGTCTCGTTGTTGACGGACGTCCACAAGCTCTTAGTCAGCTTGACGAATGCTTGAGGGAAAATGGGGACAAAGTCATATTTCTAGCCTGACATATTTTTACAAAGACATGGTCAATATTTACAATTTTCTAGTTTATAGAAGCCTACTGTACCTCTGCGTCATAAAGTGACTCAATGTTGTTATGCAACCAACACTGTATATATGCTGGCTTGACAAAACAGTGTGCTTGCGTTTAGATAAGACAGAAGTATCGTGGTCAATCTTATCTTTGCTGTGCAAAAACAAGAGACTGCGTGGCTAATTTTCATTGATAAGCGAGGTCATCTGTGTAACTAGAGAAGTTGTGGACTGGTTTCTAGCGATAGCACCTACAGGACAGTGTAGGGTGAACAATATTGGTCATGGTACTGAAGCTTGCAGAACACCACAAGTAGCAGACCACAGACTACACTGACCTCATAAAATTGCACTAAAAATAAACGTTTCCACTGAAATTACTTACCGTCAACAAGAGCCGAAGTGGTCCTGCTGTTGTTGTTCAGGTCGGTTTGATGGACGTCCCTCAGGCAATAGTCCCTCAACTCTGGGGTGTTACTCAAACACTGAAGAATCGAGTTCATGAAACACTGCATACAAAAAAAAAAACAGGAATAAATAAGACGGGAGATTTGATCAGAGGTTTGTCCGTGTGAGGTACATGCTGGTACACTTACGGTGTTGCCCAGGTTCTTCAGTCCTGCCAAGCCTTGTGGACTCTGCTTCTGTTAGGAGAAACACAGTGGATTATTGGTGTAAAATTCACAAAATATTTCTAAAACTATACAATTAATCCAAGAATATATTTCTGAGTCTTTCATATTTTTCTCCTAATATTCATTGCTTGAGTGTAATGATAGGAAAGAAAAAACTAGCTTGCTAAAACCTAGTTTTCGTTGTTCTGTGACTCTGGCCTTGGTCACACTGCAGGTCAATTCCTGTATCAGATTTTTTTTCGAATCAATGTGAACAGTGCAATTCCGAATTTTTCAAATCCGACCCAGGCCTCTTTCGTATGTGGATATGAAATGGGACATATATAGAATGTGACTGCACTCTGAACGCGTCGGCTGCATTCATCCGACCAGAACGTCATCAAAAAGTGGTAAGTGTCATAATTCTTCGCTAAAATAGATGGTTGCAAAAATAAATAGTTGACAAATGAGCAGAAAACAGTTAAAAATAAAGTTTTAGGAACCCACGTCACTGTTCCACCTCCTGTCTCTGACTGCTCGCTCACACGCGCTTCAGAGCAGACATTGTAGCAAATGTCCCACAAACTGCTTAATCTTGTACGCGCATTCATTTGGTTCATAAAATAATGACTTTGATCGCACAAAATCCTTGGAATTGCAACAAATTCCCCACAGATCGACTACAATCGAATGACCAGCATGTTTATGGAACATGCTGGTCAGCTTGCGTTCACAATAGAAATGTTTTTGTAATGTTAACGACTACATAAAAAGATCGGATTTGAAAAAAAAGATCAGAATTCGACATTCTAGTCTGCCTGGTCGCATTTGGTAATTACTTTAAACATGACGGAAACTGACTTTTTTTGTTCTTCATTGGTTACGAAAATATCTAATCACTTTTGGGCACATTCCCGATGTGTTATCGAAAAGTAGTTCGGTACTAAAACAGGCGGGCTTTGGACACACTGCAGTGTGCTGATTGGCTGACTGAGTGGTCACAAATTTTCCACAAAACTGATCGTTTCATTCTTGTTCACACTGGTATGATGTCGCGCTATTTATGTAGATGTTTACGATTAGTATCATTTAAGTTGATTGTGTGGACTTGAACTTTTTATTAGTCACGTCTTAATCGAGCCGGCCTCAAATAGTTCAGGGGTCGTTAACCTTTTTGACCTTGATGCCCAACTTTTCCGCTACAGAGGGACCCGCTCGAATATTAACATTTCATTAGTAACCTTACTCTTGATTTTAATCGTATTTAAGAATTATATCTAACGTACTTAGAGTTTAACAGGATAAACCTTGTCAAATGATATGAAAGCATGTGTTAATCACCAAGATTATTATTAGAGATGTCCGATAATGGCTTTTTTCCCCCGATATTGTCCAACTCTTAATTACCGATTCCGATATCAACCGATATCGATATATACAGTCGTGGAATGAACACATTATTATGCCTAATTTTGTTGTGATGCCCCGCTGGATGCATTAAACAATGTAACAAGGTTTTCCAAAATAAATCAACTCAAGTTATGGGGGAAAAAAAGGCCAACATGGCACTGCCATATTTATTATTGAAGTCACAAAGTGCTTTTTTTTTTTTAACATGCCTCAAAACAGCAGCTTGGAATTTGGGACATGCTCTAACTGAGAGAGCATGAGGAGGTTGAGGTGGGCGGGGTTGAGGTGTGTGTGTGTGTGTGGGGGCGGGGGGGTATGGAGTAGCGGGGGGTGTATATTGTAGCGTCCCGGAAGAGTTAGTGCTGCAAGGGGTTCTGGGTATTTGTTCTGTTGTGTTACGGTGCGGATGTTCTCCCGAAATGTGTTTGTCATTCTTGTTTGGTGTGGGTTCACAGTGTGGCACATATTTGTAACAGTGTTAAAGTTGTTTATACGGCCACACTCAGTGTGACCTGTATGGCTGTTGATCAAGTATGCCTTGCATTCACTTGTGTGTGTGAAAAGCCGTAGATATTATGTGACTGGGCCGGCACGCAAAGGCAGTGCCTTTAAGGTTTATTGGCGCTCTGTACTTCTCCCTACGTCCGTGTACACAGCAGCGTTTTAAAAAGTCATACATTTTACTTTTTGAAACCGATACCGATCATTTTGAAACCGATACCAATAATTTCCGATATTACATTTTAAAGCATTTATCGGCCAATAATATCGGTAGTCTGATATTATCGGACATCCCTAATTATTATCAGGGCTTAGGTCAGGCTAATTACAAAATTAAATACTAATCAAATGTATTGCAAAAGAAGTGACTCATAAAAACTGATGAAAAATACATTTACATATAATTCATTTTAGCATTGTGTAATTTTAACTTAATTATTAATAGTAATAATATATTTGTTTGTTAAATAAACTGTCAGTAAAATGTATGCAAGTGCAAATTAAAATAGAGCTTCACCACTTTAGTCTTAATTGTTGTGCTTAAGAAACCTCTCTATGACTTTAGCTCCAGACTTCTTCTGTTGTTTGATATTGTGATTGCTGCCACAAGTGGTGGAAAAGCGTATTACAACTGAGTACTGCAACGGCACATACGGACCAAAGCTGAGAAACATTTCGGCGACCCTCTAGGGCAGGGGTCGGCAACCTTTACAAGTCAATGAGCCATTTTGACCAGTTTCACAAATTACAGAAATCCATGGGAGCCGCAAAACTATTTTGAAATTTCAAATGTAATATCACTGCATATAAAGTTTTTTTTTTTACTTTGTGCTTGTATAAACTAGGGGTCTCAGACACGCTGCCCTCATCTTTATATGGAATTTGATAGCTTGTGCGGCACGCAAATTTTAATCGATTGGCGCTTGTCGGCGTCATGCGTACCGTGATGGTACAGCATTTAGCAACTACCGTACTACCAACAGCGTGCCTGATCAGCCACACGTTGTATGGGCTTTCGCTTGCTCACGTGGGTGACAGCAAGGCATACTTAGTCAACAACCACACAGGTTACACTGACGGTGCCGGTATAAAAAAAACTTTTAACACTCTTACTAATAATGCGCCACACTGTGAACCCACACCAAACAAGAATGACAAACACATTTCGGGAGAACATCTGCACCGTAACACAACATAAACACAACAGGACAAATACCCAGAATCCCATGCAGCCCTAACTCTTCCGGGATACATTATACACCCCCGCTACCAAACCCCGCCCACCTCAACCGACGCACAGAGAGAGGGGGTTGATGTGTGAGGGAGCAGGGTTGGGGTGGGGGCGGGGTTTGGTGGTAGCAGGGGTGTATAATGTAGCCCGGAAGAGTCAGGGCTGCATGGGATTCTGGGTGTTTGTTCTGTTGTGTTTATGTTGTGTTAAGGTGCAGATGTTCTCCCGAAATGTGTTTGTCATTCTTGTTTGGTTTTGGTTCAAAGTGTGGCGCATTATTAGTAAGAGTGTTAAAGTTGTTTTATAAGGCCACCGTCAGTGTAACCTGTGTGGCTGTTGAACAAGTATGTCTTGCTGTCACGTACGTGTGCAAGCAGAAGATGTACATTGTATAACAAGCGTTGGGCTGGCACGCTATTAATACAGATTGTAGAGTGCGCCAAATGTTGTACCATCATGGCACGCCCTTATTATAGTTGCAAGGGTGATAATCGGTATATATATATCCCGGGAGTTTTCTGCGAGAGGCACTGAAATCCGGAAGTCTCACGGGAAAATTGGGGGGTTCAGCAAGTAAGCTGCTGAGCCGCATCAGAGTGATCAAAGAGCCGCATGCGGCTCCGGAGCCGCGGGTTGCCGACCCCTGCTCTAGGAGGAACTCGAGCTAGTTGATCAACATAAGTCACGCAATGGACAGTTTGATCTCGATCTGCTTACTTCTGCAGCCTGCATTATTCCGCTCAGTAGAAAAACAAGGAGTTCAGGACAGAATCTGCCATTTTTTTTTTAAGGACTGCAAAATTTTGCAACCATTACTATTATTTCGGTGCGTAAAAATGCGGCGAAAGCTGCACCATGACTGAACACCTTTATCAGTTCACCGGGTTGACCGAGAGGAATGCGGTCCGTCACATTGTTGGTAGCCACTGATCCGCATGCTGGCATGAGTGAACGTGGCACCACGGTACACACTGACCCCTTGCAGCGACCGTGACATCAGCAACACATGTGATGCAGGCGCAAGCAGGTCATGCGATACGTGTTTCCGTCTTGTGTGCCTTCTTTGAATCCTTGCTACAGATTTTGTTTGTTTACTGCTTGTCTTGTTGTTGGAGTCATATAGCGCAGCGCAGCACTTTTATTATTGCTTAATAAGATCAGCTCAGACTCGTACCAGTTGATTGTAAACATGTTTTTAGTTTCTGTGTTGCAAAAACAAAATACAGGACATTATGTTCTGGTCGTTCTCCACCAGATGGTCACTGGCTCGCTCCTCTCAGCAGGCGATACCCCCCGTGAGCCCCCTCTTAAATGCCCTGTCTAAAAACACGCAGGAAGTGGTGCGTTCAGGACATTCTCTGCTCGTTGGCATGCCTCGAACATGAGGTGAAGCGTCATCGAGCGGCTACGTGACGCCGCTCAAGGCCGTGTCAACATGGACTCCAGCTTGACCACTCCCGTGCCAACTATACAAACAAACTGGACAGCGTGGCTGGGGAAGGTCCAAATATGAAAGTTTTAAGTACACAAATACTCCTAGAAACGGTTTAAAGGGTAGAAAAACACTTGCGTTTGGTAGCGTGTCGAGATGGGATTTATGGCTTTTTGAATTTAGGAGCCTTTCCTTCAAAAAAACTGGCTCATTATCATAGTTCTTACGGTTCTTTTTTATCAAAGAAACAATCAATGCCAGCAGTTGTAAGATAAGATGTGGATCAGAGTCATTTGAAATTCACACAAATGTTACACTATTGGTGGGAATTACTGCATTCTGAAATATTAGCTACAATTTTTTTATGTTTTTATCGTAAACTTTCCATTAGGTGGTGCCATATCTCCATGCTTTGACAGGGACATTATTTTTGGATTTCCCCTCACCTAAAAAATAGGGATGTCCGATAATGGCTTTTTTGCTGATATCCGATATTGTCCAACTCTTAATTACCGATACGGATATCAACCGATACCGATATTTACAGTTGTGGAGTGAACACATTAGTATGTCTAATTTGGACAACCAGGTGTGGTGAAGATAAGGTCCTTTTTAAAAATAATAATAAAATAAAATAAAGATAAATAAATTAAAAACATTTTCTTGAATTAAAAAAAAAACCTAAAACAATATAAGAACAGTTACATAGAAACTAGTAATTAATGAAAATGAGTAAAATTAACTGTTAAAGGTTAGTACAATTAGTGGACCAGTAGCACGCACAATCATGTGTGTTTACGGACTGTATCCCTTGCAGACTGTATATATATATATATATATATATATATATATATATGTCTTAATAAGGTTATCCAAAAAATAGTGCTCGATACCGTAGTAGAGCGCAATATATGTATGTGTGGGAAAAAAATCACAAGACTACTTCATCTCTACAGGCCTGTTTCATGAGGGGTTCCCTCAATCATCAGGAGATTTTCTGATGATTGAGGGAACCCCCTCATGAAACAGGCCTGTAGAGATGAAGTAGTCTTGTGATTTTTTTCCCACACATATATATATATATATATATATAACAGTAGCTCCTTTGAATTCCTTCTAAGTCTATAACAATATCTGATAGCTAAGTTACAGCTCTTGTTATTACCAATCTGTGTTATATGTGTTTTACGTTGCACGATTGCACCAAGAAAAATTCCTAGTTTGTCAACCCTTTCTCAAACAATGGCAATAAAACGATTCTGATTCTGATATATAATGTAGGAACCAGAATATTAATAATAGAAAGAAACAACCCTTTTGTGTGAATGAGTGTAAATGGGGGAGGGAGGTTTTTTGGGTTGGTGCACTAATTGTAAGTGTATCTTGTGTTTTTTATGTTGATTTAATAAAAAAATAATAATAAAAAACGATACCGATAATTTCCGATATTACATTTTAAAGCATTTATCGGCCGATAATATCGGCAGGCCGACATTATCGGACATCTCTACTAAAAAAACTTTGTAGCACAAGATCATTTTGCAAAGAGAGGAAAAATACACAAATAAGTGAGAATAAAATGTACTTGTAGATCTAAAAAGTACAAATACAAAATTTAGGACAATACATAGTAATATGTGTGTTTGCTTGAACTAATTATCATATCAGAAAAATGTACCAGAAATGTGAATTAAAAAAAAAGAATAAAAAAAATTATCTATACATGTTTTTAATTTTGAAAAAGAAGTAAATCCCAAATGTTGCTATCATGTTTCCTTTGATTAATTTTCTAGTCCAGTTGCCAGTAGCGTTGGCAGTTGCTTAAGCTGTATCTGCATGTGTAAAAAAAAAAAAAACCCAGCTCCTAAACAAACGTATCGTTCACTTAAAAGAATCATTTAAAAGAACCATTTTAAAAGACTCAAATCGTTCATCTCTAATGCTGTGGTTAGCAAATAAAGCCAAGGCTAACAAGAATAATCGCGACTTAAAAAAAGCACGATTGTGGAGAAGTATCCCCCCCAAAAAGGGTTTTAATAAAATAATTTTACAAATATTAAAATATAATTTGCGTGCTAGCATGTTAGCAGAGCTAACTAGAAGAAGAAAAAAATAAGCGAGGAAGGACACATGGTTAAGTTGAGTTTTTAGGTACAGCAAACCAGCAAATTTCATCCATTTCCTACCGGTTGTCCCTTTCGGGGTCGCGGGGGGTCCTGGAGCCTATCTCAGCTGCATTCGCAAATTAAACACGCAAATTAGTGAATCGTTCATTTTTTTTCCCCCTCCCAGAGCGCAGCCGCCACTGCTGCTCACTGCTCCCCTCACCTCCCAGGGGGTGGAACAAGGGGTCAAATGCAGATGGTAATTTCACCACTCCTAGTGTGTGTGTGTGACTATCAGTGGTACTTTAACTTTAAAACATGTGTGCATGAATTAGCATGCTGGCTAGCGACAATACTTACATAACTAGAAACTGTTAAAAGTCCAGAAAACAATCAAGTGTAACATGCTAGCTAGTGTGCTAACATGTTTGCTCGTGCTAAGACATTCAAAAATGCATTTTTACATCGAAAAATGTACAAATAATATAATAAATTTAAAAAATGATGTAAAACTAAAAACACCAGAAAACAATTGTACATTATGTGTACTGGCTTGTTCTAAATAACATTTACAGAGTAAAAAAAAAAACCTAAGTTAATCAACAAAGTCAAAGTAAAGCAAACAAGTATTTCAAAGAACTGCAATGGTCATTTCTGTATTACTTCTGAATAGATCAAAGTATGCTAATGTTAGCCATCAGTATGCTAACAGGGCTAAGTGTGACTCATCCGTTTTGCCGATATCGGAATCATATCGATATACACTAAAGTTACATCTAGGGGCGGTAATGATTGACTTGGCGTTAGCATCACTAAAGCAGCTAAATCATACTCAAAAAATGCTATTTTACGTGAATATTATTAGTGTTGGCAGATTAAAAACACTTCTAAAGGATTATTTAGACTTACCTTGGCCTGGTTGATGATCAGACCCATGAATGTGGACACCAGCATGGACCGGGACAAGGACGGACCCTTACGCCGTAAATCGGGCTTGACTGCGGGGAGAGCGGTGGCCGGTTCCTCCGGTGCTGTCACCGTGTAAGAGTGTCGCAGGGACGGCATAGCGGACGTCGAGGATGTTTTTAAAGGATGTAAAGATGAGGATTTTCGAGCGGTGTGGAGTCTAGCGGCTCGCAGGTGGTTGCATAATAGTCTTATCGGCCAAGCAGCAAACGTCCGCCACCTTTCGATGTCCGTTGAAGGAATGAATGAACGCTGCCGTGTCCTGACTTTTTTTTTTTTTACTGCGGACGTGAACGCCCCTTTTCTTTCTACCGTTGATAAAAGAGGCGCCAATGATGCCTTTAGGTTCTGTGGGAAAAGTTAAATCTTATAAGAGAAAATTGTAAATTCTTCCGACTTGAAGATAGAGTGCATGGGCAGAGAAGCCTCCAGAGACGTGTTATCTTGTCTAAGTAATAGAATTAAAGAGAAAACAATCTTTGGTTTTATTTTGTGCTGGTTAAAAGTGAAATATTTTCTTTTTAACCATTATCTTTGAATGCATCTTTGGTACTCAAACTAGTGTACATTCTGCTTTATTGTTTTTTTTGTGTGTTTTGTTTTTATTACCAACATTTCGCTTTGTTTTTAAGCTGATTGTATGAAACATGACCATTGACTCCCAATATGTAACACATATATTTGATCCAATTGGACCTTTTTGGGACGTAATCATAAAATAAATAATAATTCCCCATAGTATCATTATTGAGCTCATTCCAAGTATTCTACTTTGCATCTAATTTTCGGAAAATATTAAAAATTCTTGATATTTCATGATTAGGTCATGAAAGTGTAGGAAGAAAAAAATAAAACTAATATATATATATATACACACACACACACACACACACACACACACACACACACACACACACACATATATATACATGCATATGTGTATAATAATGCATGTTATGCATATACATACATATGCATATATATATATATATATATATATATGCATGTGCATATATTTATGCATATATATGTATACATATGCATATATATGTACATGCATGTGATGATAATGCTTGA
>NC_084556.2:132500-140000 GCF_033978685.3 Nerophis lumbriciformis
TTTCATGAAATATCATTAAATATCAATTTAATTGAAATAAAATTATCGACAAGTACATTTTTATTTAGTTTGAGAAAATGATTATTTTGAAACGTCTTATGTACACGCACTCTATTCATCTCAATTACCTAGTTTGTACAATAAGTGACCAAAGAGAAAGCAAATGGTTCTGATACGCTTCCTTAAACACACACACACACACACACACACACACACACACACGCCCTCAAAGTTATGTAAGCCGCCTACATATGTAACCGGCTTAACAAAGGGCAGGGAAGGAGGGCGAAGAGGGCTGTGCGCCCTGACGGTGTGTCGGCACTTCAGTCGGGCAGCATTTGGAAATGTTCCCCAACAAGCCCGCATGACCTGCATGTGACAAAGTGACTGGAAGCACGTCAAAGTGTAGCGTACTTACTTACGTAAGAGGCCGAGTCATACTGCTTTGTTCAGTACAGTACAGGCGGGTACAGCGGCCTCAATTTCAACTGTAAATATTTAGAATTGTACAACATATTTTGCATTAACTGATCAAGATTGACAAAATGTTAAAGATAATCCTCAAACTTTTGAATAACAGTCATTTCAAATTGAACAGGCTTCCGTTTGGGCGACGACATTCGCATTTTGCTAACGCCTTTTTTACAACAGAAAAAAACAGTTTTATGATCAAATAAAAAACATTTTGTACACTTCTTGTACTAGCTGACAATGAAAAGCGTATTTGAGCTCAAAGAAGTTTATTTTTATCAAAGACTTGAAAGCATACTTGCCAACCTTGAGACCTCCGATTTCGGGAGGTGGGGGGGGCGTGGTCAGGGTGGGAGGGGGCGTGGTTGGGGGCGTGGCTAAAAGGGGAGGGGTATATTTACAGCTAGAATTCACCAAGCCAAGAATGTCATACATATATATATATATATATATATATATATATATATATATATATATATATATATATATATATAAAAAATATATATATATATATATATATATGTATATATATATATATATGTATATATATATATGTATATATATATACACAACAAATACTTGAGGTTCAGTGAATTCTAGCTATATATATATATATATATATATATATATATATATATATATATATATATATATATATATATTTATATTAATTTATTATATATTTATATATATATATATAAAAAAAAAAATACTTGAATTTCAGTGTTCATTTATTTACACATATACACACACATAACACTCATCTACTAATTGTTGAGTTAAGGGTTGAATTGTCCATCCGTGTTCTATTCTCTGTCACTATTCTAACCATGCTGAACACCCTCTCTGATGATGCATTGCTGTGTGGCACGCACAAAAGTGCTTTCATCAAATGCACTAGATGGCAGTATTGTCCTGTTTAAGAGTGTCACAACATTGCTGTTTACGGCAGACGAACTGCTTTACGGTATACAAAAACGTGACATGCTGTTGTTGTGTGTTGTTGCCGCGCTGGGAGGACGTTAATGAAACTGCCTAACAATAAACCCACATAAGAAACCAAGAACTCGCCCTCCATCATTCTACAGTTATAACGTGATTCGGCAGGTATGCTGGTTATATTGTGGATTAGCGGACTCAGGTCCTCATGGACCTGAGTCCGCCTGAATTTCGGGAGATTTTCGGGAGAAAATTTGTCCCGGGAGGTTTCCGGGAGAGGCGCTGAATTTCGGGAGTCTCCCGGAAAATCCGGGAGGGTTGGCAAGTATGCTTGAAAGAGATCTGCGAACATTTTCACGCCATGATACAAAACCAGTGAAGTTGACACGTTGTGTAAATCGTAAATAAAAACAGAATACAATGATTTGCAAATCCAAAGCGAAAGCCATTTATCAACAACACCCAGAAACGCCGCTGGCTTCACTGGGCCCGAGTTCATCTAAGATGGACTGATGTAAAGTGGAAAAGTGTTCTGTGGTCTGACGAGTCCACATTTTCCAAATTGTTTTTGGAAACTGTGTACGTCGTGTCCTCTGGAACAAAGAGGAAAAGAACCATCCGGATTGTTATAGGCGCAAAGTTGAAAAGTCAGCATCTGTGATGGTATGGGGGTGTATTGGTGCCCAAGGCATGGGTAACTTACACATCTGTGAAGGCACCATTAATGCTAAAAGGTACATACAGGTTTTGGAGCAACATATGTTGCCATGCAAGCAACGTTATCATGGACGCCCCTGCTTATTTCAGCAAGACAATGCCAAACCACGTGCTACAGCAGCGTGGTTTCGTAGTAAAAGCGTGCGGTTACTAGACTGGCCTGCCTGTAGTCCAGACTTGTCTCCCATTGAAAATGTGTGGCGCATTATGAAACCTAAAATACCACAACAGAGACAACGGACTGTTGAACAACTTAAGCTGTACATCAAGCAAGAATGGGAAAGAATTCTACCTGAAAAGCTTCAAAAATGTGTCTCCTCAGTTCCCAAACGTTTACTGAGTGTTGTTAAAAGGAAAGGCCATGTAACACAGTGGTAAAAATGCCCCTGTGCCAACTTTTTTGCAATGTGTTGCTGCCATTAATTTTTAAGTTAATGATTTTTAGCAAACAAAAAATGTTTCTCAGTTGGAACATTAAATATCTTGTCTTTGCAGTCTATTCAATTGAATTTAAGTTGAAAAGGATTTGCAAATCATTGTATTCTGTTTCTATTTACCATTTACACAACGTGCCAACTTCACTGGTTTTGGACAACAGAATAAAAGAGTTTTATGATCTAATAACATTTTTTTGTACACTTCTTGTACCAGCTGACATGAAAAGCGTATTTGAGATCAAAGAACCTATTTTATTAAAGACTTGAAAGAGATCTGCAAACATTTTCACGCCGTCATAAAAGTCAGTGTAGGGCCTTCTATGTTTTTGTTTACTGCCATCGCTTCTTAATTAGGGATGTAGCGATATTTGGTAATAAGAGGATGGGATAGGGTGGACTTATTTATTATTATTATTTATATATTATTATTTATCCCAAAATGGGGAAATTATGGGGTAACAGTGCTGATACAAAAAGTCCCCCAAAATCATGTGAAAAAACACAAAAAAAGAGGGAAACATTAAAGAACATCAAATCAAAAGAGAACAGAGCTGATGCAACCAGCTGCTATTCAGCTGTGCCATTTCTACATGCAGCTAAACAAGTAAAACAACTACAAAAACCAGCAAAATATAGTACATATTGCGCACGTATGAATGCAGCACGCATAGACAATAGGGGTGCTCAAAAAAATGTTTTTGAATCTCGATTCTTCCCTATAACGGTTTTTAATCGATTTAAAATACATTTTATATATATATATATATATATATATATATATATATATATATATATATATATATATACATAGATATGTATATATATATATATAATTATTAAAAAAATAAATAAATAAATATATATATAATTATTAGAAATATATATATATATATATATATATATATATATATACCGTATTTTCCGCACTATAAGGCGCACCTAAAAACCACAAATTTTCTCAAAAGCTGACAGTGCGCCTTATAACCCGGTGCGCTTTATATATGGATTAATATTAAGATTCATTTTCATAAAGTTTCGGTCTCGCAACTACGGTAAACAGCCACCATCTTTTTCCCCGTAGAAGAGGAAGTGCTTCTTCTTCTACGCAAGCAACCGCCAAGGTAAGCACCCGCCCCCATAGAACAGGAAGCGCTTCTTCTTCTACTGTAAGCAACCACCCGCCCGCGTAGAAGAAGAAGAAGCGCGCGAATATTACGTTTCATTTCCTTTGTGTGTTTACATCTGTAAAGACCACAAAATGGCTCCTACTAAGCGACAGGGATCCGGTTCATGAAAAGACGCAATCTCTCCATCCGCACACGGACTACTATTTCACAGCAACTGCCTAAAGACTTTCAAGAAAAGCTGGCTACTTTCCGTGCATATTGTAAAAACAAGATAGCTGAAAAAAAGATCCGGCCAGAGAACATTATCAACATGGACGAGGTTCCACTGACTTTTGATATTCCTGTGAACCGCACTGTGGATACAACGGGAGCACGTACGGTGAATATTCGCACCACAGGGAATGAGAAGTCATCCTTCACTGTGGTTCTAGCTTGCCATGCTAATGGCCAGAAACATCCACCCATGGTGATATTCAAAAGGAAGACCTTGCCAAAAGAGACCTTTCCAGCCGGCGTCATCATAAAAGCTAACTCGAAGGGATGGATGAAGAAAAGATGAGCGAGTGGTTAAGGTAAGTTTAAGTTTACGCGAAGAGGCCGGGTGGCTTTTTTCACGCAGCTCCGTCCATGTTGATATACGACTCCATGCGCGCCCACATCACGCTGGTTTTTAATATATTATTAAAGTTTGACTGACCTATCTGACTGTTTTTTTGACATTCCTTTAGCGCAGTTAGATGCGGCTTATAACACGGGGCGTCTTGTAGGTGGACAAAGTTTTGAAATATGCCGTTCATTGAAGGCGCGGCTTATAACCCAGGGCGCCTTATGGTGCGGAAAATTAAAGTTAAAGTTAAAGTACCAATGATTGTCACACGCGAAATTATTCTCTGCATTTGACCCATCACCCTTGATCACCCCCTGGGAGGTGAGGGGAGCAGATACGGTATATATAATTATTATATATATATATATATATATATATTTTTTTTTTAAAATAATTATATGTATATATATATATATATATTAAAAAAAAATGTTTTAAATTTTTTTATTTAATTTTATTTATTTTTTAATCTGTTCTGTCCAGAGACTTAGGAAAGTCATATTGTTTATGTTGATGGTCACATCTGCTGTACTGATTTACTTTAGAAAAGAGAAATGTTGGATACTTCTCTTGTTGCCTTATTTGTATTTGACTTTATGAAATGTTTGGGTATACTTTTATTAAACAAAACCCGTTTTCTTTGAAGTAATATATACATTTATCAGAGCTGTTATTTATTTTACGAAGGAATGTAGTATAATGGCACCCAATGTCATTAAAAAAGTTGATTTTGAATCCAGAATCGTTTTGTATCGAGATCCGATTCTGAATCAAATCGTCACCCCCAAAAATCGAATCGAGTCATGTGGTGCCCAAAGATTCACAGCCCCAAAACAACACAACAAAACAAAAACACAGTTTCAACACCAACATACACCACGGTGGCCTCTGCAGTGCTCCACGCCATTGTCTGCTGGGGTGGGGGAACAAAGCCACCAAGAGAGCTGACCCCGTCCTAGGCTGCCCACTAGCTCTCGACCAATGTCTAGTCCGCACTTATGAGCGAGAATCCGCACAGGGAGACCGAAGTGTCCGATACATGCCCATTCAGCCAGGGCTCCGAGAAGCTCGTCCATCCAGACGCTCAACGCAAGTCTACGGCGCAAACATGGCCATGGTTCCCAGGGGCAGAGTCAAACGTTCACAAAGAATCAACAAAAAGCAGCGCAGAAATCACGAAACCGGCACCCATTGTCGCGCGGCCCCAAAGTGGCCCGACCCAAAAGGCGAAAAAACACACGAAAACAAGAGAGATACATGAAGAACACAAAGAAGGACACATAGGAACACGGAGCTCCTGCAACCAGCAGCAACGACAGCGGCGCCATCTTGAAGGTAACATTCCTAAGGGTTAGTTTTGCTGTAATAAATTAAGATGATCGAAAACCGTGGTTGATAACCACACCTTGATAAAATTATTCAACGACTCGCGTTAGCTTGCTAGCTAGCTTAAATGCTAAGACCAAAACATGAGACATTAACGTCTTTCCGTATTAAAAAACGCCATAGCCCGATCTAAACTTGTGCAATTATCATACTTGCCAACCTTGCCCAATTTTCCGGGAGACTCCCGAATTTCAGTGCCTCTCCCGAAAATCTCCCGGGACAAGCATTCTCCCCAATTTTTCCCGATTTCCAGCCGGACAACCATATTGGAAGTCACGCCCCTGAGTGAGGACAGCCTGTCGTCAGGTCCGCTTTTCCTCCATGTAAACATCGTGCCGGCCCAGTCACGTTATAACATCTACGGCTTTTGGAGCTCCAAACACACAACAAGAAGGAGACTATTATATATGTCTCCGTTATCCATAGCTTTATCTATAACCCATAAAGTAGGCAGGCACGGATCTATTTCTGAGCGTGTGTTTATTCCAGCCGGCACGTTAATACACTGACACACAACATCCGGACTCCCATCATGCATTGCTTCAAAACTACAGCAAGTAGTAATGTCCAAAAACATAACAGAGACGAAGCAGAAGAACGAAGAAGAGACAGTCATGGCGACGACGAGTAAGAAGAAGAAGTACGCTTGCAAGTTCCAAAATGATTTGAAACAAGAATTTCATATGGAAGATTCCAGACTCTGGTGCATTTGATGAAGGCACTTTTGTGCGTGCCACACAGCAATGCATCATCAGAGAGGGTGTTCAGCATTGTTAGAAAGATAGTGACAGACAATAGAACGAGGATGGACAATTCAACCCTAAACTCACTCCTTTCCTGCAAATTACATTTCACAGATGCTGCCCATACCTATGCTCCTTCAAAGGCTGTGCTACTGGCTGCAAAGCATTGCACTTTCAAATACAACAATGAGTAGAGGAGTGTTATGTATATATGTGTAAATAAATGAACACGGAAATTCAAGTATTTCTTATATATATATATATATATATATAATAAAATGAATATATATTTATAGCTAGAATTCACTGAAATATATAAGAAATACTTGAATTTCAGTGAATTCTAGCTATAAATATACTCCTCCTCCCTTAACCCCGCCCCCCGGCCCCGGCCCGCCCCGACCACCTCAACCCCCCGCCCCAATCTCCCGAATTCGGAGGTCTCAAGGTTGGCAAGTATGACAATTATAGATACAGTATTGGCATGGAACATAACAGCTGTGCTGCACAAAGTGGTCGACATTAACTCCACAGTGTCAAGTTGAAACAGACGGACGTGTTTTTAACAGGAAGTGAACTCGCGTGACAAAGTGAGGCGAAATTCATCACCCAATTTGCATTTATTTAAAACAATTCTTAAAAGTTTACAAAATAAATTGAAAGAAGAAACAGACAAATACAAATATTATGGCTCTTATGAAGCCAGAACAACATTTAATGTTTCCTCTGTCAAACTATTCATTTTCGAATAAAAGTACGATTTTAGTATGCATGAGTACTGTTGCGTTTTGGACCAGTTGTTCCTCCCAGGGAATTCAAGTCACAAGTCGCTCCCAAGCTCTTTACGACACTTAAAGCTGAGTTGAAAAACCACCAGAGACAGAATAGGTATTTTGTAATATATTTGCAAAGCTTTGCATATATACATTGAGACCAGTCCAGCATAGAACATTCACTCGTGCCACGAAAAACCCTCTCCCCTCTTAAGTCCCTGGCAGTCATGTCTCTCTAGCCAAAACAAATGTCCATTATCTCTCTCTCTAACATTCCTCACTTCAAGGTTAAGCACACAG
>NC_084556.2:145000-190000 GCF_033978685.3 Nerophis lumbriciformis
GAACCTGACAATACCACCTAACAAAAGTGAAATCAAACTTGTACAATCCAAGCCCTTAAACTAATACTTTTGCTTTCTTTCCACAGGCGCTCCAAATCTGTCACATTGCAAGGGCACAGCTCCCCTTCTGGCCACCCCATTGGCATTCCGGTGGATTTAGGTCTGGGTTCATTCCAAAACATTAAATTGCTGCCATTTTTGTGGTTGACTGTATGTATATATATATATGTTCTCACCTTGTCTCCTTATAGGTCCGACACTCAGGATGTGTTCTTTTAGCAGCATCGAGGACATCCTCCTCCTCGGCGGACAGTTCTAGAAACAACACAAAGACTTGAGCACACGACGCGGGACGAGGACTTCGAGGCGAGCGCGTCGCGTCCTCACCACTTTGCAGGCGCTCTTGTCGGCGTCGCAGAGCGAAACATCGCAGTGGAGGTGCACCTCGTCGTAGTCGCCGATGAACTTGAAGACGGTGACGTGGAAGCGGCAGGTGAGCGACACGCCATTTTCCGCCATGCCGATGGTGTTGTCCTTCACGTTGGGGCACCTTTTTTTTTGGAAAGGGGACGTTAAGCAGGTATAAGCTTGAAGAACGCCAAAAGGGCGGTTACCCTCGCTCGATGATGACGTAGCGGAGTCGGTCGCTGCTATTGCGCGAGGGCGTGGCCCAGCACGTGTTCACCACAAGGTGGAGCTGGTTTTCGTCGGCGCCGTCCACAAAGACGCCCACGTAGAGGATGTCGCGCGTGCTCAGCACCGCCTCCCCCTCCCTGTAGGGATGGCGGTACGTGGCGTTCTTGTAGAGCGCCATCTTGGTGATGAAGTTCCCGCCCTGGGTTGGTAGGGCGAGGTTGATCACGCTGTTGGAGGGCGGGACATGGAGAAATGCTGATGTTCATAGAAGGTGACATTTTTTTTAATTGTCCAAAAATCACATACAATACTTTTTTTGTAAAAAATATTACTCGTAAGTATTTTTGCTTTTTTTTGATAATATACTGTAACATCTTTTTTCTTGTAAGAGTGCATTTTTTATGTCATAATATTACCACAAAAAATTTAAATTTTACAAAAATTAAGACAATATTATGAGAACATTTCTGAAAAAAAAAAAAGGTGAAGAAAAACATATTTTTAGTTTTCTGTAGGACAAACATGCCACAAAGCTTGTTAGAAAGCCCACTGTTTATGTTAAACATGCGTCACTGATGAGTATTTGGCAAGCATCGTTTTGTCCTACTAAATTCAGCGATCCTTGAACTCATCGTTGTTTGTTTACATGTACAACTTTCTCTGATGCTGCCACAGAAAGACGTGCTTTATGCCACTCCTCCTTTGTCTCATTTTGTCCACCAAACGTGTTATGCTGTGCGTGAATGCACAAAGGTGAGCTTTGTTGATGTCATTGACTTGTGTGGAGTGCTAATCAGACATATTTGGTCACTGCATGACTGCAAGATAATCGATGCTAACATGCTATTTAGGCTAGCTGTATGTACATATTGCATCATTATGCCTCGTTTGTAGGTTTATTTGAGCTCATTTAATTTCCTTTACTTATGTCCTCTGTGTGTTTAATTTATATTTGCATGTCTCATGACTAGAGATGTCCGATAATATCGGCCGATAAATGCATTGCCGGCAGTAAGTCGGACACGTTTCCAGTGAGGGTTGGACTCCGCCAAGGCTGCCCTTTGTCACCCATTCTGTTCTGAACTTTTATGGACAGAATTTCTAGGCGCAGTCAAGGCGTTGAGGGGATCCGGTTTGGTGGCTGCAGGATTAGGTCTCTGCTTTTTAAACATGATGTGGTCCTGATGGCTTCATCTGGCCAGGATCTTCAGCTCTCACTGGATCGGTTCGCAGCCGAGTGTGAAGCGACTGGGATGAGAATCAGCACCTCCAAGTCCGAGTCCATGGTTCTCGCCCGGAAAAGGGTGGAATGCCATCTTCGGGTTGGGGAGGAGACCCTGCCCCAAGTGGAGGAGTTCAAGTACCTCGGAGTATTGTTCACGAGTGAGGGAAGAGTGGATCGTGAGATCGACAGGCGGATCGGTGCGGCATCTTCAGTAATGCGGACGCTGTATCGATCCGTTGTGGTGAAGAAGGAGCTGAGCCGGAAGGCAAAGCTCTCAATTTACCGGTCGATCTACGTTCCCATCCTCACCTATGGTCATGAGCTTTGGGTTATGACCGAAAGGACAAGATCACGGGTACAAGCGGCCGAAATGAGTTTCCTCCGCCGGGTGGCGGGGCTCTCCCTTAGAGATAGGGTGAGAAGCTCTGTCATCCGGGGGGAGCTCAAAGTAAAGCCGCTGCTCCTCCACATGGAGAGGAGCCAGATGAGGTGGTTCGGGCATCTGGTCAGGATGCCACCCGATCGCCTCCCTCGGGAGGTGTTTCGGGCACGTCCGACCGGTAGGAGGCCACGGGGAAGACCCAGGACACGTTGGGAAGACTATGTCTCCCGGCTGGCCTGGGAACGCCTCGGGATCCCCCGGGAGGAGCTGGACAAAGTGGCTGAGGAGAGGGAAGTCTGGGCTTCCCTGCTTAGGCTGCTGCCCCCGCGACCCGACCTCGGATAAGCGGAAGAAGATGGATGGATGGATGGAAATGCTTTAAAATTTAATATCGGAAATTATCGGTATCGTTTTTATTTTATTATCGGTATCTGTTTTTATTTAAAATGTTTTATTTTTTTCTAAATCAACATAAAAAACACAAGATACACTTACAAATAATGCACCAACCCAAAAAAACCTCCCTCCCCCATTTACACTCATTCACACAAAAGGGTTGTTTCTTTCTGTTATTAATATTGTGGTTCCTACATTATATATCAATATATATCAATACAGTCTGCAAGGGATACGGTCCGTAAGCACACATGATTGCTCCACTAATAGTACTAACCTTTAACAGTTCATTTTACTCATTTTCATTAATTACTAGTTTCCATGTAACTGTTTTTACATTGTTTTACTTTCTTTTTTATTCAAGAAAATGTTTAATTTATTTATCTTATTTTCATTTTGTAAAAAGGACCTTATCTTCACCATACCTGGTTGTCCAAATGAGGCATAATAATGTGCTAATTCCACGACTGTATATATCGGTATCGGTTGATATCGGTATCGGTAATTAAGAGTTGGACAATATCGGATATCAGCAAAAAAAAGCCATTATCGGACATCCCTACTCATGACACATTATCTGTATGTAATATTGGCTGCATTTCTGATAGTTGTTTGTGCGCCATGTTGTTCCAGACCACAGCAAATGTTACCCAGCTTGCAAAGATTGTAATAAATTCATTAAAGTTTCCTTAAACTTGGACACACATCTATACCTTTGGCCATTCTAAGCCAGTATTTTCTATGAGTTATCTCACCCTTTGAGGAGCCTCCATTTTACTAATGATTACCAATGTTGCAAAAATGTGTAGAATAAAAATTTAAATACAACATTTCTGTCAACGAAGATTTGCGTCAGCCTTTGATAGTAGGCTAATATAGACACTTATGTCATGTGCTGCCTTCATTAGAACACTTATATAAGACTTTACATTTTTTGCGGCTCCAGACAGATTTTTTTTTCTTGTATTTTGGTCCAATATGGCTCTTTTAACATTTTGGGTTGTCGACCCCTGGTTTATGGAATGGTGTGCTGCTGACATACCTGCCAACTTTTGAAATCAGAAAAACCTAGTAGCCAGGGTCCAAGGGCCGCAGGCCCCGGTAGGTCCAGGACAAAGTCCTGGTGGAGGGTTCAGGGCTTCGCCCCCCGACGCAAAATGATTATTAGCATTCAGACAAGTTAAAATGTTGCTAAAACCATCACTTTTCTATCAGTCACAGTGACTTTTCAAAACAAAAATATTACAGCAAAAATCATATGGGTTGATTGACATGTTTATTCTGTAAGCTAACTTCAATAGTTTGAAATTATTTTGACAGTTAATGCCAGTTATCCTGTCAACCTTTCACAAGACTTCAATTTGTTCATTGAAAGTATAAACACTTTTTACAGTAAACAAATGGTAAAACAGTACTAAACAATTCCATTAAAAAAATAATTGGTGTCATTATTAACTTTCTGTCCAAGCTTGTATAATCTACTGCCTTGTTCAATTGTAAAAAATATTCTGTGCCTAAAATTCACATTTCTATCACAATGATCATACTGTAAACATGGTAAGCTAACTTCATTAAAATTAATAGTCCTGTCAATAGCATGGAATTACAATTCAAATGTAGTTTTTTTGTAAGCCTTTCAAAAGAATTCAAAATATGAAAAATTAATGAAAATGAATTTAAGCCATCAGACACTTGAAAAGTGGCACATCACATCTCTAATGTAATCATTTGAACTTTTCAACAGAAATAGCACTGCAAAAATATTAAGGACATACTTCTGTATTTTGGTAGTTATGCTGTCAACATTTAACAAGATTTCTTCAACTTGGACTTGAAAGCATAAATAGTATAAACACTTTTAACAGTATGTCGTGCTGTGAAATACAGCCGACAGGATTGCGCACCAAACACGAAGCAAGGCCAAAGTGCATGCAGGTGCAGGAGAACAAAGGACTTCTTTCATTTAAGGTTTGTGATAAACCATCAAACTCATTCGTTAAAAGGACTCTATAGTAATATAAAGCGAATTTTTCTGGACATTATCATGCAAGAAAAGTTTATTTTTGGGACCGCGATCACCGCGTAATGATTTTTAAAGGTTGCATTACAAACATTTAACTGTCCCATGTGATCAGCCAGTGCGATTGGAAGTCCATGCTCAATTATTGCCTCCGTAAATAAAACTTCGGCATTTATCACATCCAAAGAATCTGTTTGGGCGACGAAAAACGTTGAAAGTTTTCCACTTGTATCGCTAGCAACGGCATTAGACTTGTGGTTTTTTGTCCCAACGTGGTCTTTTACATGGCTAATTCCTCCGTGTCCGATCGAAAAATCTTGTCTGCACAAGGTGCAATTCGCCTAGTTTTCACCCTTTTTTTTTTTTTTAATGAATGAAAAACCGTATTTTTTATCACTGCAACCGTAACCCGGAATAGGTTGATGAAAACCGTACGAATTACGGGAAAACCGGAGTAGTTGGCAGGTATGTGCTGACCTGAGAATGGGTTTAAGGACCGTCTCCAGCGAGATCCTGAGGTCCAGTTCGTAGGCGCAGGAAAACGCCACGTTGATGGTCTTGTCTCGCGTGATGACGTTCCCCGTGTTGTTGACGCTCTCGATCCACACCGTGTTTTTGTACACGATGTGCGTGTTGTTTGACTGCCGAGACAAAACACAGCGTCGACATCGTCTTGCAATACCACGTTGAGCCTCGGGAGGCAACGGTGAGTCGCCGAGGTTGTCTCCCAAGCGCCCTGACCTGCACGATGGAGCCGCAGTGTCCTTTGGTGTTGTTGATGTGGAAGGAGATGTAGTCCTCGCCCTCCATGGCGGCGCAGTGCTCGTCGTTGATCCTGACGTCGCCACGCTCGAAGCCCAGCTGGAAGAGCTTGCATTTGGAAATGGACACCTCCATCCGGGCGTGCCTGCAGGTCACCTCCGCCTGTATGACGTCGTCGTCGCCTGACAAGACACGCACACATCGTCTTTTGAGGTAACAAGCTGTCCATAGAATGTAAACAAAGTGGAAATTCTAACATTAGTCCTGCTGTGGCACACCTCAATGCAATAAACACAGCTATGGAAACAGGAGTTCAGAATATGCAGATGATCAAATATATATATTTAAACTGAACTATTTTGTTATTTGTAACAAAGTAACGTTAACACATGAAAAATGCCATCAAATTAATGATACTGAATAGAAATGTATAATAAATACACAATAAATAATGATAAACAATAAATACATCATAAAAAAAGATGCAATAATGAAAATTGGAGGATGCCTATAGGATCAATTACTAAGAAACATTAAAAAAAAAAAAAAACTAAAAGAAAAAAATTATCTTAAATAATCATTTGAATTATTAATTTAAAGTGATACGTACAATACAATACATTTGTAAATCAAAAGAATAAAAAAAATTATAATGGTAAATAAAAAATATAATAAAAAACAGACTACAAAAAAAATAAATGGGATACAATACAAAAAAAACTAAATAATAATAATAATAACTGGGATTTATATAGCGCTTTTCTAAGTACCCAAAGTCGCTTTTACATGTAGAACCCATCAATCATTCACACCTGGTGGTGGTAAGCTACTTTCATAGCCACAGCTGCCCTGGGGTAGACTGACGGAAGCATGGCTGCAACGGCCCCTCCGACCACCACCTGTCATTCATCATTCATCATTCATCATTCAATTGACCGCTGTGAGTGGCACCGGGGGCAAAGGGTGAAGTGTCCCGCCCAAGGACACAACGGCAGCCATTTTTTTTTTTTTTTTGGATGGTAAACACTTTTAAGATATAACCCATCTTGACAGATACTGTGCATCCCAGAAATAAAATCTAAAATACAATACAACAAAATATTGATTAGAGATATACCGTATTTTTCGGACTATAAGTCGCAGTTTTTTTCATAGTTTGGCCGGGGGTGCGACTTATACTCAGGAGCGACTTATGTGTGAAATGATTAACACATTACCGTAAAATATCAAGTATTATTATTGATCTCATTCACGTAAGAGACTAGACGTATAAGATTTCATGGGATTTAGCGATTAGGAGTGACAGATTGTATAGCATGTTCTATATGTTATAGTTATTTGAATGACTCTTACCATAATATGTTACGTTAACATACCAGTTGCTTATTTATGCCTCATATAACGTACACTTATTCAGCCTGTTGTTCACTATTCTTTATTTATTTTAAATTGCCTTTCAAATGTCTATTCTTGGTGTTGGATTTTATCAAATAAATTCCCCCCCCCAAATTTTTTTCCTTCTTTATTATGCATTTTCGGCCGGTGCGACTTATACTCCGGTGCAACTTATACTCCGAAAAATACGGTAACTAAAATAGAAAAATAATAATTTGGGAATGCCAATTATATAAATATGTACTAAAATGTATACAAAATACTAATAAAACAGAAGGAAAATGACCTAAAATAGGAAAATATTTTAGGATTGGTTCTCCATTAGTATAACTTAATATAGGAGGAATGTCATAGGAATTGAAAAAAATTAAATTAAATTAATGGATGCCCATGCAATAATTATTTTCTAAAAATGAACATGCTGGCATACAGTATCTAATAAAATATACATACAAATTTTAAATAATAGACCTAAAAGATTAAAATACTCAAAACATGTTTTTCCAATGGTAGTACTTACAGGATAAATACTTTTTAAATGAAATAAATTAAAATTAGAAGATGCCAATGTCATAAATTAATAATACAATTACGTAATATAAATAAAGATATAAAAATGAACATGGTGACATACTTTGTGGTCATAACATTACAGGAGTGTGTTTCTTCCCATCGCCACCAGAGAGCGCCATAAAAAGACCCGATAGAGCATGTTTTTCTTAACCATAAGGTTGACCTTCTTAACCATAAGGTTGGGGCGCCAAAAAGATCTGTTAGCTGTGGGCCGTATGGGTCGGTTGTAATACTCTTTCCCACCACTTGTGGCAGTAATAATAATATC
The DNA here is from genome assembly GCF_033978685.3 of Nerophis lumbriciformis. Lineage (NCBI taxonomy): Eukaryota > Metazoa > Chordata > Actinopteri > Syngnathiformes > Syngnathidae > Nerophis > Nerophis lumbriciformis. Next base: position 152,658 of record NC_084556.2, read on the forward strand.
AAACAGAAGAATTGATTGATTGGAGTCTGCAGAAGTGCAGAAGTCTGGAGCTAACGTCATACAGAAGTTTCTTAAGTGCAAAAACTATGACTAAGGTGGTGAAAATGCATTTTCATTTGCACTTGATTGTTATTGACAGTTTAGTTAAGAAACATATTCAATATTAATTCAGTTTATTTATTTTGGCACTGCATAATTGTAAACATACATTTATTTTCAGTCAGTAAAATGTGGTTTTCTAATGGTAGTACCTAACATAGGATAAATGAAAAAAATTAAAATACAATTGGCGGATGACCATACCATAAATTATTACTTATAAAAAAAATATAAACAAATGAACATAGTGACATACTGTGTATTGTGGTCATAACATCGCATTTCCTCCCACCTGCATTTGTTACGGTTGTATTTTTGCTATGGCTGTCATGAGACTTAAAAGAAATGTCTGCTGTGACATGTCACATACATTATATTACCAAAAGTATTTGGCCATCTGCCTTGACTCACATATGAACTTGAAGTGCCATCCCATTCTTAGGGTTCAATATGATGTCGGTCCACCTTTTGCAGCTATTACAGCTTCAACTCTTCTGGGAAGGCTGTCCACAAGGTTGCGGAGTGTGTTTATAGGAATTTTCGACCATTCTTCCAAAAGCGCATTGGTGAGGTCACACACTGATGTTGGTAGAGAAGGCTTGGCTCTCAGTCTCCGTTCTAATTCATTCCAAAGGTGTTCTATCGGGTTCAGGTCAGGACTCTGTGCAGGCCAGTCAAGTTCATCCACACCAGACTCTGTCATCCATGTCTTTATGGACCTTGCTTTGTGCACTGGTTAAAGTTAAAGTACCAATGATTGTCACACACACACACTAGGTGTGGCAAAATTATTTTCTGTATTTGACCCATCACTCTTGATCACCCCCTGGGGGGTGAGGGGAGCAGTGGGGAAGGGGTCCGCTCCAAACTGCTCCCACAAGGTTGGGAGCATGGAATTGTCCAAAATGTTTTGGTATCCTGGAACATTCAAAGTTCCTTTCACTGGAACTAAGGGGCCAAGCCCAACTCCTGAAAAACAACCCCACACCATAATTCCTCCTCCACCAAATTTCACACTCAGCACAATGCAGTCCGAAATGTAGCGTTCTCCTGGCAGCCTCCAAACCCAGACTCGTCCATCAGATTGCCAGATGGAAAAGCGTGATTCATCACTCCGGAGAACGTGTCTCCATTGCTCTGGAGTCCAGTGGCGACGTGCTTTACACCACTGCATCACACGCTTTGCATTGGACTTGGTGATGTATGGCTTAGATGCAGCTGCTCGGCCATGGAAACCCATTCCATGAAGCTCTCTGCGTACTGTACATGGGCTAATTGGAAGGTCACATGAAGTTTGGAGCTGTGTAGCAAGTGACTGTGCAGAAAGTCTTTGCACTATGCGCTTCAGCAACCGCTGACCCCCTCTGTCAGTTTACGTGGCCTACCACTTGGTGGCCGAGTTGCTGTTGTTCCCAAACTCTTCCATTTTCTTATAATAAAGCCGACAGTTGACTTTGTAATATGTAGGAGAGAGGACATGTCACGACTGGATTTGTTGCACAGGTGGCATCCTATGACAGTTCCACGCTGGAAATCACTGAGAGCGGCCCATTCTTTCACAAATGTTTTGTAGAAACAGTCTCCAATGCCTAAGTGCTTGATTTGATACACCTGTGGCCGGGCCAAGTGATTAGGACACCTGATTCTGATCATTTGCATGGGTGGCAATATAGTGTATTTTTACTATGCCGCCCATTTTTCATACATACAAATATGTTTTGTGTGCACTCACCTCCGGGGCTGCTGGGTAACTCGGGACATCCGCACAGGTCGCCTCCGTTCTCCTGCTCGCAGGTGAAGTTTGTGCAGGTCTCTGTGGCACAGGGGTCGTAGATCCATTCTGCTAAAGACATTGGTCCACACACAACGTTAGCTGCCACACACACACACAATGATTGTGTTATGATGTGTCGCCTTACAGCAGTTCTCCTGGGTGATCCACCGTGTGGTGAGGGTGCCCATGGAGCGGCAGGCCTCGGCGTAGGCGGCCAGCGAGCCGCACACCTGGGCCCTGCGTTGGTTGTAGCAGCCGTCCAGGTAGCAGGACTGGTAGTAAGGCCTGGGGTCCAGCAGGCCGTGGCACGGCTGGAAGAAGCCCTTCGGCTCGGTCAGCTTCAGGCAGGCGTCGTCACCTTGCAGCGCCTGCACTGCCGTGTTGGCACAGGACTGGGCCAGGGACACGTACTGGGTCACGTCGCACCTAACGGGAACGCAAGGTTGGGTTTTTTAAAAAGTACGTGTTTCTTCACAGGAAGTGCATTTCCGGCCACCACCACCAGAGAGCGCCATAGAAAGTCACTACAGAGCCGTGTTTCTTCATCGGTTCGTTAGGCAGCGAACGCCCCTTAGAGCAGTGGTTCTCAACCTTTTTTCAGTGATGTACCCCCTGTCAACATTTTTTTCATTCAAGTACCCCCTAATCAGAGCAAAGCATTTTTGGTTGAAAAAAAGAGATAAAGAAGTAAAATACAGCACTATGTCATCAGTTTCTGATTTATTAAATTGTATAACAGTGCAAAATATTGCTCATTTGTAGTGGTCTTTCTTCAACTACGGTATTTGGAAAAAAAGATAATAACTAAAATAAAAATAGATAAAATAACTAAAAACTTGTTGAAAAATAAACAAGTGGTTCAATTATAAATAAAGATTTCTACACATAGAAGTAATCATCAACTTAAAGTGCCCTCTTTGGGGATTGTAATAGAGATCCATCTGGATTCATCAACTTAATTCTAAACATTTCTTCACAAAAAAAGAAATCTTTAACATCAATATTTATGGAACATGTCCACAAAAAAATCTAGCTGTCAACACTGACTGTCAAAACTGTTTACAGTTCTTTTTGACAGACATTTTAGTGACAAACCTGAGCTTGTGCTTCACTGAGTTTATGAACTTACATTCATATTTTGTTGAAGTATTATTCAATATATATATTTATAAAGCATTTTTGAATTGTTGATATTTTTAGAATATCCATCCATCCATCCATCCATCTTCTTCCGCTTATCCGAGGTCGGGTCGCGGGGGCAGCAGCCTAAGCAGGGAAGCCCAGACTTCCCTCTCCCCAGCCACTTCGTCCAGCTCTTCCTGTGGGACCCCGAGGCGTTCCCAGGCCAGCCGGGAGACATAGTCTTCCCAACGTGTCCTGGGTCTTCCTCGTGGCCTCCTACCGGTCGGACGTGCCCTAAACACCTACCTAGGGAGGCGATCGGGTGGCATCCTGACCAGATGCCCGAACCACCTCATCTGGCTCCTCTCCATGTGGAGGAGCAGCGGCTTTACTTTGAGCTCCCCCCGGATGACAGAGCTTCTCACCCTATCTCTAAGGGAGAGCCCCGCCACCCGGCGGAGGAAACTCATTTCGGCCGCTTGTATGTCCTTTCGGTCATAACCCAAAGCTCATGACCATAGGTGAGGATGGGAACGTAGATCGACCGGTAAGTTGAGAGCTTTGCCTTCCGGCTCAGCTCCTTCTTCACCACAACGGATCGATACAGCGTCCGCATTACTGAAGACGCCGCACCGATCCGCCTGTCGACCTCACGATCCACTCTTCCCTCACTCGTGAACAAGACTCCGAGGTACTTGAACTCCTCCACTTGGGGCTAGATCTCCTCCCCAACCCGGAGATGGCACTCCACCCTTTTCCGGGCGAGAACCATGGACTCGGACTTGGAGGTGCTGATTCTCATCCCAGTCGCTTCACACTCAGCTGCGAACCGATCCAGTGAGAGCTGAAGATCCTGGCTAGATGAAGCCATCAGGACCACATCATGTTTAAAAAGCAGAGACCTAATCCTGCAGCCACCAAACCGGATCCCCTCAACGCCTTGACTGCGCCTAGAAATTCTGTCCATAAAAGTTATGAACAGAATGGGTGACAAAGGGCAGCCTTGAATATTTTTAAAAAAATCTCACGTACCCCTTGGCATACCTTCAAGTACCCCCATTTGAGAACCACTGCCCTAGAGGCCCGCCAAAAGATATCTGTTTTTCAGCTGTGGTCCACAGAGGAAATACACTTTTCCACCACTTGTGGCAGTAATGACAACATCAATCAAACAGAAGAAGTCTGCAGCTAAATTCATAGAGAAGTTCAAGCGCAAAAATGATGACTAAAGTGGTGATTATGCCTTTTTATTTGCACTTGAATTAAATTGAGTTTAGTTAAGAAACATATTCATTATTAATTCAGTTTATTCATACTGGCACAGCATAATTGTAAACATACATTTATTTTCAGTCTGTAAGCTGTGGAAATGTGAGCATTTTTATTAAGGGAATTTAAGTGCTTGTTAAAAATAATAAAAAAGAACAAAATAAAAATAAAAATAAAAGCAACTTGCACATTCTATAAAATATACAAAATAATATTGATTATAAATTATGACCAGAGAGTTATATTGTGTTTTTCCGCAATAATGCACTTATTATTGTCATTGATGCAGTGTTACTTCCCTTCACTTTGTTATGAAACCTTTTTATAATGAATTGAAGCCACCGTGTCTTTGGAGGTGGGAGGAAGCCGGAGTACCCGCAGGGAACCCACGCAGTCACGGGGAGAACATGCAAACTCCACACAGAAAGACCCAGAGTCCGAGTCGAACCCAGGACCTTCATATTGTGCACTGACCTCCAAAGACATGCACCCGAGGATAGGTTGATTGGCAACACTAACTTGGCCCTAGAGTGTGAATGTTGTCTGTCTATCTGTGATCATACTTGCCAACCTTGAGACCTCTGATTTCGGGAGGTGGGGGGTGGGGGGCGTGGTTGGGGGCGGGGCTAAGAGGGGAGGAGTATATTTACAGGTAGAATTCACCAAGTCAAGTATTTCATATATATATATATATAAGAAATACTTGACTTTCAGTGAATTCTAGCTATATATATATTTATTTTATTATATATATATTTTATTATATATATTATATTATATATATATATATATATATATATATATATATATATATATATATATATATATATACACACATATAAGAAATACTTGACTTTCAGTGAATTCTAGCTGTATATATATTTATTTTATTATATATATATATTTTATTATATATATATTATATTATATATATATATATATATATATATATATATATATATATATATAAATAAAAGAAATACTTGAATTTCAGTGTTCATTTATTTACACATATACACACACACATAACACTCATCTACTCATTGTTGAGTTAAGGGTTAAATTGTCCATCCTTGTTCTATTCTCTGTCACTATTTTTCCAACCATGCTGAACACCCTTTCGCAGGTACCCAGAAAGGTTTCGAGTACCACCAAAAAAACAGAATCTCTGAAGACAGTATAAAAATCTGTGTTAAAGGTGTACAAATACTGTTTGTATAATAAGCATGTTATTTTTTTACAAATGAGGGTTAAGAGTTCAGTACTAAAAAAAAAAGAAAAGAATGTGGCTTAAGTACAGTTTTTTAATTGAGCTGCTGCATTTTTTGGTTGGGTTGTTTATTTATTTTGAGTAACTTCTATACATTTCTAAAAGGGGAGGAATGTAATAGTGATCTATGTTTGTCTGTTGCCATCTCCTGGTGAATGTTGGCTATAGCGTACTGGGGTTACTTTTTGGTTGGCCAACGATTTACGTGGTGTTGCGCACCTGACGTCACTCAAGTCTGCATGGAGCTGGAGGGGGCGTGGCTTCCAGCTCCGCCTGAATTTCGGGAGATTTTCAGGAGAAAATTTGTCCCGGGAGGTTTTCGGGAGAGGCGCTGAATTTCGGGAGTCTCCCGGAAAATCCGGGAGGGTTGGCAAGTATGATCTGTGTTGGCCCTGCGATGGATGGATGGATGGATGGATGAAGCCACCATGTGTTCTTGTCAATAGCCACTAGATGGCACCATAGAAAGACGTAGCACTCATTCCATTAGCCTTCAAAACAGGCTTGGGCAATTATTTTGCCTCAGGAGGCCAAATTTAGAGGAAAAAAATGTGTCTGGGGGCCGGAATATCTATTTTTAGGAACACTAATACAAAACCTCACAATGTCTGAATGCTAAAAACGTTATGATGGACCGCCTTAAAAAACGGAATGGAATTTTAAATTTTTTTACTGAATGAGACACCCAGAATGTACATGAAAAAAACAATGTGGGATTTACAATATTAACTATGAACGATAAAACACTGAATATTGACAACATAAGGAACGTCACACCCCCTCTCGATCGACATATTTTACAATCAAGCGAAACGCAACAAAAATGCAACAAACACAGCAAAATATGAACGCGAAGGGTAAAAAAAACTAACTACCTACTATCTTATACATCTGATACATCACTAAGCTTTAGAACTTTGTCGTAAAAATGTCATTCCGCGTCTGTCCCTGACACATGCATTTCAGGCTGACCCTCTGTGGAAACGCTCCCCACCCATACTGCTTGGTGCCTCATCTCAGCTCATCTGTGACTTAGATGACCATAGTAACTCATTAGATTACCATAGTCACTAGTATATCATGCAAACACGCAGATTCCAACCATTTAAAATACTTTGTATAGTTCTAGACTTACGGTCATTTGAAAACATCACTGCACATCATAATGGCAGCTACACTTTCCATCTTAAAGATCTAAAAAAAATGGTTTGGGAATGTCCGGTGGGCCAGATTGAAAAGGTTAACGGGCCGCATGCAGCCCCCGGGCCTTCATTTGCCCTGGTCTGCTTTAAGAAGATAACAATACTCAATTTAACTACATATTTACACACGCACACACATGTTTATAAAACATACTGAAAATCATTTTATATGTATTTTATATATATGTGTACAGCTCTGGTAATGGGTACATTCGCACCCACCTGCACAAATGTACTTCAAAATGTAGCAATCAAAAATAAATATGACTTTTTTTTTTGTTTACTAGGGCATGCATGTATAATATGCATTAGTTTGACCATTTAAAATCAACAATAATAAAAAGGAGCTGCTTGGAAATAGCATAAAAATGCCCCAAAAACTTGGAAAAACGCGTTACTTTTTGGTGTAACCATCATGAGCGTTCTGTTCAGGTATATTTCTTTTATATTTTGATAAATCATCATATTTATGTATTACTAAATGTAAATAGGTATTGATCAATCTTTAAGCTGTGTGTATTTGATTTCAGTTTGCTTTTGACATCTTATTTAGAATTGTAGTTGAACCTTTTACAAGCTTGTGTTGCGCTCATGATGGCGTAACCTAACTAGATTTCATTTAATGATTTTATTTTGAATATTTATTCCCATTTTTTACATTTAGTATATTAAAATATTCATTTATAAACATTGAATACATTTCAAATATCAATAAAATGCAATTGCCTTCATCTTATAGGGTAATGTTTAGTTCCACCAAGTCATGAGCGTAACACTAAGCTTCATCACTTTGACTTGTAATATCTCGAATTCTGCTGCTGTTTTATGTTTTTGTCTTTTTGGAACATGTACTATACATAAAGTCCCATATAAAATGATGTTTCTAGCAATACTTGAATTTTGCCTTTGAAAGTAACACTCCATGTCCATTAGTGGAGCTGTACACATATATTAGAAAACATACTGAACATGACTATCAAACCAGAAATGCCTGGCTGTAGAACACCATAATGTATCCCACCACACAACAAGGTGTACATGTTGGTCGCCCCCACCTGTTCTGCATGCCGTTGGTCTTCCAGCTCTGGGCCAGCTCCAGAGCGCTGGCGGCCGCCTTTCCCGTGGAGGTGATGTAGTCGTCGCCGGGGTCGCCGTTGAAGTTGCCGCACAGGCCGCACAGCTTGTCCTGCATCCGCTGGCCCATGGTGATGCTGAGCGTGTTGAAGCGGTTGTAGCGCACCTGGATGTCCTGCGGCGAGTCGATGTCCACGAAGCCCTCGGACGTGGACAGGCGGGTCATCAGGCCGGTGACGAACGGCACGGACACCGGCGTGCCGTTCACCTGTGGGCAACCAAGCACAGTTACATTTGGGAAATTTAATACAACAATATTGACAAAGACAGGGGTATATATGTGTGTAATATATTTATATAATATTATATCACATGTATAAAATATAAATGTGATATAATATTAATTTTGCATATTTTAAATAATTTTATTTCTCAGGGAGAGTATGAATTAATATATCATAAAATTCGTACTACAGCACAATTATAAAATATAAATATGATATATTTATAAATTATTTTAGTTATATTTATAATATTCATATTATACAATTCATATTACATCACATTTATATTCATAAAATATAAATGTGATATAATATTAATTTTGCAAATTATAAATATATTTCATTTCACAGGGAGAGTGCGAACTCGTATTACATTATAAAATTAGTACAACATCACAATTATAAAATATAAAATATAAATATGATATATTTATAAATAATTGTAGTCATTATATTTATAATATTAATGTTATAAAATTAATATTACACCACATTTATATTCACGGAATATAAATGTGATGTAATATTAATTTTGCATATTATAAATATATTCTATTTCTCAGGAAGAGTGCAAATTAATATTATAAAATTAGTACTATACCATAATTATAAATATAAAATATAAATATGATATCTTCATGAATTATTTTAGCTATTATATTTATAACATTAGTGCCATAAAATTAATATTACATCACATTTATAAAATATAAATGTCATAGCTATTCCAAAAATAAAATCATAAATAAATAAATCATAAAATCATAACCAATATTAAGCAAATAATATTACGCAAACAAATATGATAATAAATAAAACGAGAAAATCCCCGCGGAAATTTTGATGGGCCTGCTATCTGTGCCCTGGACCTCTGGCCGGGGGTCGCTGGAAGCCGCCGTGCTGTTAAGATGGTGCCAGAGTGTCAGAACCCGTGAGTTTTAGGTGTAACTGTACAAAAACAGCTACAGAGCTAGCCTAAATCGTTAGCATGCTTACATTAAAATGCTAACATTTAGCATGTATATGCTAAAATTTAGCATGTGTGCTAACGATGGCATGCTAACAGTTAGCATGTCTCACATTTCACGTAAAACGGCTGTAAGGTGTATGGCTGCGGAAATAGAGAAAAAGTGTAAAAGTAGCTGAAAAACTTAGCATGCTTAAGTTAGCGTGCTAGCATGCTAACGTTTATATATATATATATATATATATATATATATATATATATATATATATATATATATATATATATATATATATATATAGAGGTTTATTTGAAATAGGGACAGATACAAAAACATGGACATCTGAAACAGTTATCCAATGTATGCATCATAGTGTTTGTAGCCAAAGCTCATTTACAACACTTGTCCCCAACAACAACAACAACAACACAGATCCAACATCATTAAAATAGGAAAATAAAAAATAGAATGAGTCGATAATAATGATAATAGTAATAATACAGACAATAATACAGCTACGCTAACAGTTAACACGTGTAAACATTCCAAGTTATATGACTCTAATGTGTATGGCTGCGGAATTAGACAAAAAAGTGTAATATTAGCTGGAAACGTTGCCATGCTAACGTTAGCATACTAGCATGCTAAATAATACCAATTATTAGACCATTTTTGACAAATCTATTATGGTTATACCTCCAATACCTCTTTATTTCATGAAAGCAGGTGTTTATTTGAGGTGAGGTGTTTATTAGTTGAAGTGGACGACATATTGTATTGTTGGTTAGACTGACCATACGTCCTCTTTTCACCGGACATGTCCTCTGTTGCGGGGCTGTCCGGGCGGAGTTTCTTAAATGCCTCAAATGTCCGGCATTTTGAGTTAGGGTTGCGTGTATTTTCAATGTACGTTCAGGGTTAAGAAGGGGTTAAAAACAAAACAAATTGTGCGCGCAGCAGCATTGGTGAGGGAGGGGCAGAGACAGAGAGAGCGAGAGAGTTATGATAAACGCGCATGCGTCGCCAGCCTCTGCTTTTTAATTCATAGATTTATCACATTTCATTGTTTATTATCTATAACAGGGGTGTCAAAAGTGTGCCCCGGAGGCCATTTGCGGCCCACAGCTAATGTTTTAAAGGCCCACGGCCCATTCTAAAAATACTATTAAAATAAACAAAAACATAACAAAAGTGAAATAAAAAAGCTTAAAGGTGAAATGTAATTTAGAAAAAGTTGCAATGTTGACTAATAAAACAAAGCTGTTTTTTTTTTCTTTCAAACTGTCTTTGCTCAAAACATAATATTGAATCAAAATCAATGTCATTATGAATTATTGACCTATCCAAGGTTCCCATTACTTCACATCAAACATTCCACTTTGAAAAATATTTTTGGTGGAAGATTTTGCATATTTTGTGTGTTTGCCATTAAAAACATAGTTTTGTTTGACAAAAAAGGGCGGAAAACAAACAAACAAACAAAAAAACAACATTAAAAAAACTAAAACATTTTGAAATGAGGGTTAGATGTGAAGTTGATATAAAATGTATGTATGCCCTGGCACACCATTATCATCATTTCATGACCCAAGAAAAACACTTTTGACACTTTTATACTGAAATAAATACACCTACAACTTATTCAATAAAAACATATAAAAAACTACCAGCAGCGGTAAAGTTTAGATCCATGAAGGAAAGAAGAAAATGAATTAACGTTTATAACTGAATACATTTACTTATGTATTAGGACTGTGAATCTTTGAGTGTCCCACGATTCGATTCAATATCGATTCTTGGGGTCACGATTCGATTCAAAAACGATTTTTTTTTTTCAATTCAACACGATTCTCGATTCATTGAATACATATGATTTCAGCAGGATCTACCCCAGTCTGCTGACATGCAAGCAGAGTAGAAAGCTTTTATAATTGTAAAGGACAATGTTTTATCAACTGATTGCAATAATGTAAATTTGTTTGAACTATTAAATGAACCAAAAATATGACTTATTTTATCTTGGTGAAAATATTGGACACAATGTGTTGTCAAGCTTATGAGATGTGATGCAAGTGTAAGCCACTGTGACACTATTGTTCTTTTATTTTTATAAATGTCTAATGATAATGTCAATGAGGGATTTTTAATCACTGCTATGTTGATATTGTAACTAATATTGATACTGTTGTTGATAATATTCATTTTTGTTGCTTTGTTGTGTGTGGTGTTTGTGTCTCCTCTCAATTGCTGTGTTTATTGCAGTTCTGAGTGTTGCTGGGTCGGGTTTGGTTTTGGAAATGGATTGCATTGATATGGTATTGCTGTGTATTGTTTTGTTGGATTGATTAATTAAAAAAAAAGAAAAAGAAAAAAGAAAAAAAGAAAATCAATTTAAAAAAAATGAGAATCCATTCTGAATCGCACAACGTGAGAATCGCAATTCGAATTCGAATCGATTTTTCCCACACCCCTAATATGTATACACATTTTTTCTTTTTTCTTTTTTATAAATTAAGTAACGTTTATGACAACCCTTTTCCAAAACACAATATAGAATGTGAGATACAACAGGATAATGCATTCGTTTATCATTTTTTTTCAAAACGCTTACAAAAAAGTGGGGCCCCAAAAATGTACTGTGGGACCCCATTTTTATGACTTGATGGCCCATTTTAAAAATTCCTAATGCCAACACTGCCATCAACAGAGGAGAAAAAATGCTTTATTTAAATAAATATATTATTTATAAAGCAAGTTCGAGTATCATTGGCAAAATGTCACCTAGTCCCGGCCTTGGCACGCATATATGTGTCCTCTTTTGGGGATTTCAGAATATTCTCAGCCTATTGTTGGTATTATTAATATGAATAAGACTTCAACTAACAATAATATTAATAGGTAAGGCATACTTGCCAACCTTGAGACCTCCGATTTCGGGAGGTGGGGGCGTGATCAGGGTGGGGCGTGGTTGGGGGCGTGGTTAAGAGGGGAGGAGTATATTGACAGCTAGAATTCATACATATACATACATATATATATATATATATATATATATATATATATATATCTACATCCTGAAAATATGCAAACAAACTGTGTTTAGATAATTGATACTTCAAACTTGCATAAATAAATATTAAAGAATATAACATAATTTGGCTTCTGAGAGTTTCAAAATGTAATGAATAAAATGCTAAAGTTGTTGATAAACAAGCAATTATTTTAATAATTAAATATGGTCATTTTAAATGAATTATTATGATAATTTAAAATCAATTATTTCAAATATGTTTATTTTAATGTATAATTCTATGGCTGGATGTAATAAGGAGTCACGAAAAAATACAAATAAAAATACAATTAATTTTGATGTTTTTAGCAAAATAAAGTAAACATTTTTTTTTTTTTTTTTTTTTTTTAAATTAATAAATATATTTATTTTTAGGTAAGATAAACATAATAATACAATTTATCTCTAGTCTGGATGATTTAGTTCTTGTCACCCTGTTGTCCTCCCGTCATGAAAAAAGGCTGTCCTCACTCAGGTCCGCATGGAGCTGGAGGGGGCGTGGCTTCCAGCTCCGGCTGAAAATCGGGAGATTTTCGGGAGAATATTTGTCCCGGGAGGTTTTCGGGAGAGGCGCTTAATTTCGGGAGTCTCCCGAAAAATTGGGGAGGGTTGGCAAGTATGCAGGTAAGGGCCAGGTATGGCACCTATTAGGGTGGAAATACGGTAGTGGCGGTCTTTCAATCTACCTTGATGGTGTTCCCCGAGATGAGAATGTTCTCCTCGTTGATGTAGAGGTAAATGTGCGAGATGGTGGTGAGGTTGGGCGCGCCGCCCTTGTGGAAGTTGGCGATGAGCTGGAAGGAGACGTCGGGCAGCTTGTGGCAGTTGGTGGACAGGACGAAGGAGCACGAGGCCGCCAGACGCAGCGAGGCCCCGTCGAAGGTCTTGAACACGCCGCCGCCCGACGCCACGCACTGGCCGGAGCGCCGGGCGAAGCAGCCGCGGACGCCGTGGCGAAGGGCGCACTCCTCGTCCGCCTTGCAGCGCCTCGGGTCGCACTGAATCAGGTTGCGACCGATGCACCTGCAGCGCTTGGAGCAGTCGGCGTTCCAGAACAGCTGCTTGGGCTAAAACAAAAACAGCGCTACATTAGCATTAGCAAATGATACTACATGCTAATAGCTCTTTTGAACTAGAAAATTCCCGCGGAAATTTTGATGGGTCTGCTATCTGTGCCCGAGACCAGTGTTCCCCAACCACCGGTACCGGTCCGTGGATCAATTAGTACCGGGCCGCACAAAAAAAAAAAAAATTATAATTTTATTTATTTATTTATTTTTTAATTAAATCAACATAAAAAACACAAGATACACCTACAATTAGTGCACCAACCCAAAAAACCTCCCTCCCCCATTTACACTCATTCAAACAAAAGGGTTGTTTCTCTCTGTTATTAATATTCTGGTTCCTACATTATATATCAATATATATCAATACAGTCTGCAGGGATACAGTCCGTAAGCACACATGATTGTATTAATTAAAAAAAAATAATAATAATTTAGCTCAAAATTAGCTCAAAAATCTAGCACTTTAATCTTAGCATGCTAACATGCTAACATAAACATGCATACACTTAGCATGTTTCAAATACGTACCAAGGCTGCGGAATAGCTCTTTTTATTAATTAGTAAATGAATGTACATGCTAATAGCTATTTTGAATAATTTTCATTAGCATATGATAGTACATGCTAATAGCTCTTTTGAACTAGAAATGGAGTTTTAGGTGTAACTGTACAGAATGAGCCACAGAGCTTGCCGAAAACAGTAGCATGTTTACATAAAAATGCTAACACTTAGCATGTGTGCTAACAATAGCGTGATAACAGTCAGCATGTTTCATTACCAAGTTATGTGACTCAAAGATGTATGGCTGCGGAAATAGACATAAAAGTGTAAAATTAGATGAAAAAGTTAGCATGCTTAAGTTAGCTTGCTAGCATGCTATCGTTTACATGCTAATAATTAACGAGTGTCACATACCAAGTTATAAGACTCTGGGTTAAATGGTTGCAAAACTAGCTCAAAAAGTTAGCAAGCTAACGTGAGCATGATAATAGCTAGCTTGTGTCACATAAGTTATATGGCTGGGGAATTAGAGGAAAGAAGAAAAAAAAAAGAGTACAATTAGCTAAGAAAGTTAATGTTAGCATGCTAACATTAGCATGGTGGCAGTTAACAAGTGTCACATACAAAGTTATATGACTCTAAAGGTAAACGGTTGCAAAATTAGCTCAAAAATCTAGCACTTTAATCTTAGCATGCTAACATGCTAACGTAAACATGCATACAGTTAGCATGTTTCAAATACGTACCAAGGCTGCGGAATAGCTCTTTTGAATAATTAGCACTAGCATGTGCTTATATATATATATATATATATATGCTTATATATGCTAATAGCTCTTTTTATTCATTAGTAAATGATAGTGCATGCTAATAGTGCGCACGAGAACGTTTCCCGTGCGCACGAGATACATGTCTAAAAAAAATAAAAATAAAATATTATTTAAAAAAATTCCCCCATGTCCCTTTAGGGCAGGGGTCGGCAACCCAAAATGTTGAAAGAGCCATATTGGACCAAAAATACAAAAACAAATCTGTCTGGAGCCGCAAAAAAGTAAAAGCCATATTACATACAGATAGTGTGTCATGAGATATAAATTGAATTAAGAGGACTTAAAGGAAACTAAATGAGCTCAAATGAGGCATAATGATGCAATATGTACATATAGCTAGCCTAAATAGCATGTTAGCATCGATTAGCTTGCAGTCATGCAGTGACCAAATATGTCTGATTAGCACTCCACACAAGTCAATAACATCAACAAAACTCACCTTTGTGGATTCATGCACAACGTTAAAAGTTTGGTGGACAAAATGAGACAGAAAAAGAAGTGGCATAAAACACGTCCTAGAAAGTCGGAGAAAGTTATACATGTAAACAAACTACGGTGAGTTCAAGGACCGCCAAAATTAGTAGGACAAAACGGCGCTCGCCAAATACTGGAATCAGTGAAGCATGTTTAATATAAACAGTGTGCTTTATAACAATTAGGGAGGTTTGTGTCATGTTTGTCCTCCTACAGAAACCATATTAAAACAAAAAATATATATATTTTCCCCTCATCTTTTTCAATTTTTCATACATTTTTGAAAAAGCTCCAGAGAGCCACTAGGGCGGCGCTAAAGAGCCGCATGCGGCTCTAGAGCCGTGGGTTGCCGACCCCTGCTCTAGGGGCTCCGTACTCTTATAACTCAGTATATCTACTGACATTTTTTATGTATATAACATCATTTTTTAACAAAATGTACCATGAGTATGTTCAATTGTACAGGTTGCTATTCACTTATTTTGAAGCGTTTGTTTTTTTTCCCTTTTTTTTGTATGTTTCATGGTTTAAATTCAAATGAAAGTATACCAATGCTAAAATACTTGTCTCAAATGTTAGGTATATGTATTAATGTCAATTTGTGAGAGAGATTTTGTTTCCAGAATGAATGTAAATACATTTACAAGAAAAAAACAGCTGCATAAGATTTTTGTTTTTTTGTAATTCCTATTTTTTTATACATTTATGGCTCTAAAAAAAAAACCGCCAGGATATTTTGCGGAGAACTTTTAATCTAATGTCCACAATGGCATTGTCTATGCAAAAATGCACAAAAAAAAAAAGAGTAGTGCCCAGACGTGGGAACAAAAATGACTTTCTAGTCACTTTTTCCTGGTTCACCTTATGGCCTACAGTTAAAGATTGGAAATAATGATGAAAAAACTCACACTAAAGATCCTCATGACCAAAAAAATTCACCTTGCTGTAAATATTGTCAAAAAAGAGACGGGAAGCTAACGTCTTCCGCTAAAAATCGACTTACGAACGCTAAATTTTTTTAATATTTTTTTTATTTTTCTTTTTGAGCGCGAGACTGACCTCGTAGTACTTGCCGTCTGTGTAGCAGCCGCAGTCCTGGGGCAGAATGCAGGACTTGCCATTGACCACATAGCCCTGGTCGCAATGGCAGCCCTCCACGCAGTCCGGGAGTCCGCCGCCGCCGCAGTCCCTCTGGCCGCGGGCGGGGGCACACTGGGGCGGGCAAGGCGGCATGCATGCAGAGTAGTGGCTGTTGGCAGGACACGTGTGGACTGGGAGCACAGAAACACCCACTTGTAACTTGAAACATCACAAAAGTTCAAGTTAAAGTAGCAATGATTGTCACACACACACTAAGTGTGGCGAAATGATTCCCTGCATTTGACTCATCACCCTTGATCATCCCCGAGGACTGCCCTGTCAGCAACCTGCGGCTCTTTGATCAGTCTGATGCGGCTCAGCTGCATACCCGCCAACCCTCACGATTTTTCCGGGAGACTCCCGAATTTCAGTGCCTCTCCCGGAAATCTCCCGGGGCAACCATTCTCAGATTTTCACCCGTACAACGATATTGAGGGCGTGCCTTTAGCGTCCTCTACCATCCGCTTTTTCACCATACTAACTGCGTGCCGGCCCAGTCAAAAGTTGTATGCGGCTTCTGCATACACAGGTAAGTGACTGCAAGGCATACTTGATCAACACTCATACAGGTCACACTGAGGGTGGCGATATAAACAACTTTAACACTGTTACAAATATGCGCCACACTGTGAACCCACACCAAACAAGAATGACAAACACATTTCGGGAGAACACCCGCACCGTAACACAACATAAACACAACAGAACAAATACCCAGAATCCCTTGCAGCCCAAACTCTTCCGGGCTAATTATTAGTAGATTGCACAGTACAGTAAATATTCCGTACAGTTGACCACTAAATGGCAACACCCAAACACGTTTTTCAACTTGTTTAAGTCGGGGTCCACGTAAATCAATTCATGGGAGTTAAAAACGTTTTGTTGCATGTAGACATTTTATTTCATTTTCTCTGCAGTCGTTCATTGATTTCATAAATGTAACCCATAATAGTTTGTTTATACATAGCACAAAGCAAAAAAAAAACTTTATATGCAGTGTTATTTCATTTTAAATTTCAAAAGAGTTTTGTGGCTCCCATTGTTTTCTTTCATTTGTAAAACGGGTCAAAATGGCTCTTTGAGTGGTAAAGGTTGCCGACTCCTGCCCTTGGAGGTGAGGGGAGCAGTGAGCAGCAGCGGTGGCCGCGCCCGGGAATCATTTTTGGTGATTCAACCCCCAATTCCAACCCTTGATGCTGAGTGTCAAGCAGGGAGGTAATGGCTCCCATTTTTATAGTCTTTGGTATGACTCGGCCGGGGTTTGCACTCACGACCTACCCATCTCAGGGCGGACACTCTAAAAGTGTTGTCAAGCTTATGATGTGTGATGCAAGTGTAAGCCACTTTTTTTTTTACATGTTTTTATTGTATTTTTTATAAATGGCTGTGATGATAATGTCAATGAGGGATTTCTAATCACTGCAATGGGTTGGAATTCTTATTAATATTGATACTGTTGTTGATATTATTCATTTTTGTTTGACTACTTTTGGATTGTTTTGTGTCATGTTTGTGTGTCCTCTCAATTGCTCTGTTGATTGCTATTCTGAATGTTGCTGGTTTTGGAATTGGAATTGTATTATTTTGGTATTATTGTGTATTATTTTGTTGGATTGATTAATAATTAAAAAAAAAAATTATATATATATATATACTGTATATATAGGTGGATATTGTGTTTACATTTTCGAAATAAACTTTAACAACAACAAAAAACAAAATAAAATTAAAAAAATAAATAAATACAAAAATAAATGGTAAATGGGTTATATTGTATAGTGATTTTCTACCTTCTGTCATGTCTGTGTAATCATGTTTTGTTTTAGTCATGTTTTGTTTTGTTTAGTTATTGGACTCTTTAGTTTCTGGCTTTTCACTCCCTTGTCTTGTTTCCATGGTTACCCATTAGTTTCACCTGTTCCACGTTTGGACTCATTGTGCACTCTTGTTTGTCACCATAGCAACCCATTAGTTTTCACCTGCCCTCACGACTCACGCACCTGTCTTTAATCATGTCACTATTATTGAAGCTTCCAGTTGCCAGGCTGTCGGTCTGGCGACATCATACCCCTGACTTTCTGCTTCTCATTCTGTTTACCTCTGCACACTTCATGCCATGTCAAGTAAGTTTTTTCTATTCATGCCACAGTTAGCGACTTTTGTTCATGTCCATAGTTTTTTGCCCACGTGCAAGTCTTTTTGTTTTGTTAGTCAAGTTTTGTACTTCCGCTCTTGTGCGCGCCTTTTGTTTCATCCTTTTTTTTTTGTAGTTTTAGTGTAAAATAAATCATGTCTTTACCTTCACGCCTTGCCCGCGCCAACTTTCATTTGCATTCCGGGAAAGCAAACACCCAGGACCAAGTCGTGACACCTTCAAGGTACTCAAAGCGCTTTGACACTATTTCCACATTCACACATTCACACACTGATGGCCATGCAAGGCCCTAACCACCACCCATCAGGAGCAAGGGTGACGTGTCTTGCTCAAGGACACGACGAGGTTGGTAGAAGGTGGGGATCGAACCAGGAACCCTCGGGTTGCTGGCACGGCCACTTTCACAACTCCGCCACGCAAAGTATTCATCAAACACAAATACTGTAAGATCTTGCACAAGAGGCTGAAAGCACACTAAAAAAAGCAAAAGTCGGTGAACTATATTTTCATCAATTTAGCACTGAAAAAAAAAAAATTATTCAAAATAGTTTAATAAAATAAAAAGGTACATATATATTAAAAAAAAAAAATGCAGATCCAGAACTATTGATTCGAACATTCTCATTGAATTCTATGGCTGTAAATGTGTTTCCTGTTTTATTGTGAAAATACGATACATATAAAACGTATGGCATGTGTATAAATATGATCCCAGTAAAATATGTAATAAAAATGTCATATAAAAATAATAACACATATTTTTACACTTTGTATGGGGTTCAGAAAGGTGCCAATTAATGAAATGTTAATTACTTTTGTAGTAATTACACAATATTTTAACCTCGGACAATTATGGTCCTACAGTTTATTGTAAAACTTAAAAAAAAATCCTTATTAATCATTGTGAACGGATTATATTCATAATAATGATGAATTTATATAATTATATTATTTATTATACTGCAATTGTCTGTCTTTAAAATGTATAGTAGTAAATCAAAATTGACCCTGGATATTAGGGGTGTGAATCTTTTGGCAACCAACAATTCGATCCTACTCTGATTCCTGGAATGACGATTTGATTCTGGATTGAACTCGATTCTCGCAATGTATGGTATAAACATTTTAATGAAACATTTTCCAAACAGGTTACAGGTGAGAAAAGCTCCTTCTGGTTGCATGGAGATGGCCTAAAAATGTGTAAAACAATTAATTATTGTATAATAAAAAAATACAAAAATATATATTTGAACACAATATAAAGTGTATATCCAAAACTAGGGTTGATAATGTACGCAGTATTCCCGCCATTCCGCAGGGGGCAACAGCGAGGCATATGTGTCACAGTGAATCAGCAGTGGGGTAAATAGAAGAAGACTAGTCATCCAACATTGGGGAAAAAAATCAAAAATAATAGCAAAAACTTGACTTTTAATAACGAACAAAGTCTGAATGTTTTACCTCGAGAAAGTGCTCGAGTCATTGTTTCCTGTCGGACCTTTTAAGCGGCGGACAAGCAGCAACAATGGTAGAAATCCCAGCGTGTAAGCCTCATCACAAAACTGGCTCAAACATTTGTAAGTAAATATAATTTATGCATAAACATATTTAGTTTGTTTTGTTTTGACATTTCTGACTTCATGATGTGTTTTGTATTCGTGGTTGTGTTTTTTGTCTGTAAATAACGATCAAAAACCATAACCTCGTTTAATGCATGTAGTGCTAACTCTGACCAGTAGAGGGCGGCAAAGCTAATTGTCATAAATCACATAGTATGGCGTGTGAACGTTGTGTCATTTCTATATTTGTAAATAATTGTAGTTTATTAGGTGAACATAATAACACTATTTTATTTATGTAAAAAACACAATTGATGTTATTCTTGTAAAATACACAATGCACGATAATATTTTTGTTATGTTTATTTTATGTTTATATTTTCAATCTCACAAACCTAAGTGAATGAGGAAGAAGTGTAAATAAATAAAACTAAAGAAGAAAAATATTTCAAAAAAAGGAACATCAATGCTCAACAAAAACTAGCGCTTCCTTTTTCTTCATACTGTTAACTCGCTGCACACGCTGGAAACGAGTAGCGAGGGCAGAATAATGAATTTATTTAGAGTGCAGTGTGAAAGTCGACGTGTTTACTTTGCAATTAAGTAAACGCAGTCTCAAATAAATATTTTTTTGACTAAACATCCACTTTTAAACTGCGCCCCCTCCTCATGATGTAGTTGAGTAGCCCTGATCTTAACTGTCCTGTATGCTCTGCTCAGACAACACGCCCGCAAGTCCCTTTGGTGCCCTCACAAACGATCAGAAATCACAAAAGTCCTCAACTTTAACAACCGTATTGTTACAACAACAAACTATTTAAGGGTCCGTGTGTTTGTGCTCTTGGAAGAGGCACTACGAGAGGCAGTCTTATACAGTAAGTCCACTTTGGCATCTTTTTCTAGAAAAGTCTTTAATTGCCATCCCAATGAAAGACTTGCTGTGGTACGATGACGGCTTCCTCAACAACTTCACTACGAGCAAGCACAAAATGAATGAATGAAAAAGACACGGTTCGCACACGGAGGCTTATTTGGCGCGATCAAGGAGTTGGTAAATGAAAAAGTTGGCAAACAAATAGGTGCGTGAACCGAGATTCCACTGTAATAATGATAAATATCACCTCCAGGCAACTTCAACCCTAAACTAACACCCTCCCTTCCACATCCTACCTCCCCGGATTGTAAATGATCAAATGTAGATACGTATTCTTATGCTTTCTGATCTCTCTCTCTATGTCCACTACTTGCTGTACATATCCTACCAAGTCACACCTACACTGTTCTAATGTCCATTTCTCTGATGATGCAATTGTTGATGACTGAAGTGTTGATATCAACTAGGGATGTCCCGATCCGATATTTGGATCGGATCGGCCGCCGATATTTGCCAAAAAATGCGTATCGGCAAGGCATGGGAAAATGCCGATCCAGATCCAGTTAAAAAAAACAACTCCGGTCCGTGTTTTCCAACGCACCGATTTAAATAATACATTCCACTTTTCTGCTGCGCCCCAATTTCCGTTCCGCATTTTCCAGCACACCTTCAACACATCCAAAGGTCTGTGGATTCCCACGCAGTTGCTTTTAGCTGCTGGCATTACACGACAGGCTCTTCTCACTCTTTCCTGTGTCTCCCTCTCACAGACAGCGAGCGCACCTTCTTACACACGTCACATACTGTCACGTCATACGTCACATACGTATACGCCCTCCCCGAGCAGAGAGATAGCAGCATGGCTAACGTTAGCTGTGATGCTAGCGCAGCCGTGTGACCAACGTTTCCTCTAAGGTGCGCGCCTGCGCAATTGCGCACTCGCACTGCTCAAGCGTCCTCTGCGCACGGCAAATCTATGCCACGCACAAAATCAAATAAAACAATAAGCGCATAACAATTTTCGACACGACACGGACACGACAGAGAAAACAGTTTTCGTCATCATTGTTCAAATATTGTAAGGTCTGTCGAGACGCTTATCTCCATTCGGTGCCACACGCCCACACCATCAAAATGCAGAGGCAAAAATTTCCATATCAACACCGTATGAAAAAATTAGTGATTTTTTTAGTTGTGATTTCCTTCTCTGCATGAAAGTTTAAAAGTAGCATATATTAATGCAGTATGAAGAAGAATGTTTTAATGTAGACATGCAAGCCTTGAAAGAAAATTTTGAAAATCAAGAATACATTTCCTGCAAATGGGTGCATTTCTACCCTATATTTTAACTTTAGATTTATTCTCATATCAAACTCTTTTGGCTGTCTTTTTGACACTTACCCTCCACACCCTGGATTATAAATAATGTAAATAATTCAATGCGATTATCTTGTGTGATGACTGTATTATGATGATAGCATATATCTGATAGTATATATCTGTATCATGAATCAATTTAAGTGGACCCCGACTTAAACAAGTTGTAAAACTTATTGGGGTGTTACCATTTAGTGGTCAATTGTACGGAATATGTACTTCACTGTGCAACCTACTAATAAAAGTCTCAATCAATCAATCAAAACACATAGAATCATCATACTGCTGTGATTCTATGCATCAAGTGTTCATTCAAGGCTAAGGCAAAATATCGAGATATATATCGTGTATCGCAATATGGCCTTAAAATATCGCAATATTAAAAAAAGGCCATATCGCCCAGCCCTAGTTCAATGATGCCATTTCTGTTTGTCATGTATAATTTTGTCTATTTTGTGTTTATCCTTGAATAAACAGGTCAGTTTCTTGTTACCAACCATTGTGTATTATTCAAACTCCCCTAATTCAGCTGGCTAGTTGTTATCAAGAGTACTAAAACCCTTTTCAACATGATTCTGACAACTAAGTAGGCTAAATAACTTTAAACTTTAAGACATGCTCGGATAGGCCAGTATCGGTCAGTATCGGTATCGGTCAGTATCGGTATCGGATCGGAAGTGCAAAAACAATATCGGTATCGGATCGGAAGTGCAAAAACCTGGATCGGGACATCCCTAATATCAACCAAACCTACCCTCCACATCCCACACGCCGGATTGTAAATAATGTAAATAATTCAATGTAAATACTCTATTGATTATCTTGTGTGATGACTGTATTATGATGATAGTATATATCTGATAGTATATATCTGTATCATCAATCAATTTAAGTGGACCCCGACTTAAACAAGTTGAAAAACTTATTCGGGTGTTACCATTTAGTGGTCAATTGTACGGAATACCGTATATTACCAAATAAACGCCCTTGTGCAAATAACCGCCCATGTCCTAATAGCCGCCCGGGGTCTGACCCTATTTTGTGAAATAAACGCCTCTTCCTAATAACCGCCCATGTCCAAATAGCCGCCCGTGGGCTGTTATTTGCATAATTTAGATTAAAGTCATATTGATTTCATTAAACCCAATTTATAAGCTAAAAGTAAAAGCAAAGGTGCAGTAATTCTGGTAATTACGGTAACAGCAGACGTTATGTGGGGATTCTGGGTAATCCACATATTGCGATGGGTCACCCGTATAGCGTAACACACACTCAACGACAACAACAAACCCACGAGGAAAAGTTTCAACATGGCGAGCAACAGCAGCAGTGAGTTGAATGAACAGGATACCGGTACACCACAACTGATGGACGGGAATACTTTAAGCGGAAAAAAGAACAGTAAGTTAGACTTAAAGTTCAAGCTGGCGGTTGTGAAGTATGCGGAGCAGAATTCTGGTTTGGCAGCGGCCAGGCAGTTTAACGTTGACCCAAAACGTGTACGAGAATAGAAACAAAAAAAGGGAGAACTACAATCTCAGTCGGCAATCGATGGAAAACGGACTGGCTTATCTGGTGGAGGTAGGAAGAAAGTGAGCGACGAGCTTGATGCTAATTTGTGTCAGTGGATACATCACGTATGCTGCTTTATTTCAAA
The DNA here is from genome assembly GCF_033978685.3 of Nerophis lumbriciformis. Classification (NCBI taxonomy): domain Eukaryota; kingdom Metazoa; phylum Chordata; class Actinopteri; order Syngnathiformes; family Syngnathidae; genus Nerophis; species Nerophis lumbriciformis. Next base: position 176,424 of record NC_084556.2, read on the forward strand.
CTTGGTGTACTGTAGCCCTTATTTTATTTAAGTAACAGTATTATTGTTCTGTTTTGATGGTGGGTTTTATACTTGAGTACTTGGTACCATCATTTTATTTTCCCCGGTAGGCTGCTTTATTTAAAAAGTTTATTTATTTTTAGTATTGGTATTTTATTTGACAATTGTTGCACTACTGCCATGTTGAGGCCTTGTTGATCTCTTGTCTTTTGATAGCCTCCCTCATGTTGATCTCTTGTTTTTTTGTTTGTATGTTTACAATAGCTTTTACATTTAAAGTTCTTTGTACGAAAAAAAAATACTGGACAGTAACCATTGTAACCAAATAATGGCCTGGTGCAGGCTGCTGCAAAAATAAATAAAAGCCTTGTGCAAATAACCGCCCATGTCCTAATAGCCCTGACCCCATTTTGTGAAATAAACGCCCGGGCTACTATTTGGTAATATACAGTATGTACTGTACTGTGCAATCTACTAATACAAGTCTCAATCAATCAATCAATCATATGGATCAATTCTGAAAATAAATGCAATTAAACATTGATAGTCACGGTTATGCCCGGACTTACCACAAGGGGTGCTGCTCCTCCATCCGGTCACAGGCACGCCGTGGCTGTTGCAGGTGCTGGCGTAGACCTGCAGCCAGCTACAAATGGTCTCCTCTGCTCCCTGATCCAAGCAAGTGTCCTGCAGGCAGTTTTGGTAAAAAAATGCCGGCGCCACCTTACTGTGGCAGTGGGCAAACACACCCTCCCGATCCACCATCATGGCGCACAGCGTCAGGACCTCGGGGTCCAAAAACACGTAGAGTCCATCTCCCAGGCGGAAGCGGATTCTAGCCTTGACGTGGTCTTCGAGGTCGTCGTCGTCGTCGCTGCCCACGTCCACGACGGCCCCTTCGCTTTTGTCCCCCAAGCCGCAGCGCGGGCAGGACTCTCCGCAGCCCACCCGGCATAAAGCGTCCTTCTCGGCCCAGGCCGACCCCCAGTCTGTGGTGCCGGGTGTGGGCGGGTCTAAGGGCGGGCCCTGGCAGAGGCCGCAGGACGCGCCGTAGAGGTGACGCGGTAGAGTCACCAGCAGGAGAGTGTTCCAGTCGAAGGCCACCCTCAGGCCAAAGTCTGTTTCCAGGACCAGGAGCAGTCCTGAGGTGAAGATGCTGACCTTGCCCGGACCCAGCTTCAGAGGAACGGACACGCGCTCCTTATTCACCTAAACCAAGAGAAACATATTTCTGGTCTTGTTACCCTCGTCCGGACAGAAGGGCGACACGGCAGTGCGGCTGCATCAAAACAGACGTTGGAGACGCTTTACTGAACCAAAAGTTACTTTATTACAAACCCCGTTTCCATATGAGTTGGGAAATTGTGTTAGATGTAAATATAAACGGAATACAATGATTTACAAATCCTTTTCAACCCATATTCAATTGAATATGCTACAAAGACAACATATTTCATGTTCAAACTTTTTTATTTTTGCAAATAATCATTAACTTTAGAAATTGATGCCAGCAACACGTGACAAAGAAGTTGGGAAAGGTGGCAATAAATACTGATAAAGTTGAGGAATGCTCATCAAAGACTTATTTGGAACATCCCACAGGTGAACAGGCTAATTGGGAACAGTTTAAGAAAAACCTTTCTCAACCAGCTATTGCAAGGAATTTAGGGATTTCACCATCTACGGTCCGTAATATCATCAAAGGGTTCAGAGAATCTGGAGAAATCACTGCACTAAGACCGTGACCTTTGACCCCTCAGGCTGTACTGCATCAACAAGCGACATCAGTGTGTAAAGGATATCACCACATGGGCTCAGGAACACTTCAGAAACCCACTGTCAGTAACTACAGTTGGTCGCTACATCTGTAAGTGCAAGTTAAAACTCTCCTATGCAAGGCGAAAACCGTTTATCAACAACACCCAGAAACGCCGTCGGCTTTGCTGGGCCTGAGCTCATCTAAGATGGACTGATACAAAGTGGAAAAGTGTTCTGTGGTCTGACGAGTCCACATTTCAAATTGTTTTTGGAAACTGTGGACGTCGTGTCCTCCGGACCAAAGAGGAAAAGAACCATCCGGATTGTTATAGGCGCAAAGTTGAAAAGGCAGCATGTGTGATGGTATGGGGGTGTATTAGTGCCCAAGACATGGGTAACTTACACATCTGTGAAGGCGCCATTAATGCTGAAAGGTACATACAGGTTTTGGAGCAACATATGTTGCCATCCAAGCAATGTTACCATGGACGCCCCTGCTTATTTCAGCAAGACAATGCCAAGCCACGTGTTACATCAACGTGGCTTCATAGTAAAAGAGTGCGGGTACTAGACTGGCCTGCCTGTAGTCCAGACCTGTCTCCCATTGAAAATGTGTGGCGCATTATGAAGCCTAAAATAGCAGAAGGGAGACCCCCGGACTGTTGAACAACTTAAGCTGTACATCAAGCAAGAATGGGAAAGAATTACACCTGAGAAGCTTCAGAAATGTGTCTCCTCAGTTCCCAAACCTTTACTGAGTGTTGTTAAAAGAAAAGGTGATGTAACACAGTGGTGAACATGCCCTTTCCCAACTACTTTGGCACGTGTTGCAGCCATGAAATTCTAAGTTAATTATTATTTGCAAAAAAAATATAAAGTTTATGAGTTTGAACATCAAATATGTTGTCTTTGTAGTGCATTCAATTGAATATGGGTTGAAAAGGATTTGCAAATCATTGTATTCTGTTTATATTTACATCTAACACAATTTCCCAACTCATATGGAAACGGGGTTTGTACAAGCCAGCGTCATTATACAGGACTGCAATTCCTGGAGGAGGTCAGGTCAAGAAAATGATGCACTCCTAACCTGGAGTTGCCAAACCATCAATTTTATATTCCTCCTTCCTGTCTCTGTATGTGTGTGCTAAGTCAGGACAGCACATCCTGACCATAAAAGGTGATGTTTGTGTGTAAATGTCTGGAAAACAACTGCTTTAAGTCATAACTTAAATGTTGGCTTTGAGCTAGACAGGTAGTCTCTTCTCAAGGATAGGGCTATCACTATCATTCCGAAGTCCCAATTAGAGCCTCTTTTCCTACGAGGATTGATCCAATCCACCTGCGAATATCAAACTAAGGGGCCTTATCTTATTATGTGCTCAAACTGAAATACCACTATTTACTTAAACTTGGTGGTTTGCTTTCTTCAAGATGAATATGAACATTCACCATATGCAAAACATGATATGAGTGAATTAATTCACTTCAATATCAAGTGACTTCAAGCTAACGGATGCTATGCGCTTCCCTGTGAGGCGGTAGAAACACTTCAGCCAGCCAATCAGAGAAGGGGGATAATGATAATTTCATGAAAACAGTATGTTGGTATTTTATAGGGCTGTGAACGATTCCATTTGATTGGATTCTTGGGGGCAACGATTCGATTCAAAATTGATTCTCAATACAAAACGATTCCCGATTCAAAACCAATACTTTTTAAAATAACATTGGGTGCCAGTTCTATGATTAACTACATTCCTCCATAAAATAGATAAACCACTATGATAAATGTCTATATTACTTCAAATAAGACTGGATTTTTAAAATAAAATTCCACCCAACCATTTAAGAAAGTCAAATACAAATTAGGCAACGAGAAGTATCTAACACTTCTCTTTTCTAAAGTAAATCTGTACATTAAATATTGGCACCTGCATCAATGATATGATTTGCCTGAGTGGCTGGACAGGGCAGATTTAGGAGAAAAAATTAAATAAAATGATAAAATAAAAAAATAAAAAAAATACAATAAAAAAATAAAAAAATTTTGACTTATTTTCATCGATTAAGAATTTTTACAAATAAGAATCGCGATTCCTTCGAAAACCTTTTTTTTGACACCCCTAGTATTTTACATAAACAAATATTAATTTATTTTAATAATAATTTATAATTTGAAGTCCATTTTGGGGTGGCTTTTAATATCATTTGTATTAAATACATTAAAGAAGCATTACTTTGTATATGAGAATGACTTATCAGGTTGAAAAAGTACTAATCTTACAGGGTTTGAATTTGTTTATAATAATAATTAAACATAGGTAAACATTTTGAAATAGATCACATTTATATAGACTCTTCAACTTGTAAAGTAAAATAATATTTATAAATAATATGGAGTTAACAAAGTACAAGGAGGAAGATGTCTTGAACTTGATTGAAAATAAGATACGATTCAACCCATTAAGTGAATCATAACTATTTATGAAGAGAATTGCTGTATTTAGAATGCAGTGTGTAAATTGAGAACAGGAAGCAAACATATTTGTTAGTAATTGTTATGAGAGGGAAAATGCGGGTAGGATTAAATAAGCTTTGCTTCTTCCTACTCCTTTTCGGACATGTTGTAAAGAAAAATGAAAATATGTCAAATATATAATGTGTCATGTTGTTATTTTTACCAGTAGAACCATTGCTAGCATTGGTTGTAGTTGGTTTTAGTCTTTGTTTTGTGATAGTACTGACAATAACCATATGATTGCCCTTTGTTGTGATATTGTACGCAGGCATGATGTACTTCTTCCTGAAAATAGCCCAAATTCTGTGTAAAATGTGTTGGTTCGAGATTTGTTATCGACAAAACGCTTGTCTATTCAGCTATTATGGTCCCAAAAACTCAACTCCTAGTAAGAGGCATTGGAAGTTTGAAGTTCCTTGGAGTAGCCCAGTCCATGGAGCTGGATTCGGCTGCGTATCTGGCAACCTCAGTTTTGACTGTGATTGCAGTACCATTTCTGGCCACATGGTTACATATGGCAACACTTGCCAACCCTCCTGGAATATATATATAAGAGGGGAGGAGTATATTTACAGCTAGAATTCACCAAGTCAAGTATTTCTTATATATATATATATATATATATATATATATATATATATATATATATATATATATATATATATATATATATATGAGGAAATACTTGACTTTCAGTGAATTCTAGCTATATATATATTTTATATATATATATATATATATATATATATATATATATATATATATATATATATATATATATATTTTATATATATATATATATATAAATAAAAGAAATACTTGAATTACACACACATAACACTCATCTACTCATTGTTGAGTTATGGGTTGAATTGTCCATCCTTGTTCTATTCTCTGTCACTATTTTTCCAACCATGCTGAACACCCTTTCGCAGGTACCCAGAAAGGTTTCGAGTACCACCAAAAAAACTGAATCTCTGAAGACAGTATAAAAATCTGTGTTAAAGGTGTACAAATACTGTTTGTATAATAAGCATGTTATTTTTTTTTACAAATGAGGGTTAAGAGTTCAGTACTAAAAAAAAAAGAAAAGAATGTGGCTTAAGTACAGGTATTTAATTGAGCTGCTGCATTTTTTGGTTGGGTTGTTTATTTATTTTGAGTAACTTCTATACATTTCTAAAAGGGGAGGAATGTAATAGTGATCTATGTTTGTCTGTTGCCATCTCCTGGTGAATGTTGGCTATAGCGTACTGGGGTTACTTTTTGGTTGGCCAACGATTTACGTGGTGTTGCGCACCTGACGTCACTCAGGTCTGCATGGAGCTGGAGGGGGCGTGGCTTCCAGCTCCGCCTGAATTTCGGGAGTTTTTCGGGAGAAAATTTGTCCCGGGAGGTTTTCGGGAGAGGCGCTGAATTTCGGGAGTCTCCCGGAAAATCCGGGAGGGTTGGCAAGTATGAGCTACATTCACGGGCAAGATCTGACGGGAGCACCAAATCTATTCCTAGCTTATTTGTGGCGGGCCACAGAATAACAAAATAAATGATTGTATTAGAAACACTAATGTGTGAATAATAAAAAAGTATGGATGAAATACAGGAGGGGCAGTGCCCCACCATGGTATTTTATAGTTAATACAGAACAGTGATTGAATTGTGAAAAGACATTGTTTTTATAAATCGTCCCCCCATTGTAGTCATTGAATTATTTTATTATTGTGTCTTAAAGTTCCTGCTAACTTGAAATCTGCCTAGCAACAAGGCCGGGAAAAAGAAGAGCATGATTTAATTTGTCCCATTTAAAAAGGACAAATCTATGCAATGACCACGTTTAGATTGTTGCCTACTCACCATGGCGGTGTTCTTGTAGCTTCGAGTCACCTCGACTTCATAGTCGTAGACCTCCAGGACGAAGCCTCTCGCCCAAACAGCCTGTCTGGTGTCCCTTTCCTCATTAAGCGCTGCCAATTTAAAATGAGGCACGGCGGTGTGGTCTCTGCTCCCCTGCCCACAGTTGCTGGTGGCCATAACGAGGCGGCAAGAGCTCTGCAGCTCGAACGGAACGCCGCCAAAAGGCAGGAAGTGTCCATAACCAGCTGCCACGCACAGGGCCTCGGCGCGGGGCTGACAGTAGTACAGGCCATCCTCCTCCTGGCAGTACTCCTCAGGGTGGCACGGCGCCGGCAGACAGTAGACGCTGTTGTCAGAGCCGTTGCAGTAGCAGCGCTCCTGGCATTCCCAGTCGCTCCAGAAAGTCTGGTTGGTGGCCAACTGGCGGCCGTGGCTGGCGCAGCCGCACTCGCCGCGGGCCACGCACAGGCCGCCCCGCAGGGCGAAGCCATCCTCGCAGCGGCAGCCCTCGCGGCACGGCAGCGGACATGGCTCCTCGGGTTCATCCAAGCCGGAGCAGGTCAGCGGACAGGCGCTGGTGCACTCGTCAAAGTGGCTGTTCTCCGGACACGGGAGTGCTGGAAGAAAGGGATATAGTCGTCGTGGGACAAGAATAATATAATGCACGTCCCTTTTCACGCTAAAGAGGACTTTTTAATGATGTTCTAACACATACTTGCCAACCTTGAGACCTCCGATTTCGGGAGGTGGGGGGCGGGGGGCGTGGTCGGGGGCGTGGTTGGGTATATATATATATATAAGAAATACTTGACTCTCAGTGAATTCTAGCTATATATATATATATATATATTTTATTACATATATATATATTTATATATATATATATATATAAATAAATAAAAGAAATACTTGAATTTCAGTGTTCATTTATTTACACATTTACACACACATAACACTCATCTACTCATTGTTGAGTTAAGGGTTGAATTGTCCATCCTAGTTCTATTCTCTGTCACTATTTCAGAACACACACATTATACAAATATACATTATAAAATCAATAAGAAAACGGGAGCTCTAATTTGGGAGTCTGAATTAGGATCAGAAGTTCCTATATAAACATTGCGCACTCACGTCGCCTTTTTGTATTGATTACTGCAGCTGTGCACTGGATTCATTCACAAATACAAACTACAACTCACAAACACTTTAGAGTTAGGCTCCACCATCAGAATGTGTACTTAAACTTATAAAGATCACATGGATATTATTCAGTGAGTTGATTCACCAAAACTAACCTGTTATACAGGAGGAAAAAGCACACAGGACGTTCCAATTGTTCACAGACTGGTCGCGCTCATCAGAATGACAAGACACTTCCGGTCTGCAGGTGATAGCATTCAATTGGGAAGAAACGCCCTACTGCCCCCTACTGACCAATGTGAATACTGATAAATGTGTAATGACAGCTCCAAAAACGAATTCAAACCACAAAATCAAATAAATAAATCAACACAAAAATGTGACACATTATGGGTGGGTCACATATGCATGTACAGTAGATGGCAGTATTGTCCTGTTTAAAAGTGTCACAACATTGCTGTTTACGGCAGACAAACTGCTTTACGGGGGACGAAAACTTGACTGCTGTTGTTGTGTGTTGTTACCGCGCTGGGAGGACGTTAATGAAACTGCCTAACAATAAACACACATAAGAAACCAAGAACTCGCCCTCGATCATTAGCTGTTTAAATTGTGGGAAAGCGGACGTGCGAACAGGCTGTCAACACGTCACTCAGGTCCGCATGGAGCTGGAGGGGACGTGGCCTCCAGCTCCGCCTGAATTTCGGGAGATTTTCGGGAGAAAATTTGTCCCGGGAGGTTTTCGGGAGAGGCGCTGAATTTCGGGAGTCTCCCGGAAAATCCGGGAGGGTTGGCAAGTATGTATTCTAACAATGAATTTGGGCTCCGTCAGCTATTTTTGTGGTGTTTGAGTGAGATATGTGTCTCACAAATCACTAGGGATGGTTACCGTTCACATTTGAACCCATGCGGTACCAATTAGACAACGGTCCACAGCGGTATTCATTTTTGTCACTTTTGTGTGTGTTCATAAATGGTAATTGTTTGACAATACATTTGCGGTGCATCATTATTATATCTTGTTTTCTGATGACATTAGTCTGGTTTGCCATGCAGTTGCACTTCCAAGACATTAGATGCCAGCACTGTATAGGTCAGGGGTCGGCAACCTTTACCAGTCAAAGAGCCATTTTGACCAGTTTCACAAATGAAAGAAAACAATGGGAGCCACAATCATCTTTTGAAATTTAAAATGAAATAACACTGCATTCAAAGTTTTTTTTTTGCGTTGTGCTATGTATAAATCAAGGGTCTCAGACACGCGGCCCACACCTTAATATGAAAATTGAATGTTACTGAGGCCCGCGGGGTTTATATAAATGGCGCTTGACAGCGTCATACTTGCCAACCTTCCCAATTTTTCCGGGAGACTACGAATATCAGGGCAAGTAATGTCTCGAACGTGCCGTGATGGGACAGCATTGAGCAGCCACTACAACCAGCGTGCCGGCCCGGTCACGTGTTGCATGAGGCTTCTGCTTGCTCACGTCAGTGACCGCAATGCATACTTGGTCAACAACCACACAGGTTACACTGACGGTGGCGGTATAAAACAACTTTAACACTCTTACTAATAATGCGCCACACTGTGAACCCACACCAAACAAGAATGACAAACACATTTCGGGAGAGCATCTGCACCGTAACACAACATAAACACAACAGAACAAATACCCAGAATCCCATGCAGCCCTAACTCTTCCGGGCTACATTATACACCCCCGCTACCAAACCCCGCCCATCTCAACCGACGCACAGGGGGAGTGGGGGTTGATGTGTGAGGGAGCAGGGTTGGGGTGGGGGTGGGGTTTGTTGGTAGCAGGGGTGTATAATGTAGCTCGGAAGAGTCAGGGCTGCATGGGATTCTGGGTATTTGTTTTGTTGTGTTTATGTTGTGTTAAGGTGCAGATGTTCTCCCTAAATGTGTTTGTCATTCTTGTTTGGTTTTGGTTCAAAGTGTGGCGCATTATTAGTAAGAGTGTTAAAGTTGTTTTATATGGCCACCGTCAGTGTAACCTGTGTGGCTGTTTTCCAAGTATGCCTTGCTGTCACTTACGTATGCAAGCAGAAGATGCATATAATAAGAGGCTGGGCTGGCATGTAGTTTATAGAGATTGTAGCGGGCATTAAATGCTGTACCATCACGGCACGCCCTTATTATTATTGTAAAGGTGCAAATCTGAGAATATTAATCCCGTGAGTTTTCTGTGAGAGGCACTGAAATCCGGAAGTCTCCCGGGGGGTTGGCAAGTATGCAGCTGAGCCACATCAGAGTGATCAAAGAGCCGCATGCGGCTCCGGATACGCGGGTTGCCGACCCCTGGTATAGGCTATCCATGGTGTGTTGTCTAACTAGGAAGTTGCTTTTTCCAGGAAGCTGAATGTGGTATGTTGTGCCCTACAAAGTGTTTATACTGTGCATATTGGGCTTATTGATTGTGACATTCATCTTAATTGTTTTCATTACTAAATTTGGAGAAGTTGAAATCGCCATTTAAAATCGCTAATGCTAATTGTAGCCTGTGTATGGCAAATCCAATGTAAATTAGCATCAAGCTAGTGCAGCCTTACTTTACATTGAAACGTTTTCTACCAAGCATACTTGCTTTGTTGTTGTTAAAAAAACGCAACATCACTTAAGAGGGAATTTGGCCGAGTCCGCACTGAGTGCTGCTTGAGTGATTGTTTACGTGAGCCGGTGTTTAGTCTGCAAGCGGGCGTGACGAGTCTGCAACCGGATGTGACGTTACGTGCAACAAAGGTATCGAAAAACGGCACCGTCTATAAAAGTACCAAAATTGGTACCCGTACCTAGGAGTGACCCAAAACGATCATAATTAAGGATTATATTCTACTTTTATTTATACTTATTAGAAATGGCAACAGTTCAATCAATCAATCAATCAATCAATCAAAGTTTATTTATATAATGCTTAATCACAAATACCTCAAAGGGCTTCACAAATCACAATGACATCCTCGGATCTGATCCCACATTCGGGCATGAAAAAACTCAACCCAATGGGAACAGTGAGAAACCTTGGGAGTCACCGCAGATGTGGGGACCCCCCTCTCTCCCATTGGTGACCGGTGCATTTGGATGCCGAGTGGGTACAGTTAATAATGTGAGAGTCCAGTCCGGAGGGAGCTCGGCAGGGGGATCCTTTTGCATGTAGACAAGTCGCAGCGCAGAGACGCCACCGACTGATGCATAGAGGAGTGGTCCACCCCTGGTTCCAACTTGGAACAGCTAGTTCCAAGTTGGAACTAGCTGTGGCCGGAAATTGATCTACGGCCACCTGGTAAACTCTCCATCCAGGAGAGGGGCTGAGCAGAAAAGAGAAGCGGCAGATCAACTGGTCTAAAAAAAGGTGAGGGTGTAGAAATGAGTTTTAAGATGGGACTTAATTAATATAGATTTTACCATCCAACCGTACATGTACGATCCGATTTGACCGGCAGCGATGGGAAAGTAAAGTGGAAGAAACAAAATAGAGCCTTGAAATTAAAGCATCTCAAAGGTTTATAGCTTTCTCTTTCAATGCCTTTCAGTGCTATAAAGGCTTGGTGTTATTAAAATATCTGTCTCCCGGTTTGAAATGACATATCCGTTCCTGCATTATAGGCGGCTACATAGCTACATTGCTAAAGTACCATACTATTACACATTGTCTATCTATAGTTATTATACTTACCTCTTCATTGTACCCACCATTGGTATAAATATTAGCCACAACACCTGTCATTAAATGTAGTTTATGGGAAAAGCCTCATGTATGTTGTTGGCGGAGTTTGGTAAAACAGCTGTCTCCAAAGTTATTTGCACACACAAAAGGACTTCACTGGCACGAAACACAAAAGTTAGGGAGGCTGGAGGTTTGTGTAGTAGTGACCTGTGCTGGTTAACGCAACTAATAACAGAGCATTTTTGCTCTGTTATTGGTTGTGCATTAAAATAGCAGGGCTAACTAAAAGCACTTTTAGACTGTCTAAATTCCAGCATTAAGACTAGATTATTATGGCAGCTCGCAGACATGTAGAAAAATAGTAGAACAAGGTACTCTACCAAGCAACATTTACCTTAGGCATGGAGAAGAATCGTAGAACAAGGTATCCTACCAAGCAACATTTACTTACGGCAGTTGGTGGCCGTCCTCCAGGAAGCGACAATGACCTGAGCATCTTGGCAGGCAGTGGCGTATGTGTGCAGCGAGGAGCACAGAGTGGTGCGGTTCCCGTCCTTCACGCACATGTTGTACAAGCAGTTCCGGAAAAACGGCGACGGGTTGACGGCTGCGTGGCACGCCAGAAAAGAGCTATTCCCCGGGTCGTTGATGTTGCCACACATCCATGAGCTCTGGTAAAGACGCAGGTCCGTGCAAGTCCGATACAGCTCGTCGCAATCGCCGTTACAGGTGATGTCGTCGGCGATAGAGGAGCGCCAGCCCTCCACAAACTGCTCGGCTGACTCTGCCAAGCGTCCGTTTGGGAGGCGGAAGTCGTCATTGGCATCGCTGTTGAAGACGCCGCACAGGCCGCAAGTAGTGTTGTAAAATATGGTGGAGAGGGAGATGTTGATGAATCCCTGCTGCGTATAGAGGACGCGGAGGTGACCACGGGACTCCACCACAGTGGTGTTACCTGGCGCTCTGTAGATGGTTACACTCTCCAAAGGATGGACGTAAGGAAGGGCGATCAGTTCACCGTTGACCTAAGACACAAAGAGGATTCGTTGTAAGACACTCAATAGGTGCAGAAGAACCCAAGCAGTACAATTTGGTTCTGTTCAGCAAACTAAATCCTCTGGGATGGAAAATTATTTACCAAACAAGATTTCCTACTGTAAACTGAACTGTACTGTACCGCCAGGCGAAGGGTACTAACCTTGACCGCTTCCAAATCCATCCCTCCCACCTGAACCTCCAGGCTAGCAACCGTAACTACCACAGGTCTTTTCCAAGCAGGGCCCTTGTTGACCAGCCGTCTACCTATCTTCACCTCCACCATTGAGCCGTTGGCTGGCGCAGGGCCACACAGCCTTAGCAGGTAGTAGGAGCTGTCATCTGAGAACAGCAGGAAGGCGCCATCAAAGGATGATGTCACAGCATTCTGAGCCATTGAACACACCCCCTCCCTGCGAGGGTAGCAACCCAATGTGCCAACCTCTGCCCCACACACCTCGCCCTCCTTGCAAGAGTCATTGAAGCAAGAGACTTCGCCTGCCATGCCGCAGGTGCAATGGAGGCTGCATTCGCCCCCAGACCAAAAAGTGTCATTTAGAGGGTAATAAAGGCCGTTGTACTCGCAGCCGCAATCATCGCGTTGCACGCAATGGCTGCCGCTAAGGACAAAGCCTGGGTCGCACTGGCAGCCCTCAGTGCAAGGGTGAGCACAGTACAGGGGGGAAGTGATGTCCGAGCAGGAGGCTGGACAGGCGCTGGTGCACACTTGGTAGTGGCTGAATGGTGGACATGCCAAAGCTGAGCAAAAAAAAGGAAATTAGATCATTTTTAGAAAAATAAATAGGTCTAGGGAGAGTTGAAGTGCAACTCACTGCAGAATGTGCGAGACCTCCAGGGTCTGATGGCAACACCCACGGCTTGACAGGCTAGTGCGTAAGCCTGGACGGCTTGGCAGAGTGTTGTGATGTTGTCCTTGTTGCTGCACATGTCGTAGACACAGCTAAACACAAAGGCAGTGGGGTCCACCACGGCTCTGCAGTCTCTAAAAGGTCCGTCTGTTTTGTTGATCAGTCCACAGTAGTCAGAGGTAAAATAGAACGCTTCTGTTAGCGGGTCGCACACAGTGCAGTTGTCAACACAACCATCTGTACACCGCCAGTCGGCGTCCTCCGCCCGCCAGCCGCCACCGAGCTCCGCCACGCTTTCTGCCAGGGTGCCGTCGGGAAGAACGGGATCATCTGAGGGGTCGTCGTTGTAGTTGCCGCAGAGGCCGCAGGTATTGTTGAAGTAGGAACTAGGTAGGGAGATAGAGGCGTAGTGCTGGCCGTCGTAGGTTACAAGTAGTCCAAAGTCTGTCTCCAGTGCGACAGCCATCCCAGACTGGTAGACTCTGATGGCACCAAGCTGAATTTGGACCGGTAAAGTCTTCACCAAACTATCCACCTAAAGAGAAGACCAGATTGGAGATTCTCAGTCATCCAGGTCTTCAAATGTTGAAGGGAACTGGACTTTGCCCTGGTTGCTGATTCCAAGAATTCCGGTTGAGTCAGCTCTTGAGGAATCAGTTGCTCACCTGAACAGTTCCCAGACTTCCTTTGGGCAACGTGATCCTGTGACCGTAC
>NC_084556.2:195000-200000 GCF_033978685.3 Nerophis lumbriciformis
TGCACGTATTGGAGTGTTGTGTTGGGTTTCGTGAATGGTTGGTAGCTGTTATTTCTCAGGTTGAAAGTGACGTCAAGGAAGTTGAAGGTTTGCTTGTTGGCTTCAATCGTGATCCGTAGGCCGTTCTCTTTGAAAATTTGGCATATGCGCTTCTTGGTATTCTCGCTGCTCCTTGGCGAGGCGCGACACACTGCCAGTCCGTCATCACGGTAAATACCAAGGTTCAGATTGAGGCTAGCGAGCTGGGAGAGGAGGAAACTCCCAACGAGTTCACACGTTTCTGCTCCGTCAAAACTTCCCATAGTGACGTCAAATGTTGCATTGTTCTTTTTTTGCCATGGTGTACTGTTGTGGATGAGAATGGAGTTTTTTGCGTGGATGATGATGTTTCTTTCGTTGCCTGTTATTGAGTCGTAGTCTGAGGCGAAGTCTAGTGCTTGAGTCAGTAGGTCTTGCGTGATGGAAGGGTAAAATTCCTCGATATCAAAGGAGATAAAGTTGTGCTGTTGTTTGTCTTGGATGTTGTTGAACCATTTGATTACTGCTGCTGTATTTCTCCATTGGTTGAGTGGTGTTTTGTCCTTGATTTCTGTGTTGACTCTGTCCAGGATTATTTTGCTGATTTTTCCTATTTCAGATTTAGTTGGGTTTATTAGTCGGCATGTTGGGTTATTTGCGAAGTTGGGTTTGTGGTCCTTCAATGTGATGAAGGCTTCCTTGTTGGCTGTGGCGTCCACCCTGTCCTCAATGTCCAGTTCAGCCGCGATCCTTTTATTTTCCAGGTGGATGTTCTGTAAGGTGTTGGGTTGCGCTTTTTTGTATGATTTGGTGATGCTTCTGTCCAGTAAGGTGTGGTGTTCTGGTATGTCCATTCTGTAGAAGTTTGTGGTTTTATCGGCAGCTATGATGAGGTTGTTTACTTTCTTGATGCGCTCCTTGTCATTTTTCAGCTTGGTGAGGAGTGGGTTGCGGACTGGCTTGAATTTGACTGATTGTATCATTTTGAGCATGTCGTTCTCAAAATCCTTTAGTTCCTCAACTGTGGGTGGGTTCTTGGTAGATTTGAATCCGTAAGTTTTCTTTTGCGTTCCTTTTGTTTCAGGGTGGAGGAAAAAATGTGCTTTCCACCGCATCCTTCTTAGGAAGTGTTCCGTCTTTTCTATGAGCCTTAGCTTGTAGTCATTCTGCGCGGGTATGGGAATGTTCTTCGTGGAGTAGTCGATGTTGAATTTTTCCATTTCTGATCGTCGTACAGTGCTCAACAAATGTCAATTTGGAGCGGAGTATATGTCTTAATAAGGTTATCCAAAAAATAGTGCTCGATACCGTAGTAGAGGACACAAATTCCTCAATCTGATTGACAAACACTTTCCCAAAGACAACACCCTAAGAAAAGTATTCAACAAGAACAACATTAAATTGAGCTACAGCTGCATGAACAATATACGACAAATCATCTCAAACCACAACAAAACAATTGCATATGAGCCGTCGGCCCCCAGACAGAGCGACTCCAAAACCAACAAAGGCTGTAACTGTCGAAAGAAACCTGATTGCCCTCTCAACGGGGGGTGCTTACAAACATCAGTTGTCTACCAATCTAAGGTAATACGCAAGGACATTAACACATCCGACACATATGTAGGATTAACCGAGGGAGAATTCAAAACCAGATGGAACAATCACAAGGCTTCTTTCAGGAACCAAAACCTGCGAAATACCACAGAACTCAGCAAACACATTTGGGACCTCAAAGACAATAATGTTGAATATTCAATAACATGGCAAATTCTTGCATCCAGCACACCTTACAATAGTGGTAATAAAAGATGCAACCTATGCTTGAAAGAGAAACTGTTTATTATTTACCGTCCAGACCTGTCATCCCTCAACAGGCGCAGCGAAATTGTAACAGCATGCCGCCATAGACGGAAACACCTCCTAGGTAACACATGAGCCAATCACCACGCCCCTACGCCAGCCTGTACCCACCCACTCTGTGCCCTATATAAACCATGGTATGCGAATGCTCCCATTAAAATCTCCTGATGATTGAGGGTACCCCCCCTCATGAAACAGGCCTGTAGAGATGAAATAGTCTTGTGATTTTTTTTTTCCCCCACACATACATATATTGCGCTCTACTACGGTATCGAGCACTATTTTTTGGATAACCTTATTAAGACATATATATATATATATATATATATATATATATATATATACATATAATTATATATATATATATATATATATATATATATATATATATATATATATATATATATATATATTTATATATATATATATATTAGGGCTGCAACAAATAATCGATTAAATCGATTAAAATCGATTATAAAAATAGTTGCCGATTAATTTAGTCATCGATTCGTTGGATCAATGCTATGCGCATGCGCAGAGGCTACTTTATTTTTTATTTTTTTATAAACCTTTATTTATAAACTGCAACATTTACAAACAGCTGAGAAACAATAATCAAAATAAGTATGGTGCCAGTATGCTGTTTTTTTCAATAAAATACTGGAAAGGATAGAAAGTAGTTTGTCTCTTTTATCCGATTATTAATCGATGAATCGAAGTAATAATCGACAGATTAATCGATTATCAAATTAGTTGCAGCCCTAATATATATATATATATATATAATATATAACACATATATATATATATATATATATATATATATATATATATATATATACACACACACATTTATATATAAAATTATATATGTGTGTGCACATATATATATATATACATACTGTATGTATATATATATATATATATATATATAAATATGTGTGTGCGTGCGTATATATATATATATATATATATATATATATATCCATATATGTGTATGTATATACTGTATACATGTATATATATATATACATATATATATATGTGTGTGTATATGTATATATATATGTGTGTATATATATATATATATATGCATATATATATGCATATATATATACATATATATATATACATATATATATATGTATGTATGTGTATATATGTATAATAAAAAAAATAATAATTTAGATTTTTTTTAAATCGTAGAATCGTCACAAATAAGGATCTCATTTAATCTGAAAATCAATTTTTTCGACATTCCATCATTTATTTGCTAACTAATAATTGTATTTGCATGTAAAATGTAGTGACGGATGACAATTACGAAACAACAACACAGTATCAGTGCAGTGTCAATACAGCTAGTGAGTGCGCCATACACTCACTGAGGCGTATTTACTATATATCTATATAATATTTGGACATAAGTCATTGACCATTTGTCCAATGACTATAAAACTCAAGTGGAGTTGTACCTCAAAGGTGTCATACCTTCAGTGAGAGCAAAGATGCTGAAGACAAAGAGCAGAAGGACCGGGCAGACTGGCCTCACCATTCTGGAAAAAACAACAAAAAAAACACACACACACAAGAGGAAGAGAACGAGAAGAGAGATCACGTTGTGTTTTTGTTGTTTCTTTACCGCAACGTCTCCTGCTACACGAGGGAAGCATTAAACTAATGTCACGCTCCTTCTTCTTTAAGATCAGGCTCCCAGGTCTCCCCCGGGGGCCCCTGAAAAGACTCCATTATGCGTGTCAAGACAATGTGTCAGGATCACATTAGCCTTTACGGTCCCCGGTGAGGAGGCGGCAGCGGATTACAGCCTGTTCTCTGCCTTAGACCGCGCTGCCACAAGGCCGCCTTAGACCACGGGGGGCGGGGGGGATGAGGTGGTGATCGGGGGCACTAATGGCTCTGAGTGAGTGGCTTCGACTTGCCAAGGTCACTGCGGTGGCAACGGCTTGGCAAAGGCTACTTCCCACTGGCAAGAGTTGCATTTCCACTAAGACAGTCGCCCAGTCAAAGAGAGTCCAAACAGTTGACATGTGCAATAATGATAGAACTATATTTCCTAATCGAGCTGTAAAATCTCATTAAAAACATGTTACAAAAAAGTTTTCTATTTTGTAATGATTATTTTTGTAATGAGAATAATGATATACTTGTATATATACTGTACTTCTTCCATATTTGCTCCAGTACTTTTTTCAACCCTTAGGGAGACTTGGGACCTTTGTGGGTCCTTTTTATTGCCTTGGAAGAAGACATCATGCAACAGAAAGTTCATTTTAAAAGTTAGAGGGATGGCCACAGGAGTTGTAGAGGAATTAATCCCAAAATGTGCATTGTCCGTTCTTTGATCAATTATTTTTTTATTGAGTGAGTATACATTGGAGTTCCCCGGGACCCTTTTGTGCCCCATTGACTCCTATGTTAATGGCCATTTTTCAATAGGCTGTAAAACTGCTATTTTGTAACTCTTTTTCCAGGAAAACCAAATGAATCCAAGCTAGAGATGTCCGATAATATCGGCCTGATAAATGCGTTAAAATGTAATATCGGAAATTATCGGTATCGTTTTTTTATATTATCGGTATCATTTTTTTGTTGTTGTTTTTTTTAAATTAAATCAACATAAAAAACACAAGATACACTTACAATTAGTGCACCAACCCAAAAAACCTCCCTCTCCCATTCACACTCATTCACACAAAAGGGTTGTTTCTTTCTGTTATTAATATTGTGGTTCCTACATTATATATCAATATATATCAATACAGTCTGCAAGGGATACAGTCTGTAAGCACACATGATTGGTCCACTAATAGTACTAACCTTTAACAGTTAATTTTACTAATTTTCATTAATTACTAATTTCTATGTAACTGTTTTTACATTGTTTCTTTCTTTTTTATTCAAGAAAATGTTTTTAATTTATTATCTTATTTTATTTTATAAATTTTTTAAAAAAGTACCTTATCTTCACCATACCTGGTTGTCCAAATCAGGCATAATAATGTGTTAATTCCACGACTGTATATATCGGTTGATATCGGTATCGGTAATTAAAGAGTTGGACTATATCGGAATATCGGATATCGGCAAAAAAGCCATTA
>NC_084556.2:205000-387500 GCF_033978685.3 Nerophis lumbriciformis
GCCAGTAAATTAGAATATTTTGAAAAACTTGTTTATTTCAGTAATTGCATTCAAAAGGTGTAACTTGTACATTATATTTATTCATTGCACACAGACTGATGCATTCAAATGTTTATTTCATTTAATTTTGATGATTTGAAGTGGCAACAAATGAAAATCCAAAATTCCGTGTGTCACAAAATTAGAATATTACTTAAGGCTAATACAAAAAAGGGATTTTTAGAAATGTTGGCCAACTGAAAAGTATGAAAATGAAAAATATGAGCATGTACAATACTCAATACTTGGTTGGAGCTCCTTTTGCCTCAATTACTGCGTTAATGCGGCGTGGCATGGAGTCGATGAGTTTCTGGCACTGCTCAGGTGTTATGAGAGCCCAGGTTGCTCTGATAGTGGCCTTCAACTCTTCTGCGTTTTTGGGTCTGGCATTCTGCATCTTCCTTTTCACAATACCCCACAGATTTTCTATGGGGCTAAGGTCAGGGGAGTTGGCGGGCCAATTTAGAACAGAAATACCATGGTCCGTAAACCAGGCACGGGTAGATTTTGCGCTGTGTGCAGGCGCCAAGTCCTGTTGGAACTTGAAATCTCCATCTCCATAGAGCAGGTCAGCAGCAGGAAGCATGAAGTGCTCTAAAACTTGCTGGTAGACGGCTGCGTTGACCCTGGATCTCAGGAAACAGAGTGGACCGACGCCAGCAGATGACATGGCACCCCAAACCATCACTGATGGTGGAAACTTTACACTAGACTTCAGGCAACGTGGATCCTGTGCCTCTCCTGTCTTCCTCCAGACTCTGGGACCTCGATTTCCAAAGGAAATGCAAAATTTGCTTTCGTCAGAAAACATGACTTTGGACCACTCAGCAGCAGTCCAGCTCTTTTTTTCCTTAGCCCAGGTGAGACGCTTTTCGCGCTGTTTCTTGGTCAACAGTGGCTTGACACGAGGTATGCGGCAGTTGAAACCCATGTCTTTCAAGCGTCTCTTGGTGGTGGATCTTGAAGCACTGACTCCAGCAGCTGTCCACTCCTTCTGAATCTCCCCCACATTTTTGAATGGGTTTTTTTTCACAATCTTGACCAGGGCGCGGTGATCCCTATCGCTTGTACACTTTTTCTGACCACAGTTTTTCCTTCCCTTTGCCTCTCCATTATTGTGTTTGGACACAGAGCTCTGCCAGCCTCTTCAGCAATAACCTTTTGTGTCTTTCCCTCCTTGTGCAATGTGTCGATGGTTGCCTTTTGGACAGCTGTCAAATCTGAAGTATTCCCCATGTTTGTGTAGGCTTCAGAACTGGACTGAGAGACCATTTAAAGCCCTTTGCAGGTGTTTTGAGTTAATCAGCTGATTAGTTTGTGGCACCAGGTGTCTTCAAAATTTAACCCTTACACAATATTCTAATTTTGTGACACACGGAATTTTGGATTTTCATTTGTTGCCACTTCAAATCATCAAAATTAAATGAAATAAACATTTGAATGCATCAGTCTGTGTGCAATGAATAAATATAATGTACAAGTTACACCTTTTGAATGCAATTACTGAAATAAATCAAGTTTTTCAAAATATTCTAATTTACTGGCTTTTACCTGTGTGTGTATATATATATATATATATATATATATATATATATATATATATATATATATATATATATATATATATATATTTCTCATAAATAAAAAGACATACATGTTAACTTCACCAGGTGTGAATGATTGATGGGTTCTACATGTAAAGCGACTTTTGGTACTTAGAAAAGCGCTATATAAATCCCAGTTATTATTATTATTATTATTAACTCAACTCTTGGTCCGCCAAAGAATCCCTTGATCAAAGTACAGTGTTTTACTTTGCTATATTCAAACACAGTGTTACTGTTCAAACGGTGTGTGACCAAAAACATTAAATATACTCGTTAAGTCTGGGATTCTCTGCTCAGGCTGCAACTTCGGATAAGCGGAAAAAGGATGGATGGGTGGACTCGTTAAATAAAACTTCCGCGTAGTTTTCAATGAATACTAAAGCCTACTACGCTACTGTATTTTAATGTTGCTCATTATGGTGGTGTGTTTTAGGAGATGCTACTTGGTGAAAAAAAGCTTGAGAGCCACTGAACTTAAGTATGAATTAGGCTTTTTCTTTGAAATACAAACATTTTGGGGGGAAAAACCACTACATTTGGAGAAAGAGTACATGTAAAATGAAAAGCATGTATCTCATCTTTTAGAATAAAACATTTATGTATCTTTGTGTAAATTGCAATAGGGCTGGCCTGTGTGTGACCTTGTACGCATTGACTCACTGAAAGTATTTATTCTTCCTTCTCGTTGCTCATTTAACAATGCACCGTTGTCCCCCGTGTGGGCACTTTCCACTGAGTGGCGTCATATGCTCTCACCCCTCTCCGAGCTGAGCTTACTCCCTCCCTCCCTCCCTCCCGCCTGGTATTCAGTGTATAAAGAATAACGCAGCTCTCTTCCTATTGCACATTCCTTACATACTTTGCAATTAATGTGACCCGTGCCTTTATTGAACCTTTATTGAGCCATTAAATCTAAGAAAGACAATTTTGTTTGACTACTTTAGAGAACATTTCCAATACAGTACCTGGGGAAAACACATAAAACATGACTTTTAAATGTATATCAAGGTACTGAATGTTACATGAAAACCAAGTAACTCAATTCTCTGCAATGGAAAAAACAACCAAAATGACTTACTCATTTTTTGAATGAGGGGAATCATTTATTTTCCCAAATTGGAGATGCAGCCGATTTTATTTAAAAAAATTTTTTTAGAAAATGAAGACTAATACATTACAAATATGAAGCTAAATCGCTAAGTAAATTTATTTTTAGAGATGAATATATATATATATATATATATATATATATATATATATATAATTATAATTATAATACTTTATTTCATTTAAATTAATATCCAGAGAAAAAAGTGCATATTCAGAGTTTGTGCTTTTCAACTAAACTGTTTTTAGGGTCTATGAATAAGTACAGTGTAATTATAATAATAATTATAAGTGTATGTATATATATATATATATATATATATATATATATATATATATATATATATATATATATATATATAATAGGGCAGCACGGTGGAAGAGGGGTTAGTGCATCTGCCTCACAATACGAAGGTCCTGAGTAGGCTTGGGTTCAATCCTGGGCTCGGGATCTTTCTGTGTGGAGTTTGCATGTTCTCCCCGTGACTGCGTGGGTTCTACTCCGGCTTCCTCCCACCTCCAAAGACATGCACCTGGGGATAAGTTGATTGGCAACAATAAAAAATTGGCCCTAGTGTGTGAATGTGAGTGTGAATGTTGTCTGTCTATCTGTGTTGGCCCTGCGATGAGGTGGCGACTTGTCCAGGGTGTACCCCGCCTTCCGCCCGATTGTAGCTGAGATAGGCTCCAGCGCCCCCCGCGACCCCAAAGGGAATAAGCGGTAGAAAATGGATGGATGGATGTATATATATATAATAACAACATTCATATATATATATATATATATATATATATATGTATATATATATATATATATATATAATGTATATATATATATATATATATATAATATATATATATATATATAATTAAAATACACTTTTGTATCATTATTATTTTTTATTTAAATTAATATCCAGAGAAAAAAGTGGATATTCAGAGTTTGTGCTTTTCAACTAAACTGTTTTTAGGGTCTATGAATAAGTACAGTATAATTATAAGTATATATATAATAATAACATTATAATATATATGTGGGTATATATATATATATATAACATATATGTAATGACAACATTCATATATATATATTTATATTTATATAACATTAATATATATTTATATATATATATGTATAATAATAACATTCATATATATATATATATATATATATATATATATATATATATATAATTATAATACACGTTTTTAATCGTTATTATTTTTTATTTAAATTAATATCCAGAGAAAAAAGTGCATTTTCAGAGTTTGTGCTTTTCAACTAAACTGTTTTTAGGGTCTATGAATAAGTACAGTATAATTATAACAATAATTATAAGTATATATATATATATATAAAATAATAACATTATAATATATACATATATATATATATATATATATATATATATATATATATATATATATATATCCATCCATTTTCTACCGCTTATTCCCTTTTGGGGTCGCTGGAGCCTATCTCAGCTACAATCGGGCAAAAGGCGGGGTACACCCTGGACAAGTCGCCACCGCATCGCAGGGCCAACACAGATAGACAGACAACATTCACACTCACATTCACACACTAGGGCCAATTTTATTGTTGCCAATCAACTTATCCCCAGGTGCATGTCTTTGGAGGTGGGAGGAAGCCGGAGTAGAACCCACGCAGTCACGGGGAGAACATGCAAACTCCACACAGAAAGATCCCGAGCCCAGGATTGAACCCAAGACTACTCAGGACCTTCGTATTGTGAGGCAGATGCACTAACCCCTCTGCCACCGTGAAGTTAATATATATATATATATATATATATATATATATATATATATATATATATATAAAATAACATAATATATATGTATATATATATATATATGTAATGACATCATTCATATATATATATTTATATATATATATATAACATTAATATATATTTATATATATATGTATAATAATAACATTCATATATATATATAATTATAATACACTTTTTTAATCGTTATTATTTTTTATATAAATTAATATCCAGAGAAAAAAGTGCATATTCAGAGTTTGTGCTTTTCAACGAAACTGTTTTTTAGGGTCTATGAATAAGTACAGTATAATCATAATAATAATTATATATATATATATAATAACATTATAATATATATGTGTATATATATGTGTATATATATACATATATATATAATAATAATAACATGAATATATATATATATTTTATATATATATATATATATATATATATATATATATATATATATATATATATATATATATATATATATATATATATATATATATATATAATACACTTTTTTTAATCATTATTATTTTTTAATTAAAATGTATATCCAGAGAAGAACGTGCATATTCAGAGTTTGTGCTTTTCAACTAAACTGTTTTTTAGAGTCTATGATTAAAAACACAAGCTTATAATTGGAATTAATCACAAACTTGGTTTTGCTTTGAACCCAAACGGAGTAAATGACACATTTCATGCACACATTAATGACGACATACACTGAGGACATTCATTTGCTGGCAAAAAATACGAATGAAAAGTAATAAACCCTGATTTAGTGCATCTGAGCTGACTAAAAACAAATGGTAAGAAATTGTGTCTTTTCATGTTCTCTGTTAGCTAGAGTTACACAATTAGCATGAGGCACTTTGGACATTTGCCTCATTTAGGAGTTACACAAGACACGTAGATGCTGCCAGATAGTGAGGGAATCTCAGGTGAATGTGCAGTGATGGTCTGGGGAGGAAGGGCTTGGGGGCATTGAGTCTGGCTTTGTTGCAGGAGGACAGTGGGAGTCATTGGAGCTGCGGGAGGGGGATGATGTGTGAAAGGCTCCAAGAGTGAGGGGGATGATGTGTGAAAGGCTCCAAGAGTGAGGGGGATGATGTGTGAAAGGCTCCAAGAGTGAGGCCAGGACCCTCAGTGCCATTAAGAAGCAGCACAAGGCTGAGGAGCCAAAAGAATCAGCATTAATCCACACATCCTCTCAAGACGGGGGTGAAAAACGTCGTAAAAAGACACAAAAACAACAACAGCACGGGTAGGGGTGGGTACATTTGAACCGATACGGTACCAATGTCCGGTATCTGGGAATCAATACCAGTACTCAACTGTACCAATTATTGGTACTTTAATAAATATCAATTGTTTGACAAGCTGTAGAAAATGGATGTTTGATAATCATTTTTTTACCGTAACATTTAAAAAAAAGGCTGATTACGATAAATGTGCTGTTGTTATATCTAGTTTTCTTATCAAATTCAGTCATTTTTACCTATACACACATACTGTATATACATACACATATATGTATACAGACACACACACACATTTTTATACATATATACATACATACACATATATACACGTTTATATACATATATATATATATATACATACATATATACACACACATACAGTATACATACACACGTATATACTTTATACACACACATATACTTATATATATATACACACACACATTTATAAATACACACACACAAACATATATACAAACACATACTCATATATGCATAGATACATATATAAATATACACACATATATATATACATACATATATATATGATATTTATAAATATATACATATTATATATACATATATGTATATATAAATAATATTTACACATTATATATATATATATAATATGTATATATATACAGTACATATTATATATAGATACATATAATATATATAAACATATTATATACATGGTATATATATACATAGTATGTATACATATATACACATATATAATATATACTTATACATATAATATATATATGTATATACGTATATATGTATATACATACATATATGTATATATGTATGTATATACATATGTACATAAGTATATACATATGTATGTATATATGTAGGGCAGCACGGTGGAAGAGGGGTTAGTGCATCTGCCTCACAATACGAAGGTCCTGAGTAGTCTTGGGTTCAATCCCGGGCTCGGGATCTTTCTGTGTGGAGTTTGCATGTTCTCCCCGTGACTGCGTGGGTTCCCTCCGGGTACTCCGGCTTCCTCCCACCTCCAAAAACATGCACCTGGGGATAGGTTGATTGGCAACACTAAATTGGCCCTAGTGTGTGAATGTGAGTGTGAATGTTGTCTATCTGTGTTGGCCCTGCGATGAGGTGGCGACTTGTCCAGGGTGTACTCCGCCTTCCGCCCGATTGTAGCTGAGATTGGCTCCAGCTACCGCGACCCCGAAGGGAATAAGCGGTAGAAAATGGATGGATGGATATACATATGTATATATGTACATATGTATACATACGTGTATATGTATCAGTGATGTGCGGTCACTAGAGGCAGGTGAGGCCCCGCCTCATGGAAAGAAAAAAAATGTAAAAAGAAAACAAATGAATTAAATTGTTATATTATATTATTATTATTATTATTATATTGTTATATTCAGTGATTATACTATAAAGTTATTTTCCATTTAACTTCACCAGTTTTCGATTATTTGTATTCAAAATCGCTGAATTTTCACATTTGCCGTTCAAATACTGAGAAGAGACTTGAGGTGATCAGCAGCCAGTTGAGGCACGTCACTCAGTGCCTCACCATGGATTGTGCAATGACTCGGCTAACTGCTGGCCTGCTGTGCAGTGAGACCGTATTGCTATATGAATTATATTATACATTTCCATAGTTTAGTTAGCTGAGGTATATAATGTACAGTGTATTTTGTCAACAACTGTATGTGTGTAACGTATTTCTTGTGCTGAGCAATCATAAAACTGCTGCGAAGACGCACTGTGTGAGGCTCGCAGTAATCCCGCCTCCTGGTGCCGGTTAATGCACCCCCGTGCAGAGTGCACCCCCCGACGGGAGGGCCACACCAACCAAAGCCCACACCCAAACCCTCCACGTGCAAGACCGAATCCACCCAAAAAAAGTCACTTAAGAAGCCAAAAAGTGCAAAAACAACAATGCTCGCGCCGGAGGAGCCGTGAACGATGCAGGGACACAACATTAGGTACACCTGCAGACTGCAGCACGGATTTCATATTTCATTCATTCACAACTCCTCCAACACGAACACCACTGTTCCCACACTTATAAGTAAAGGTAAGACCATAATAAGGTTTTTTTAATTAAATGTGCTTTTTTGTGTGCTACAGTTTGTATGTGTAAAGTTAAAGTTAAGTTAAAGTACCAATGATTGTCACACACACACTAGGTGTGGTGAAATGTGTCCTCTTCTTCACCCCCTGGGAGGTGAGGGGAGCAGTGGGCAGCAGCAGCGCCGCGCCCGGGAATAATTGTTGGTGATTTAACCCCCAATTCCAAGCCTTGATGCTGAGTGCCAAGCAGGGAAGAATGCTGGTATGAGCTTTTAAACATAACCCGTTAACTGCTGCCAATCAAATGGTGAATAAAATACTCTTTGTTTGTAAATCTGACTGTGAAGTCAGTGCCTCACCAGCCATCAACCTCACCGCACGTCACTGATACATATATATATATATACTGTATATATGTATATATATATATGTTTCTTTACATGTGGTCGGCATTCGGCCCACAAAATTTTTTTTTTAATCCAAATGCGGCCCCCAAGTGAACAAGTTTAGACACCCATCATATCGTATACCGTGCAAGCCTCGTTCCCAGTGTCCCACACTTTCAGTCCCTAGAAAAAAGTGCTATATAAATCCAACCAATTATTATTTTGACTATTTTGCCATTTCCCATCCTTGTTAACAAATAATCTTGTGTTATGGTTCCCAACTAGATGATCGACTTTTTGAATGAAAATAAACCACGTGGAAAGAACCTATAAGAACCAGCGAAGGTGTCCAGTTTGCTTCTCACAGTTTCTATAGACGACATCTAAGGAGGCTTTAGGTCTTTTTTTTTTTTTCCCCCCCAAAATAAAACCTCTTAACTTGTCACCTGATGCAGTCCGTCAAGGCATACAACAGCATGGTGACTTCTGGAGAAGCCATCAAGCCTGACCTTGACAAAGACAGGATACCCGTCAGTCACCCAATCCCCGCCGCAGAGTCCAGATCCTATTCAAGCCCTGATCCCGGACGTCGCCTGTGCCCCGTCCTGGCCTCTTCACAGCCCCCAGTCACCACTGGACTAACCTTCTTCTAGAAACCCAAACCTTCTCATGGCCCCCGGACTCCTTCATCTAAGCCCGGGGTGTCCAAAGTGTGGCCTGGGGTCCATTTTTGATCCAAGGAAAAAGTTGCAATGTTGAGTCTAATAACACAAAGCTGCCATGCAGACTAGTTGTCTTCAAAGCTGTCATTGCTCCAAATATAATAATGAATCAAAATGAATTATTGGTCTACAAGGCTCCAATCACTTCACATCAAGAAGCACTGAAAGTAAGAAACAAAAGTGAGACTTTTTAAACATTTTTATGAGTAGGGCTCTTTTGGGTTCCCAATCATTTTTGTGGGACTTTTTTTTGTTTAAAGCTGTCATTACTCAAAAAATAATAATGAATCAAAATCAATGTTGCAATGAATTATTGACCTATTCAAGGCTCCAATTAGTTTCAAATCAAATATTCCACTTTAAAAAAAAATTGGGGAAAATACAGCATTATTTTGTCCATAAAAAATATTTGACAAAAATAAAAAGTGTGACTTTTTAACACTTTTATGAGTTGGGCCCTTTTGGGTCCCCAATAATTTTAATGGGACTTTTTTTTTTTTAAGCGGCCATAAGTGACGTCACACAATTCAAACTGTAAATGGATATTCCATCATTAAAACAAACAACAGAGTGAACTTGCAAGCGACCAAAACAAGGGTTAAAGACCCTGCAGTTGGAAGAGTTGGAAGCACAAAAACTGGTGGGAATGTCCCAGAAACATGACCCAGACTTTTTTCATTTGCATTAGTTAGCCAGCTGTTTTGAAGCTTGGGACTAATGACAACAGCACAGACAGATGATGATCATTTATTTATTTAACATAAGCATAAACATTATACATAAAGTACATCTGTGAAAATGGCCTCATGATGTTGACGAAACAAAAAAATCCCCACCAACATAATAAACCCGTAAGATATAAATGAACACACCAGGCGCACCATGAACAGTCATGGTAGCGAGAGTGCAATATGAACATTGTACTTAAAGCAATACATTTCATTCATAAACATTATTTCCTCTTTTGTTTTATCATCACCCCAAAGCGTATTCATTCCCGTCCACAGTAGGGAAAAAAAAACAAAATCTGTTTTTCATTCTTTTGTATGTGGAATCTTAAATTCCCACGTAAGACACCAACAATGTTACAAAAACACCTTTAAAAGAGCAATTTTTTTGGAATATATATGCAAACCAACACCTTATGGCAACCTGATCACCTTCCCTCGTCAGCATTCACTCAAGAACATCAAGAACTACGACTAAAACATCTCCAGTTTTGCGCTGAACAAAGCAAGTGGACATTTCAGGACAGGCAAGCTTCACTTTTCACTCGCAGCCATTTAAGTTTACACCCAAAACACAAATCTGTGGCTTGTTTCATCCATCGGACAGCTCTCCGCAGACAAAAAAAACGCCCCAAATTGCCTCGAAACCAAGAGAAGCTTTCCTTTAGTCTCTGTGGGTTTACGGAGTTCTCCCGGGTTCGCCAAGAAAAGGACGTATTGCCAGGACCAGGTCACCGAAGAAACGGCTTATACATCTAAAGTGACGGTAGTGACTTGGCTATTTCCACTGCTTCTCATTGAGTCACTTCGTGAAGAAGTCACCACGCTCGGCTAGTTGTTGGGCCGGTCGGTACAGGGGGGAAATCCCAAAGTGGCTCAATCGGAATGAGACACGCTCATAGAAAAACCATGATACTGGTGGTGGCTGATAAGTTTATCTGTAAGGAGAATCAGGGCAGTGAGAGCCAAGTGGAGACTGCAGAGTCTAATAAAGCAGCGTCCAAAGCTATGGTCGTGGTGTGATTGGAACCTCCACTTATCAAGTACGAGGAGTTTCCTCAGAGTATTGGAACATCCACTGATGAACCTCCACTGATAAAGTACGAGGAGTTTCCTCGTAGTATTGGAATCTCCACAGATGAAGTACGAGGAGTTTCCTCGTAGTATTGGAACCTCCACTGATGAAGTACGAGGAGTTTCCTCGACCTCCACTGAAGAAGTACGAGGAGTTTCCTTGTAGTATTGGAATCTTCACTGATGAAATTCAAAGAGTTTCCTCGTAGTGTTGGAACCTCCACTGATGAAGTACGAGGACTTTCCTCGTGGTATTGGAAACTTCAATGATGAAGTTCGAAGAGTTTCCTCGTAGTATTGGAACAGCCACTGATGAAGTACGAGGAGTTTCCTCGTAGTATTGGAATCTCCACTGATGAAGTTCAAAGAGTTTCCTCGTAGTATTGGAATCTCCACGGATGAAGTTCGAAGAGTTTCCTCCGAGTATTGGAACCTCCACTGATGAAGTACGAGGAGTTTCCTCGACCTCCACTGAAGAAGTACGAGGAGTTTCCTTGTAGTATTGGAATCTTCACTGATGAAATTCAAAGAGTTTCCTCGTAGTGTTGGAACCTCCACTGATGAAGTACGAGGACTTTCCTCGTGGTATTGGAAACTTCAATGATGAAGTTCGAAGAGTTTCCTCGTAGTATTGGAACAGCCACTGATGAAGTACGAGGAGTTTTCTCGGAGTATTGGAATCTCCACTTATGAAGTACGAGGAGTTTCCTCGTAGTATTGGAACCTCCACTGATGAAGTACGAGGAGTTTCCTCGACCTCCACTGATTTAGTACGAGGAGTTTCCTTGTAGTATTGGAATCTCCACTGATGAAATTCGAAGAGTTTCCTCGAAGTATTGGAACCTCCACTGATGAAGTACAAAGAGTTGCCTCGGAGTATTGGAACCTCCACTGATAAACTATGAGGAGTTTCCTCCAAGTATTGGAACATCCACTGATGAACCTCCACTGATATGAGGAGTTTCCTCGTAGTATTGTAACCTTCACTGATGAAGTACGAGGAGTTTCCTTGTAGTATTGGAATCTCCACTGATGAAATTCAAAGAGTTTCCTCGTAGTGTTGGAACCTCCACTGATGAAGTACGAGGACTTTCCTCGTGGTATTGGAAACTTCAATGATGAAGTTCGAAGAGTTTACTCGTAGTATTGGAACAGCCACTGATGAAGTACGAGGAGTTTCCTCGTAGTATTGGAATCTCCACTGATGAAGTTCGAAGAGTTTCCTCCGAGTATTGGAACCTCCACTGATGAAGTACGAGGAGTTTCCTCCGAGTATTGGAATCTCCACTGATGAAGTACGAGGAGTTTTCTCGGAGTATTGGAATCTCCACTTATGAAGTACAAGGAGTTTCCTCGTAGTATTGGAACCTCCACTGATGAAGTACGAGGAGTTTCCTTGTAGTATTGGAATCTCCACTCATGAAATTCGAAGAGTTTCCTCGAATTATTGGAACCTCCACTGATGAAGTACAAAGAGTTTCCTCGGAGTATTGGAACCTCCACTGATAAAGTACGAGGAGTTTCCTCTAAGTATTGGAACCTCCACTGATGAAGTTCAAAGAGTTTCCTCGTAGTATTGGTACCTCCACTGATGAAGTACGAGGAGTTTCCTCGACCTCAACTGATGAAGTACGAAGAGTTACCTCGACCTCCACTGATGAAGTACGAGGAGTTTTCTCGTAGTATTGGAACCTCCACTGATGAAGTATGAAGAGTTTCCTCGTAGTATTGGAACCTCCACTGATGAAGTACGAGGAGTTTCCTCATGGTATCTGTTTTGCTGGATTGTGCAGTGGAAAACGAGGATAAATTAAGGTTCTTGACAAATCCAGTTGAAGAGAAGGCCCAAAGTGGTTCTACTCTATGTGTTTCTAGTCGGTCGGACCTTATATCCTTTAGAAAATCATAGGATGTACAAGTCATCTTTGGATTAATGCCACTTTTCCACTGCATGGTATCAACTCACAATTGGGGCGGTCGGTATAGAAAACAGTTGAATTGAGATGACCTGAGAACATGAGGAGAACGAAGGTGGCTATGGGTAAGGGTGATGTGGATGCTAGTGGAGACTTTGGGCCTGGTTTACTAAGGTTTGCATGTACAGGGTTTCCTCTACACTGCCAAGATACCTGTGGTGGTGGGGGCGTGGTTATGAGCGTGGTCACTGTGCCGTCATCAAGTAATTTGCTATGATATGATTTTCTTTAGAAAGGCTCCAAAAATGTATACAAACATTTAAAACAAATCTGTTTTTACTAATTAGTATTAACATATTTTTTTATCGTTTTGCTATATTTTCAATTGTTGCTGCTTTTTGTACGAGGTACTTTGTGGAGATTTTTTCAAGTGTTTACAGACTTACATTTTTTTTTTTTTTTAAACAACTAGTAACACATCTAGCATCTTCTTCTGGTATTATAGAATGTACTCGTGTTTAGAGACTATCTTCTGTCCCTTGATGTCCCTGACTAAAGACTTTCTTCCTTCCGACTTCCGGCAACAAATGCGTGCTCCTACTTCTGGAAACAAACGCGAGTGTGTTGTAATCAAGGCAGACTTGGTAACAAGACAACGAAGACGAATATTCTTGGGACAAATGAGGTCTCACAACCTTATCTTTTTGAAGCTGAATATACAGAGGATGAACTGCTGCTTCTGAAAGCGAGCACAGAGTGAGTGAGTGAAACGGAGCGGACAGAAGCCGAAAGAGTGAGGTCGACGCGACTTAACGCTGTAAATGTGGAACTTGCCAACAGAAATTGATTTTTTACCCAAAGTCAACTTAAAAAAATATTCCCGGCCAGCTGGATCAAACAGTCAACTGTCCCATCGACTGAGTACGTAGGCTAATACTTTACAGATACTGTAATATGATTATTCATGTTTTCAGTCAATACTGATTGGTGTCCTATCGCAGTGTTGTGTATTACAAATTCTAAAGCCATTCAACTGCTGACGCAAAAGCTAGCTTGGGTCTTGCTGTGGCTAAATTACGGCTAATGCTGTAGCATGCCGCCCCAAGATGGTGTTACTACGCTCGATAAATACTTTCTCAGCGTTCGCTCTTACAATAACAATGTCGCTACTGCTTGGTTGTTATACGGGTTACGGAACGTAAATGCAGTTTTGTTGACGGTTGGAGGCCACGCCCCCTCCAGCTCCATGCGGACCTGAGTCCGCTTTCCCACAATAAAAAGAACGTCTACAGTAAAGCAGTCCGTCTGCCGTAAACAGCAATGTTGTGACACTCTTAAACAGGACAATACTGCCATCTAGTGCATTTGATGAAAGCACTTTTGTGCGTGCCACACAACAATGCATCATCAGAGAGGGTGTTCAGCATGGTTAGAAAGATAGTGACAGAGAATAGAAAAAGGATGGACAATTCAACCCTTAACTCAACAATGAGTAGATGAGTGTTATGTGTGTGTATATGTGTAAATAAATGAACACTGAAATTCAAGTATTTCTTTTATTTATATATATATATATTTATATATATATATATATATATATATATATATATATATAAAAAAAAAAAAAAAAAATATATATATATATATATATATCCATCCATCCATTTTCTACCGCTTATTCCCTTCGGGGTCGCGGGGATATATATATATGAAATACTTGACTTGGTGAATTCTAGCTGTAAATATACTCCTCCCCTCTTAACCACGCCCCCAACAACGCCCCCGCCCCAACCACGCCCCCTGTCACCCACCCCCCGAAATTGGAGGTCTCAAGGTTGGCAAGTATGTAGTAGATCAAACTCAACACGCCCACTAATAAATAGTACTTGCAATTTTATAGTTTGCACACGCTGTTTAGCATGCGGGATGCGGATCTTAGTAAATCAGGCCCTTTGTCGGAACACCATGTGCATTTTCTGGTATTTCAAGAGATGACCAGTTGCAATGAACAAAAGACCCCTCCGTCTCGAAAGCTCTGGACAATCCAGATCAGTTGAAAAGTCCAAGGTTTTTCTTCTGTAAAAAGTTTCCAGCAAGTGGGAACTCATTTCCTCCCTGTAAAGGAATCCTGTGATTTAGGAGGGGGAGCGGAGAGGGGGAGTCCATGGGCCAGTGGGAGAGGCCAGGACCTGGCATCCTGTGAAAGAGCAGACACTGGAGGTGTCAGGTTTGTGAGGAGCAATGTAAGAAGCATTCAGGTTCATTCGGATAGGCAGGTTGGAGTGGGTGGTCTCCTCCTCCTCCTCGGTGAGGAAGTGACCTGACACTGCAGCAGGCGTTTGGTTACCGTACAGTCGGGAATCTCTGCACAAAACTGGAGGATTATGGCTCAATACTCAAAACTGCTGTTTTTGAGCTTCCGCATAACGGCGGTTCTTTCGATCAGTAGCTCTAAGACAACAACACATCTTTTGCAGTAAACGGGCATCTCCAAGTTGGTACTGGTCATTTGTCCATTTTCTCTACTCAAAATCAATCAAAGGACTGGTTCAGTTTTTCACAAAAGCTACAACTTGGTTTCTGAAAACATCCCCAGTGTCCAACTGGTAGACAAACAGTCCAAGTAGGGACTTCTGTCCTGACGTAAGGCCGACCCAGAGTGACACTTTTTTCTTTTTTTTTTCTTTTTCTTTTAAATTGAATGAAAAAAACAAATTCAATCCAGTAAGAGTTCAGGGAGTACCCCCGAGTGTCCTCCTACCTCAATGATCCGAGGAGCTGCAGCGACTTTTCACCTTGGGCACCACGAGTATCTCGTCCCCGTCCCGGATGCTGTACGAGTGGAGGGCCCGGCAACCGCACTTCAGCTCCTCGGGCCCGAACACAGAGCACATGTCCCGGTTGATGTAGAAGAGCCGGACGCCGTTGGTGGGAAGCTGCAGCAGCGACCTCAGCTGCTTCTTCAGGTCGCCCACCGTCAGCTCCAGGCGGAGGTTCACCGCTTCCACCTTGTCGCCCCAGCGCACGTCCACCATGGTGCTCTGGGGGCTCAGGTCCACGTCGGCCAGCGGGGCCAGCTGACCGTACTTGGATACAAGCTCGTGGTACCTGTCGAGAAGAGCAGCAAATTATACACTGCAAAAACTCAAATCTAAGTAAGATTAAATATCTCAAATAAGGGTTATATTTGCTTATTTTCTGTCTGATAAGATCATTCTTTTTCTTTTTTTTTTAGAATATTGTTTTGTTTTAGACATGTATCTCGTGCGCACGAGATACATGTCTAAACATTTTTTTTTTTTAATTATAATTTATTTTTTATAACTTTATAAAAAGTTTCTTCTTCAGGTAGCGAAAACTAAATTGAAGAAGAAACTGAAGCTATTGAGCCATATCGCTTTGAACCGTATGCAAGCGAAACCCACGAAAACGACACGACAGCCAGCGACACGGGAGAAAGCGAGGACGATTTCGGCGATCGCCTTCTAACCAACGATTGGTATGTGTTTGTTTGGCATTAAAGGAAACTAACAACTATGAACTAGGTTTACAGCATATGAAATACATTTGGCAACAACATGCACTTTGAGAGTGCAGACAGTAATTTTCATCAATTAACCAGTTTTGGAGTTAATGTCAGCAGGCCAGGGAAGCTAGGGTCGATAGGGGGTTTAGCTCGCTCGTCTGCGGGAACAAACTGCCGCCATTGCTTGCCGTGCTACCGAGGTCCTTTGTCCCTGAATTGCTCACACACTCCGGCAGATTCAATGGGGGTCTGGCGGCAGATTTCTTTGACTTTATGGTTGGAAATGCATCTGCTTTGAGTGTCGCAGGATATCCACACATTCTTGCCATCTCTGTCGTAGCATAGCTTTCGTCGGTAAAGTGTGCGGAACAAACGTCCAATTTCTTGCCACTTTGGCATCTTTGGGCCACTGGTGCAACTTGAATCCGTCCCTGTTCGTGTTGTTACACCCTCCGACAACACACCGACGAGGCATGATGTCTCCAAGGTACGGAAAACAGTCGAAAAAACGGAAAATAACAGAGCTGATTTGACTCGGTGTTTGAGAAAATGGCGGATTGCTTCCCGATGTGACGTCATCGCTCCGACAGCGAATATTAGAAAGGCGTTTAATTTGCCAAAATTCACCCATTTAGAGTTGGGAAAGCGTTTAAAAAAATATATGGTCTTTTTTCTGCAACATCAAGGTATATATTGACGCTTACATAGGTCTGGTGATAATGTTCCCCTTTAAGACCGCGTCGCTGTTAATAAATGGCGACAGGTGTGGACACTGCTTGTCTCCCTGGAGTCACACTAGCAGGACTAACGGCTAGCCATCGTACCAGTAGAGTTAAAAAAACAAGTTGCCTCTATATTGAAGCTGATATCATATATATCTGATTTATGACACCAAAAGACTTCCAAAGTTTGCGAATAAATAGATATGATCCAAATAAAATCAATCTCGGCAAGATTCCCGAGCCATTTTGAGAGATAATGAGGAACCAAGTCACGTGATCATGAAAAAAATGCACAGAAATGAATAAATAGAGCTATAGCCTATAGGCATCATGTAATGAGAACAAGATGACATGTTAACACTAAAAATAATTTAAAAAAAAACCCACAATGATTTGTCTTTAAATATAATGGAAAAAGTTTAGTTGGCTTTTATAGTTAGACCATTTCAATGGAAATGACATCACGTCACATTCACACACACCCTGGGACCCCATTATTGCGAGGAGATTGTCAACTTGTGGGGATATCTATATTTTCCCGGAAATAATGAATAATTACCGTATTTTCCGGACCATAGGGCACACCGGATTATAGGGCGCACTGCCGATGAATGGTCTATTTTCGATCTTCTTTCGATTATAGCCATACTTGCCAACCTTGAGACCTCCGATTTCGGGAGGTGGGGTAGGGGGGTCCGGGCGTGGTTGGCGGCATGGTTAAGAGGGGAGGAGTATATTTACAGCTAGAATTCACCAAGTCAAGTATTTCATACATATATATATATATATATATATATATATATATATATATATAAGAAATACTTGACTTTCAGTGAATTCTAGCTATATATATTTATATTTATATTATTATATATATATATATATATATATATATATATATATATATATATATATATATATATATATATATATATATATATATATATATATAAAAAAGAGAAATACTTGAATTTCAGTGTTCATTTATTTCCACATATACACACACATAACACTCATCTACTCATTGTTGAGTTAAGGGTTGAATTGTCCATCCTTGTTCTATTCTCTGTCACTATTTTTCTAACCATGCTGAACACCCTCTCTGATGGTGCATTCTGCTTCGTCTCCTTGTTGTGTGCGTAGTTGTGCACTGCACTCTCTAAAAGCCGTAGATGTTATTGTCACATATGCATGCACACTAGATGGCAGTATTGTCCTGTTTAAGAGTGTCACAACATTGCTGTTTACGGCAGACAAACTGCCTTACGGTAGACGAAAAGGTGACTGCTGTTGTTGTGTGTTGTTACCACACTGGGAGGACGTTAATGAAACTGTTTAACAATAAACCCACATAAGAAACCAAGAACTCACCCTCGATCATTCTACAGTTATAACGTGATTGGGCAGGCACGCTGTTTATATTGTGGGAAAGCGGACGTGAAAACAGGCTGTCAACACGTCACTCAGGTCCGCCTGAAAATCGGGAGATTTTCGGGAGAAAATTTGTCCCGGTAGGTTTTCGGGAGAGGCGCTGAATTTCGGGAGTTTCCCGGAAAATCCGGGAGGGTTGGCAAGTATGATTATAGCGCACATTAAAGGAGTCTTTTTTTTTTCTTCTAAATGTAAAACCCTTCCTTGTGGTCTACATAACATGTGATGGTAGTTCTTTAGTCAAAATGTTGCATAGATGATGTTTTACACATCATCTTCAAGTCGCTTTCAGACAGTCGCTTCAGGATGCGCCGTTTTGTGGGCGGTCTTATTTACGTGGCTCACCTTCGGCAGCGTCTTCTCCCCGTCATCTTTGTTGTAGCGGTGTAGCGTGCAAGGACGGGAGTGGAAGAAGTGTCAAAAGATGGCGCTAACTGTTTTAATGACATTCAGACTTTACTTCAATCAATGACGGAGCAGCATCTCCTCATCCGGAAACAACAACAACATCGGAAATGTGTCCCGTGAAAAACCGTCCGACTGGAACTGTCTAATAACTAAAGTTACTTGGGTGAATAATGTAAACTCACTACACCGGTATGTTTTAGCGCTTTCATGGCGAGTTTACTGACAGATCTAAGAACTTTACGCTACTTTATATTAGTAATGGCAACAGCGGAGGATGAATGTCCCATAACAAGAAGATAGAGAAAAAGAAGATGATTATCGACGACGGTGTTTTTTTCAGGATTTATGCAGATCCCAAATACAGATCAGCAGGTACCAGAAGGTAGGAGAAGTTGATTTTGCATTATATCGGGAAACAAAACGGCAGATAATATGTCTTACCTTACTTATACACACGCCATAATAATACTCGTATGTTGAAGCACAGTACAATCCAT
This sequence comes from Nerophis lumbriciformis, assembly GCF_033978685.3. Lineage (NCBI taxonomy): Eukaryota > Metazoa > Chordata > Actinopteri > Syngnathiformes > Syngnathidae > Nerophis > Nerophis lumbriciformis. Next base: position 224,295 of record NC_084556.2, read on the forward strand.
CAAGCGTTGCGGCTTCATAGCTTACCAAAGTCGTATCAAAACATTTTGATAGATTTTTGAGCGCCGTGTAATCTTCTATATTTTCAATGGAACATATAAAATGTTGGTAATGTTTACTTGAGTCATATTGCCGTCATAGTGCAGTCTACACGTATCTCTTATGTTTGACTGCCATCTACTAGTTACACTTATTACCAAATAAAATTGCTTCGAGGTCGGTAAGCAAAACCAGAATTATTCCGTACATTAGGCACACCAGGTTATAAGGTTCACTGTCGAGTTTTGAGGAAAAGAAAAAAGGATTTCAAGTGCGCCTTATAGTCCGGAAAATAAGGTAATCTTGGTGTGCACCAAATCAGTACAATTTGGAATTCCGCCAGGAAAATCTGTCTGGAACAAATCTATAGACATGCATGTCTCCGTCGTGGCTGCTCAGTACAACACAGGTAAGATGACAATAGGTAGCGAGCTAAGGGCTAATACCGTACTACACTGGAAAGTCCTGGGACGTTAAAGTGCATCCGGCAGTGGAGGCTCCTCTATGGGGTCTTGGGGCACTAGGAGGTTAACCCCTTTACTACTGTTACCCCAGGTGGCCCTTGGCAAAGGCCTGGTACCTGACTGCCCCCTAGCCAGGGATACGGTGAAAACCTCAACGGCGGAGCAGGCGGAAGACGGTAGATTTAAGAAATACCACAACGGCTGCGAGGCGGAAGAAGGCTGCAGCAGAAAAGGGTCCCCAGTTGTCTTGGTCTCCATGCCACTGGACCCTGACCCGTTTCCTTTAAGGTTCGTGTGGTGACTGTCTGTGCACCAGTCTCCCCACGTAAAACAAAGTCACGCACAGGCATCCCCCATAAAGGGATACACCCCTACCAGGAGGATCGTCATACTCGTTCGAGTGACCGCCGATGACGCTGGAAAGAGTCTCTCCCGCTCTTACAATAACAACGTCACTAAAGCTTGGACATTATACAAGTTATGGAACGTAAATGAAGTATTGTTGGCGGTTTTTGAATTCATTTTAAAAGTGATTTAGAGGTAGAACTGATAGCTCCCATTAGCCGCATTGTTAGCCACCGAACGAGCCGAGTTTTACGAATGAGAACGCGAAAAAAAAACAAAAAAAAAACTTTTGACTTCTTGTCTCTCATAAGGATTGTGAACAATAGGCAAAATTCCCAAAAAAAGTGCAGTTCTTGGTAGTGATGTTTGAATGACTTCCGATTGGAACATTTGCTTCTAAACCAGAAGAAAGTGATTCCAGGTGTAACATGGATCATGTCATCAGCTGTGGTGCCATCCAAAAACAAATCATCTCCTCACTTTTTACTTTATAGCTTTGATGACAAAGTAGATGCATGCATTCAAAAAAAACAAATCAATCCGCTACCTCGTGTATCACTTTTCCCCAATCGGAGAATTCCCAGCACAAAGGAGTCATTGAGGTGGGAGAGAGTGGGAGCATTGTCCCCCAAAGGTTGGTCTTACCCCCCCACCCCGTTTGGGGACTACACATTCCCTCGTTAACATTCTGCACAGGTTAAGTGGAATGGCGGCGTGTGCGATCATGTGACCAGTGTACCGTACACGTGATGGTTCATAGACACTAGATCAAGAACTTTTGACTTTGGGCTAATTCATTTTGGCCGGGGGCCGAAAGCCGACTGCATGTAAAGTAACAATATATATAACCTATAATACATACACCGCTCAAAAGTTTGGGGTCACATTGAAATGTCCTTATTTTTGAAGGAAAAGCACTGTACTTTTCAATGAAGATAACTTTCAACTAGTCCTAACTTTAAAGAAATACACTCTATACATTCGACCGTGTCCCTCGGGAAGTCCTGTGGGGAGTGCTCAGAGAGTATGGGGTATCGGACTGTCTGATTGTGGCAGTCCGCTCCCTGTATGATCAGTGCCAGAGCTTGGTCCGCATTGCCGGTAGTAAGTCGGACACGTTTCCAGTGAGGGTTGGACTCCGCCAAGGCTGCCCTTTGTCACCCATTCTGTTCTGAACTTTTATGGACAGAATTTCTAGGCGCAGTCAAGGCGTTGAGGGGATCCTGTTTGGTGGCTGCAGGATTAGGTCTCTGCTTTTTAAACATGATGTGGTCCTGATGGCTTCATCTGGCCAGGATCTTCAGCTCTCACTGGATCGGTTCGCAGCCGAGTGTGAAGCGACTGGGATGAGAATCAGCACCTCCAAGTCCGAGTCCATGGTTCTCGCCCGGAAAAGGGTGGAGTGCCATCTCCGGGTTGGGGAGGAGATCTTGCCCCAAGTGGAGGAGTTCAAGTACCTCGGAGTCTTGTTCACGAGTGAGGGAAGAGTGGATCGTGAGATCGACAGGCGGATCGGTGCGGCGTCTTCAGTAATGCGGACGCTGTATCGATCCGTTGTGGTGAAGAAGGAGCTGAGCCGGAAGGCAAAGCTCTCAATTTACCGGTCGATCTACGTTCCCATCCTCACCTATGGTCATGAGCTTTGGGTTATGACCGAAAGGACAAGATCACGGGTACAAGCGGCCCAAATGAGTTTCCTCCGCCGGGTGGCGGGGCTCTCCCTTAGAGATAGGGTGAGAAGCTCTGTCATCCGGGGGGAGCTCAAAGTAAAGCCGCTGCTCCTCCACATGGAGAGGAGTCAGATGAGGTGGTTCGGGCATCTGGTCAGGATGCCACCCGATCGCCTCCCTAGGGAGGTGTTTAGGGCACGTCCGACCGGTAGGAGGCCACGGGGAAGACCCAGGACACGTTGGGAAGACTATGTCTCCCAGCTGGCCTGGGAACGCCTCGGGGTCCCACAGGAAGAGCTGGACAAAGTGGCTGGGGAGAGGGAAGTCTGGGCTTCCCTGCTTAGGCTGCTGCCCCCGCGACCCGACCTCGGATAAGCGGAAGAAGATGGATGGCACTCTATACATTGCTAATGTGCTAAATGACTATTCGAGCTGCAAATGTCTGGTTTTTGGTGCAATATCTACATAGGTGTAGAGAGGCCCATTTCCAGCAACTATCAGTCCAGTGTTCTAATGATACAATGTGTTTGCTCATTGGCTCAGAAGGCTAATTGATGATTAGAAAACGCTTGTGCAATCATGTACACACATCTGAAAACAGTTTAGCTCGTTACAGAAGCTACAAAACTGACCTTCCTTTGAGCAGATTGAGTTTCTGGAGCATCACATTTGTGGGGTCAATTAAACGCTCAAAATGGCCAGAAAAAGAGAACTTTCATCTGAAACTCGACAGTCTATTCTTGTTCTTAGAAATGAAGGCTATTCCATGCGAGAAATTGCTAAGAAATTGAAGATTTCCTACAACGGTGTGTACTACTCCCTTCAGAGGACAGCACAAACAGGCTCTAACCAGATAATATCGGACTGCCGATATTATCGGCCGCTAAATGCTTTAACATGTAATATCGGAAATTATCGGTATCGGTTTCAAAAAGTAAAATGTATGACTTTTTAAAACGCCGCTGTGTACACGGACGTAGGGCGCCAATAAACCTTAAAGGCACTGCCTTTGCGTGCCGGCCCAATAACATAATATCTACGGCTTTTCACACACACACAAGTGAATGCAAGGCATACTTGATCAACAGCCATACAGGTCACACTGAGGGTGGCCGTATAAACAACTTTAACACTGTTACAAATATGCGCCACACTGTAAACCCACACCAAACAAGAATGACAAACACATTTCGGGAGAACATTCGCACCGTAACACAACATAAACACAACAGAACAAATACCCAGAACCCCTTGCAGCACTAACTCTTCTGGGACGCTACAATATACCCCCCACCCCAACCCCACCCACCTCAACCTCCTCATGCTCTCTCAGGGAAAGCATGTCCCAAATTCCAAGCTGCTGTTTTGAGGCATGTTAAAAAAAAATAATGCACTTTGTGACTTCAATAATAAATATGGCATTTTTTTCCATAACTTGAGTTGATTTATTTTGGAAAACTTTGTTACATTGTTTAATGCATCCAGCGGGGCATCACAACAAAATTAGGCCTAATAATGTGTTAATTCCACGACTGTATATATCGGTATCAGTTGATATCGGAATCAGTAATTAAGAGTTGGACAATATTGGATTATCGGCAAAAAAGCCATTATCGGACACCTCTAATTTTTTATGGACTTTTTTTTGAATAACTGCAAAGTTAAGTGGGCAGGTCGTGTTATGTGTGACCACGTGTGTTGACTTTTTGGCTTGGTTGCATTTGTATTTTTTTTGGCGCCATGAGTAGGGAAGGTTGTTTGGATAGAGCGGGGGTCGGCAACGCGCGGCTAGTGGCCCCCTTGAGCTTTTTCAAAAATGTATGAAAAATGGAAAAAGATGAGGAAAAAAAAAAATAATTGTTTTAATATGGTTTCTGTAGGAGGACAAACATGACACAAACCTTCCTAATTGTTAGAAATCACACTGTTTACATGAAACATGTTTCACTGATGAGAGTATTTGGCGCGCGCCATTTTGTCCTAAATCCGGAAGTCCTTGAACGCACCGTAGTTTGTTTACATGTACAACTTTCCTGACGCTGCCACAGAAAGACGTGTTTTATGCCACTCCTACTTTGTCTCTATTTGTCCATCAAACGTTTTATGCTGTGCGTGAATTCACAAAATGTGAGCTTTGTTGATGTTATTGACTTGTGTGGAGTGCTAATCAGACATATTTGGTCACTGCATGACTGCAAGCTAATCGATGCTAACATGCTATTTATGCTAGCTGTATGTACATATTGCATCATATGTTAGGTGTATTTGAGCTCATTCATTTGTAGTTTCCGTTTCCTTCAACTTGGACACACACTTCTTTACCTTTGGCCATTTTAAGCCAGTAATTCCAGGAGTTCTCATCCTCTGAAAAGTCTTTGTTTTGGTCATGTTTTCCAATGTTGTAAAAATGTGTAGAATAGATATTTCATTTCAACATTTCTGCATCAGCCTGCGACACAGTCATTTTGATAGTAGGCTAATATAGCTAATCATGTGTTGCCTTCATTTTAACACTTATATAAATAAGGCTTTACATTTTTTGCAGCTCCAGACAAATTTTTATTTGGTATTTTTGGTCCAATATGGCTCTTTCAAAATTGTAGGTTGCCGACCCCTGGGATAGGGTCATATAAGTCAAATGCGGTGCTGCCATCGTTACAAAACACAATTCAAAGTAATTGCCCCGGATTTACTCGCGCTGTCCACAAGATAGCTGCAAAATTTTAGCAATTATATTGTCCATTTTTTGATTTGGAAACACCCCGCTGGTCAGATTTTTTATTAAACTCATAACATCTCACGGGCCAAACTGAAGATCCCGGCGGGCTTTAGTTTAGACCAGACCTGGGCAAATTATGGCCCGGGGGCCACATGCGGCCCGTGGAGCTTTTCAATCTGGCCCGCCGGAAATTCCCAAATAATTGTTTTAGATCTTTAAGATGGAAGGTGTAGCTGCCATTATGATGTGCACTCATGTTTTCTAATGACCGTCCATCCATCCATCCATTTTCTACCGCTTATTCCCTTTGGGGTCGCTGGAGCCTATCTCAGCTACAATCGGGCGGAAGGCGGTGTACACCCTGGACAAGTCGCCACCTCATCGCAGGGCTCTAATGACCGTAAATCTTCAACTATACAAAGTATTTCAATGGTTGGAATCTGCGCTTATGGATGATACACCAGTTACTTTGGTAATCTAATTAGTTACTATGTAATCTAATTAGTTACTATAGTAATCTACGTCACAGCAGCTCAGATGAGGCACCAAGCAGTGTGGGCGGGAAGTGTTTCCACAGACGCAGAAGGAGATTTTTCACAACAAAGTTCTAAAGCTTAGTGATATATAGAATAGAAAGTACTTTATTGATCCCTGGGGGAAATTCAGCAAATATCAGATGTATCAGATTGTAGGTGGGTTTATTGTGTACCCTTCACGTTCATATTTCACTGTTTGTTTCATCTTTGTTGCGTTTCACTTGATTGTAAAATATGTCGATTGAAAGGGGGTGTGACATTCATATTTTGTCAATATTCAGTGTTTTATCGTTTATAGAAAAATGTAAAATTCCATTACGTTTTTTATGACGTTTTTAGCATTCAATCAGACATTATTGTGAGGTTTTATGTAAGTGTTCCTAAAAATAGATATACCGGCCCCCAGACACATTTTCTTCCTCTAAATGTGGCCCCCGATTCAAAATAATTGCCCAGGCCTGGTTTAGACACACCTGCACAAGATGGAATTATTTATTTCTTCAAAATGTTAACTTCTTATTCAAATTGTAATGCGGTTAGAGTCATGTATATATTATAAAAGCATGCATGCCACCTCGTGGATTGGCCTGGATTTATCTTCAAACAATGAATTTTATGTCATTTATTTGACAATATTATTTTATTTTCCTGTCACGCTTCTTTAAGTGGCCCTAACCTTGAGTGAGCGCAGGATTCCGTACCTTTCTGGACGTTTCTGTTCCGGACAGTCTTGGTAGTAGTACCTGACGAAGAACCTCTCTGCGTCTTCCCTCTCGTTATCGGACACCGCACCTCCGTTCAGCACCAAGATTGTTGGCAGTCTGCAAAGGAAAAATGCAGCAGAATCTTGAACAGTTTGCGTCGAAAACCTGACAGCAACAAATAAAAACAACACGTTTTATTGCTTTTGGTTGTGATTTTTATTCAAGTAAAAAATGTTGCCAACAGACAAATTATATCTTATTGTTCTTATTGGTTTGTTTCATTGAACTTAAGAGATTTACCATTTTTCATTCCAATTATAGTGTTAAAATATACGAGAAATACAAGTTTATTGCAATTGTACGGAGCCCCTAAAGGGACATGGGGGAAATTTTATTTATTTATATATATATATATATATTTTTTTTTAGACATGTATCTCGTAACTTTCTTGTGCGCACGAGAAAGTTTTTATAAAGTTATAAAAAAATATATACGGTATATATTTTTTATTTTTTTTAGACATGTGTCTCGTGTGCACGAGATACATGTCGAAAGTAATTTTTTTAGACATGTAAAAAATAACTTGTGCGCAAAAAAAAAATGTTACAAATCTTTTTTTTTTTTTAGAATACTGTTTTTTTTTAGACATGTATCTCGTGCGCACCAGATACATTTTCTAAAAAAAATTAAGAAATTATAATTTATTTTTTATAACTTTATAAAAAGTTTCTTGTGCGCACGAGATACATGTCTAAAAAAAAAAATGTTTTTAATTTAAATTTCCCCCATGTCCCTTTAGGGGCTCCGTACAATTGAAAGGATTTCCATGCATTATTGTTATGTATTATCATTACATCAATGGTTAATAATGGCAAAAATATTGTATATATTTTTTATTTTTTTTAGACATGTATCTCGTGCGCACGAGATACATGTCTAAAAAAAAACTTAAAAAATTAAAAAATTAAAATTTATTTTTTATAACTTTATAAAACGTTTCTTGTGCGCACGAGATACATGTCTAAAAAAAAATGTTTTTAATTTAAATTTCCCCCATGTCCCTTTAGGGGCTCCGTACAATTGAAAGGATTTCCATGCATTATTGATTGATTGATTGAATAATTTGTAGGTCAAGCAAAATATATTATGCGCCCAGGCCTACCTCAGCCAGGAGGATATATTTTCATGAAACTTTCATGAAATGTCAAAAATCGGATGAAGAACAAGTTATTACATTTTTGGGGGCTGATCCGGATCATTTCTACTACGTGACCTTACGTTTGTTTTGCCAAGTATTAAAATGAGCTGCCTTTTTTTTTTAATGAAATAAACTGCTGTTCTAAATGTGTCCACTGGATGTCACAATAGCAATTCTGTTAGGCAAGCAAACGGTTTATACCGGGGCCAAGCAAGAGGTACACAGTAAAGGGGGTAAGGGCTTCGAACACATGGTCATTTGGCACCCTTATTGCCCTAAAATGTCTCCGTCAAACACGAGAAATGTGAACTGAACCCTTTTGAATAGTTTTTGCCTCCGTTTCTTACGGTTTGTTGAGTTAGCACTGGATTGATACGTGGACATGACAAAGGAGGCATTTGATACCTAGAAGAGTTGACATGTTTTTTGTTCATCCCAGAAACACTGTGACTTCAAGTTTAATCCTGGCTTTGTAGATACACTGAAACCAAGTCTGAGCTCATTGTGTTTTTGAGGCCATGTCTACACTAAGTCCTTTAACCCCTTAAACGAATAATTACACTGCAAAAAGTGAAATCTAAGTAAGATGAAATATCTCAAATAAGGGTGATATTTGCTAATTTTCTGTCTGATAAAATAATTCTTCTCACTAAGCAGATTTTATGTTAGAGTGTTTTACTTGTTTTAAGTGTTTTGGTCCTAAATGATCCCAGTAAGATATTACAGCTTGTTGCTGAGATTTGATGACCTATATTGAGTAAAACAAGCTTGAAACTAGAACATCAACTGTTGCAAAGCTGTGTCATCAACACTCACAAGTATAAAACTGCTTTTTCAAAGTAAGAATTTCTTATTTCAAGCATGAAATAAAAAAATCAAGACTTTGACACAATTGTGTCTCATAATTAAAACATTTGACAGCCAAGTGGACTTTGCTGTTTAACAATAGAACATACGTACTCATATAGTAGTACAGTTGGCACAGTACAGCAAACTGACAGTTATTTAAACATTTAACATGTGACATTTCAAACAATTTTGAACAGAAATAGTTCATGCACATTCAGATAAATTCTTCAAAATTACAATAAAAAACATTTTGGTCGGGGGCCGGGCTGTAAATACATTATATATATATATATATATATATATATATATATATATATATATATAATATATATATATTAGGGATGTCCCGATCCAGGTTTTTGCACTTCCGATCCGATACCGATATTGTTTTTGCACTTCCGATCTGATACCTATACTGACCGATAATGGCCTATCCGAGCATGTATTCAAGTTTAAAGTTATTTAGCCTACTTAGTTGTCAGAATCATGTTGAAAAGGGTTTTAGTACTCTTGATAACAACTAGCCAGCTGAATTAGGGGAGCTTGAATAATACACAATGGTTGGTAACAAGAAACTGACCTGTTTATTCAAGGATAAACACAAAATAGACAAAATTATACATGACAAACAAAAATGGCATCATTGAACTAGGGCTGGGCAATATGGCCTTTTTTTAATATTGCGATACACAATATATATCTCGATATTTTGCCTTAGCCTTGAATGAACACTTGATGCATATAATCACAGCAGTATGATGATTCTATGTGTTTTGATTGATTGATTGAGACTTTTATTAGTAGGTTGCACAGTGAAGTACATATTCCGTACAATTGACCACTAAATGGTAACACCCCAATAAGTTTTTCCACTTGTTTAAGTCGGGGTCCACTTAAATTGATTCATGATACAGATATATACTATCAGATATATACTATCATCATAATACAGTCATCACACAAGATAATCACATTGAATTATTGACATTATTTATAATCCAGGGTGTGGAGGGTAAGTGTCAAAAAGACAGCCAAAAGAGTTTGATATGAGAATAAATCTAAAGTTAAAATATAGGGTAGAAATGCACCCATTTACAGGAAATGTAGTCTTGATTTTCAAAATGTTCTTTCAAGGCTTGCATGTCTACATTAAAACATTCTTCTTCATACTGCATTAATATATGCTACTTTTAAACTTTCATGCAGAGAAGGAAATCACAACTAAAAAAACCCACTAATTTTTTCATACGGTGTTGATGTGGAAATGTTTGCCTGCCTCGGTATTTTGATGGTGTGGGTGTGTGGCACCGAACGGAGATAAGCGTCTCGACAGACGTTACAATATTTGAACAATGACGAAAACTGTTTTCTCTGTCGTGTCCGTGTGTCGAAAATTGTGATGCGCTTATTTTTTTATTTGATTTTGTGCGTGGCATAGATTTGCTATGCGCAGAGGACGTTTAAACAGTGCGCAATTGCACAAGCGCACCTTAGAGGGAGCGTTGCTCGCACGGCTGCGCTAGCATCACAGCTAACGTTAGCCATGCTGCTACCTCTCTGCTGGGAGAGGATGTATACGTATGTGACGTATGACGTGACAGTATGTGACGTGTGTAAGAAGGTGTGCTTGCTGTCTGTGAGAGGGAGACACAGAAAAGAGTGAGAAGAGCCTGTCGTGTAATGCCAGCAGCTAAAAGCAACTGCGTTAGAATCCACAGACTTGTGGATGTGTTGAAGGTGTGCTGGAAAATGCGGAACGGAACTTAGGGAGCAGCAGAAAAGTGGAATGTATTATTTAAATCTGTGCGTTGGATCTGGATCGGCATTTTCCCATGCATTGCCGATATGCATTTTTTTGCAAATATCGGCGGTCGATCCGATCCAAATATCGGATCGGGACATCCCTAATATATATATATATATATATATATATATAATATATATATATTCCTTGCGCACTAATTGACTGAAAGAGCACGCACTTGGCGCGATGATGTCATGTTATCGATGGGAAAATGCAAGAAATGTAATGCCGAGCGCATATCATTATGTCAAGATAATGGCACTAGCGTTTACTTAATTTAAGAATATTTTTCAACATATTGAGAAAAAAAGTCTCATATTTGTTTTTTCTATCAAGAAAAGTGCACTTGTTATTCGTGAGAAAATACTTATTTTAAGGTATTTTTGGGTTCATTGAGGTTAGCTAATTTTACTTGTTTTGGAAATTCTTGACAAGCCAAATTTTCTTCTTCTATTGGCAGATAATTGTGCTTAGTTCAAGTAAAATGCCCCTAATTTTAGTATTTTTTTTTTCTTGTTTATGAACACCGACATTTTGCAGTGTACGGCCCACTTGGTAATAGATTTTCCTCCATGCAGCCCGTGAGCTAAAATGAGTTTGACACCCCTGGACAAGAGGCTTCACTCCGTTTATGTCATCCGCTATGCACATTTTTGATTCAACTATCAGGAAATGTCAGTGTGTGTGTGTTCAACCTTACTGTGCTAAAAGGAGGCAGCGTCGCTCTTGCGCGGTGTACGGCTCCAACAGCGGAATACCCTTTGCTTTGATTTCTTGCAGCTTGGGGAGAAAATTCAGCCTCTCGATGTCCTCCCACTTACTCAGCCCTGTGCGGCAAAACCACAATCACAAAGATTTAGGCAACAGGTAGTTGCCTAAATCCTAGTAGATAGGACATGTCAGGGGTTCTGTCAGACCTGAGTTGTTGAGGTTGATGCTGCGCAGGTTGGGGAAGAGGCGCTGCAGGGCATCCCGGGTGTCGCTCACGCACTCCACGCTGTTGTTGGCCAGCACCAGCGTGCTGAGGCTGGGGTACATCACGCCAAACTTGCGCACCTCGGCCCAGTCGCGCAGGTTGTTGTCGGTGATCTGCAGCAGCCGCAGGGACGGGCAGGATGTGCGTGACTGCGACACGGCGTCGTAGTCGTTCAGGCACAGGAAGAGCTCCACCAGCCTGTGGGGAAATGACATGGTCATTTGAGCAAGGCACCTTCAAGACCCTTAAACTGTTCTTTACTCCTTGTACACTTTGCAGAGTAAACCCATTTTCACCAGTAAGTACAGTTTACCAGAACTAGCAAAGATACCAATATGATCAGTTAACACTTTCTACTAGATGGGAAATTTTGTGCACCTCATGATCCGATACTTGGGGTGACGATTCATTTCAGAATCGATTCTAGAATCAACGGGAATCTTGTATGACACTATTTGGTATATTAGAATAAAACCTTTTTAACACAGGTTACAAAAGCTTGTCTTGGCTGCTGATTTATATGCGCAGTGTTGGCCTAATAAACGTATTTTTAAAGATACATTTGTATAATTTTATTTAACAAAAATCACAGTTTAACAATACTTAGGATAAAAAATTTAAAAGCAATTGTACGGAGCCCCTAAAGGTACGTGGGGGAAATTTTTCTTTAATAATTTTTATTTATATATATATATATATATTTTTTTTTTTAGACATGTACCGCATTTTTCGGAGTATAAGTCGCACCTGCCGAAAATGCATAATAAAGAAGGAAAAAAACATAAATCGCACTGGAGCCCGGCCAACCTATGAAAAAAACTGCGACTTATATAGTCCGAAAAATACGGTATGTATCATGTATCTCGTGCGCACGAGAAACTTTTTATAAAGTTATAAAGAAAAAAGAAAAAAAAAAAAAGGTTTTTTTTTTTTTTTTAGACATGTATCTCGTATCTTGTGCGCGAGATAAAAAAAAAATATATATATATATATAACTTTTTTAATTTTTTTTTATAACTTTAGAAAGTTATAAAATATAACTATATATAGAGATAGTTTCTCATGCGCACGAGATACATGTCTAAAAAAAAAAATACATATATATATATATACTTTTTTTTTTAATAACTTTATAAAGTTATAAAATATAACTATATATAGAGATAGTTTCTCATGCGCACGAGATACATGTCTAAAAAAAAATACATATATATATATATACATTTTTTTTTTTATAACTTTATAAAGTTATAAAATATAACTATATATATATAGTTTATCATGCGCACGAGATACATGTCTAAAAAAAAAATACATATATATATATATATATATATATATATATACTTTTTTTTTTATAACTTTATAAAGTTATAAAATATAACTATATATAGAGATAGTTTCTCATGCGCACAAAATACATGTCTAAAAAAAATACATATATATATATATATATATATACATTTTTTTTTTAATAACTTTATAAAGTTATAAAATATAACTATATATAGAGATAGTTTCTCATGCGCACGAGATACATGTCTAAAAAAAAATACATATATATATATATACATTTTTTTTTTATAACTTTATAAAGTTATAAAATATAACTATATATATAGATAGTTTCTCATGCGCACGAGATACATGTCTAAAAAAAAAATACATATATATATATATATATATATATATATATATACTTTTTTTTTTATAACTTTATAAAGTTATAAAATATAACTATATATAGAGATAGTTTCTCATGCGCACAAAATACATGTCTAAAAAAAATACATATATATATATATATATATATATAAATTTTTTTTTTAATAACTTTATAAAGTTATAAAATATAACTATATATAGAGATAGTTTCTCATGCGCACGAGATACATGTCTAAAAAAAATACATATATATATATATACATTTTTTTTTTATAACTTTATAAAGTTATAAAATATAACTATATATATAGATAGTTTCTCATGCGCACGAGATACATGTCTAAAAAAAAAATACATATATATATATATATATATATATATATACTTTTTTTTTTATAACTTTATAAAGTTATAAAATATAACTATATATAGAGATAGTTTCTCATGCGCACGAGATACATGTCGAAAAAATAAAATAAAATAAAATTAAATTATACCAAAAAAAAATTCCCCCATGTCCCTTTAGGGGCTCCGTACACTTGAGAATAATAATAATGATGAATTGCATTTGTAACGCACTTTACATTTGTTAAAATATCAAAGTCCTACAAAGTATAAAAATAATTGAGGAAAATAAAAAATAATAAAAGCAACAGTATCAATATCGTGAGTTCAAACCCCGGCCGAGTCATACCAAAGACTATAAAAATGGGACCCATTACCTCCCTGCTTGACACTCAGCATCAAGGGTTGGAATTGGGGGTTGAATCACCAAAAATGATTCCCGGGCGCGGCCACCGCTGCTGCTCACTGCTCCCCTCACCTCCCAGGGGGCGATCAAGGGTGATGGCTCAAATGCAGAGGATAATTTCACCACACCTAGTGTGTGTGTGTGTGTGTGTGAAAATCAATTGGTACTTAACTTATTAATAATATCAATATTTAAAAAAAAAATTGATTTTTAAAATAGTGAAGTGAAGTGAATTATATTTATATAGCGCTTTTCTCTAGTGACTCAAAGCGCTTTACATAGTGAAACCCAATATCCAAGTTACATTTAAAGCAGTGTGGGTGGCACTGGGAGCAGGTGGGTAAAGTGTCTTGCCCAAGGACACAACGGCAGCGACTAGGATGGCGGAAGCGGGAATCGAACCTGCAACCCTCAAGTTGCTGGCACGGCCACTCTACCAACCGAGGTATGCCGCCCCAAATAATAATAAAATAGAATATTTACAACAACAAAAAATATTATATATATGTATAAATATATATATACACATATAATATACATAGGTCAGCACGGTGAAACAGGGGTTAGTGCATGTGCCTCACAATACGAAGGTCCTGAGTTCAATCCCTGCTCGGGATCTTTCTGTGTGGAGTTTGCATGTTCTCCCCGTGACTGCGTGGGTTCTACTCCGGCTTCCTCCCACCTCCAAAGACATGCACCTGGGGATAAGTTGATTGGCAACACTAAAATTGGCCCTAGTGTGTGAATGTTGTCTGTCTGTCTGTGTTGGCCCTGCGATGAGGTGGCGACTTGTCCAGGGTGTACCCCGCCTTCCGCCCGAATGCAGCTGAGATAGGCTCCAGCACCCCCCGCGACCCCGAAAGGGACAGGCGGTAGGAAATGGATGGATAATATACATATATATGTATATACTGTATGTGTGTGTGTGTGTGTGTGTGTGTGTGTATACATATATATATATATATATATATATATATATAAACACACATATATATACAGTATATATACACAGTATATTTAGGGTATAGCGGTATTGTAGAGTCCATGGTTCTCGCCCGGAAAAGGGTGGAGTGCCATCTCCGGGTTGGGGAGGAGACCCTGCCCCAAGTGGAGGAGTTCAAGTACCTCTGAGTCTTGTTCACGAGTGAGGGAAGAGTGGATGGTGAGATCGACAGGCGGATCGGTGCGGCATCTTCAGTAATGCGGACGCTGTATCGATCCGTTGTGGTGAAGAAGGAGCTGAGCCGGAAGGCAAAGCTCTCAATTTACCGGTCGATCTACGTTCCCATCCTCACCTATGGTCATGAGCTTTGGGTTATGACCGAGAGGACATACAAGCGGCCGAAATGAGTTTCCTCCGCCGGGTGGCGGGGCTCTCCCTTAGAGATAGGGTGAGAAGCTCTGTCATCCGGGGGGAGCTCAAAGTAAAGCCGCTGCTCCTCCACATGGAGAGGAGCCAGATGAGGTGGTTCGGGCATCTGGTCAGGATGCCACCCGATCGCCTCCCTCGGGAGGTGTTTAGGGCACGTCCGACCGGTAGGAGGCCACGGGGAAGACCCAGGACACGTTGGGAAGACTATGTCTCCCGGCTGGCCTGGGAACGCCTTGGGATCCCCCGGGAGGAGCTGGACGAAGTGGCTGGGGAGAGGGAAGTCTGGGCTTCCCTGCTTAGGCTGCTGCCCCCGCGACCCGACCTCGGATAAGCGGAAGAAGATGGATGGATGGTATTGTAGATATATTAAGTGTGTTTGTGGTGGATGAAAGGAATTGTATTTTTTTTGGGACATTTTTTGAAAAAAATCTTCAAAATCCATCCATAACAGTTTTAAAGTTAAAGTTAAAGTCCCAATGATTGTCACACACACACTAGGTGTGGTGAAATTTGTCCTCTGCATTTGACCCATCCCCTTGTTCACCCCCTGGGAGGTGAGGGGAGCAGTGGGCAGCAGCGGTGCCGCGCCCGGGAATCATTTTTGGTGATTTAACCCCCAATTCCAACCCTTGATACTGAGTGCCAAGCAGGGAGGTAATGGCTCCCATTTTTATAGTCTTTGGTCTGACTCGGCCGGGGTTTGAACTCACAACCTACCGATCTCAGGGCGGACACTCTAACCACTAGGCCACTGAGTTATGTTATGTTGCTATAAACACGCACACAAACCCTGGCGAAAACATAACCTCTTTGGCGGGGGTAAGAAAGTCTGCCTTCTGCTATGCAAAGAGCACCACTTTTGTCTCCAACTAAAATGTTATCCGTTGGTTTGAAGAAGAACAGACTAAGAGACTTAAGAACAAAGAGCACCTAATCCTCTTTCACACCACATTTGCCATTGTTGCTCATGTCTTGCTATACAGAACAGTGATGTGATGGTGAAAATTGCAAGCTGGCAAAAAAAAAAATCCGGCTTCCAAGATAGTCTCAGGGGCGTAACAGAGTGTTCAGGGTGATGTTACATTGCCTTCTCCTGCCATGGGATATTTTTAATTCCACATGACCAGACGCTGGCCTGATCACTAATCTAAATATCGCTTTGATTTCTAGCAATATATATAAAAAATATGCACATGCAGATAGAAATGCCATGGCCCACTTACTCCGGCGTGTTCCGCGTGAGCGTGTGCACGGTGTCCCAGGTGACGTGCGTGTTGATGAGGACGAGGCGCCGCACCCGGGTGAACACCTCGGCCATGCAGGGCTCCAGCGGCACACTGTTTAGGGGGTTCATGCTCAGGTTGAGGAAGTCCAGGTGAGGGATGTTGGACACGATGGTGCAGATCTGCCAACCCAAAATACATCCAAGCATGAGCAATAATATAGCACACATTTGGCCTTTTCCCCATTTTCTCTGCCGTGAAGCACTCCAATATCCAACGCAAACATGTTTGGACAAATAAAGACCTCTGCCAAGGCTTTAACATGACATACCAGGAAATGAAAGGCTGCCATCTTCCATAATTACTTGAAATTATGATTACCGTTATTTTTCGGAGTATAAATCGCACCTGCCGAAAAATGCACAATAAAGAAGGGAAAAAACATATATAAGTCGCACTGGAGAATAAGTCGCATTTTTTGGGGAACTTTATTTGATAAAAGCCAACGCCAAGAATAGACATTTGAAAGGCAATTTAAAATAAATAAAGAATAGTGAAGTGTACGTTATATGAGGCATAAATAAGCAACTGGTATGTTAACGTAACATATTATGGTAAGAGTCATTCAAATAACTATAACATATAGAACATGCTATACAATCTGTCACTCCTAATCGCTAAATCCCATGAAATCTTATACGTCTAGTCTCTTACGTCAATGACATCAATAATATTATTTGATATTTTACGGTAATGTGTTAATAATTTCACACATAAGTCGCACCCCTTAAGCCAAACTATGAAAAAAAACTGCGACTTGTAGTCCGAAAAATTAATATTAAATGAATTTTCAATGTTAAACTAAATTGATGTAAATTGTCCGATCTCAAACAGATCCAGATTCAATTCAAAGTTTGACAGTTTTGGCATTGGTTGGATATTATTTGAAACCAGATACAAAAATCAGACATTTTGAGTTTTTAGATTTTTATTAAGGGTGTCCTGATACCACCTTTTCACTAGCGATACTTAAGCCGGGAGAATTGGTCAATACCGATATCAGCACAAATCCTAAATACTTTTAATTTTGTAGTGTGGAATGTTGGAAAAGTCTTGATCAAGTATAATTAGTCAAACAGAACAATGGTAGGTATGAAAAACCCTAACCTATTCAGTCTAGAATGGACACCTTGGGGCCACAATTATTCATTAAGTGGCGCAGTAAGCTAAAAGGTGCGGACACGTTGGTTACTGCATACTTTCTAGTACTCTTCAGCCTTGGAGACTTTATGTGTAAGTAATATGCAACTATAATTGTTTTGACACTTGTTTATATTTGTTTTAGGCTGCAATAAATAAAAATAAACAAACAATAAACAATAAAATAAAAAACAATTATTACATATGTCTAGCATGTGTGCTATTGTGTACTTAGCTGTTGTGTAGCTGCTAGCCCATAGTAGCCTAGCCTCCCATGTTACCTATTGTAAATGACCTGACTAAAAGAATAGACCAAACTTGTGTGCCCATTGAAGTACATTTAGATGTCGAGCTTTGAAAATATCGAAAATTCTACCTGCAAACTGTTATAATCTTTCCCTTGTTTTGTTTTTTTGCTGATATCGGACCGATATCAGTATCATATTGAGACACTTCTAGGTTTTAATAACCAAAATGAGTTCAAATTGAATTTGATAATAAGACTCGTAGGAAAATTCAATGGGACTTAAAAAAGTGTAAACAGGCTAATCCAGATCAGATCCGGATTAAACATATATATATATATATATATAATAGATTTCTAAAAAGTGATTTGGTAAATAATATTACAATCAATAGTAGAGAATAATTTTCAGGGATACATAATCTCCTTGGTGGAGCCTTTTTTGGTCTCGGCAACCCACGGCTCTAGAGCCGCATGCGGCTCTTTAGCGCCGCCCTAGTGGCTCTCTGGAGCTTTTTAAAAAATGTATGAAAAATGGAAAAAGATGAGGGGAAAAAAATCTATTTTTTGTTTTAATATGGTTTCTGTAGGAGGACAAACATGACACAAACCTCCCTAATTGTTACAAAGCACACTGTTTATATTAAACATGCTTCACTGATTCCAGTATTTGGCGAGCACCGTTTTGTCCTACTAATTTTGGCGGTCTTTGAACTCACCTTAGTTTGTTTACATGTACAACTTTCTCCGACTTTCTAGGACATGTTTTATGCCACTTCTTTTTCTGTCTCATTTTGTCCACCAAACTTTTAACGTTGTGCATGAAAGGTGAGTTTTGTTGATGTTATTGACTTGTGTGGAGTGCTAATCAGACATATTTGGTCACTGCGTGACTGCGAGCTAATCGATGCTAACATGCTATTTAGGCTAGCTATATGTACATATTGCATCATTATGCCTCATTTGTAGCTATATTCGAGGTCATTTAGTTTCCTTTAAGTCCTCTTAATTCAATTTATATCTCATGACACACTATCTGTATGTAATATGGCTTTTCATTTGTTGCGGCTCCAGACAGATTTGTTTCTGTATTTTTGGTCCAATATGGCTCTTTCAACATTTTGGGTTGCCGACCCCTGGTCTAGCCTTTAAATAGACCCCCTTAGACCAGTTGATCTGCCGTCTCTTTTTTCTGCTCTGCCCCCTCTCTCATGCGTGGAGAGCTTATCAGGTGACCACGGATCAGCCTCCACAGATGTGGCGCTCGCTGTTCCGAGTCGGGACCCGGGATGGATCACTCCTCTTTGCATCAGTTGGTGACGTCTCTGCGCTGCTGACTAGTC
Source organism: Nerophis lumbriciformis (assembly GCF_033978685.3). Lineage (NCBI taxonomy): Eukaryota > Metazoa > Chordata > Actinopteri > Syngnathiformes > Syngnathidae > Nerophis > Nerophis lumbriciformis. Next base: position 243,396 of record NC_084556.2, read on the forward strand.
TCCATTCAAGATGACCCCCTGCTGGCCTCCCAATGGACTGGACTTTCACATGAAGTCGGGACCCGGGGTGACCACTCCTTATGCATCAGTCGGTGACATCTGTGCGCCCTGACGTGTCTACATGCAAGAGGTTGCCCTGCTGGCCCCACTATGGACCGGACTCTCACAATATTAACCGTATCCATTGCACCAGTCCCCACATCTGCGGTCCCTTCCAAGGTTTCTCATTACGCCCTTTGGGTTGAGTTTTCTTGCCCTGATGTGGGATCTGAGCCAAGGATGTGGTTGTGGCTTGTGCAGCCCTTTGAGACACTTGTGATTAAGGGCTATATACAGTAAACTGTGATTGATTGATTGAGGTAATAATGGAATTAAGTATAGTGGAATTCCCGGGGCCACTCACCTCAGCCCAGTCGTGGAGCTCATTGTAGGACAGGTCCAACTCGACCACGTGAGCACAGAAAACTGCAATGTCGGACCTGTCGCCTGCTTTCCTGATGCCGCAGTCATTCAGGACCAGCACGCTGGGCAAAAACAACCGATCTGCGGTACGCCACAACCGTTAGGAATGCGGCTTTTACGGGCAAATGTGGCATCCCGGAGTCCCAGCGCTCACCTTTGATAGGCGACCCAGGGGGGGAGGGAAGAACCACGACGCCCAGGCCCTGGCCGTGGGGGAAGTTCTCAGTGTTGTACTTGTCACTGATGACCTGCACGAAGGTGCGAGGCTCCTCTTCATCGGAGGACTGATCCATCGTCTCAGACCTCTGCAGGCACAAAAAAGTTAGTTTAGGCGTTTTATCTAAAAGTACTCGACCGAAACCTTTGAGAAAACACCCACAAAAACAGTGCTTCTAATGTGTCAAAATGTTCACAATAATGTACCGGTAACCGGTACTGGTATAATATCGCGGTACTAATGAATCAAAAACTGTACTATACTCTTGTTTGAAAAGTACCGGTTCCCAGGCATGACGGTGCGTCATCACGTCATGACATTGCTGGGTTTTGCGAGCAGAGGAGCATGTTCGACAGCGCACAATCACGGAGTACTTACAAACACAGTGTGTAGACCAGGGGTGCTCATTACGTCGATCTCGGAGGGTGTGTCAGTCGATCACCAGCCAGGCATTAAAAAAATAGTCCTAAAAATGAGCGATCATAAATCTTCACTATGACGTCACTTTCGTCACTTGATTGACATTCACGGCACCCGAGGGTCTTCTGAGATGACGCTGGCTGCTGCCAGCTCATTAAAATTACCGACTGGAAGGCGAGAAACATTTTATTTCAACAGACTCTGGCGCCGTACTTGTCGTCAAAACTCCAAAGACCGACTGCACAGTTGCACAGTTGAGCTAACAAAATAAGAGTCTCAGAAAGCTGGCGTGCACAAGCTAGCAAGCTACGGCGTTTGCCGACAATGTATTTCTTGTAAAGTGTATACAAAGGAGTACGGAAGCTGGACAAATAAGATGCCAAAAACCAACCACTTTCATGTGATATTGGACAGAAAGGAGGACTTTTTTTCTCCTCCTTTCGAAAATGCGGACAATATCAGCACCACTGTCTGATTCCAATCAATGCAAGTCATCAGAATCAGGTAATACACCAACTTATATTCTTGTCTTCATGAAAGAAAGGAATCTATATGTGTTAAACATGCTTGTATTATCTTTAAACACCTTTAACTTATTATCAATTGTAGCTGCTGACAGAAGCACATTGTATATATGTTATATAATTTCATAGTTGGTTAGAGTAAATAAATACAATGTATAAATATAAGTTAATATTTACATTTAATGTGATTAAAAATGTATTTTCTTTGGTAATTTCATGCAAGTATAAGTTAACTTTATTTTTGTTACAAAACTCATGCAAATTGGAGAGGAACATATTTTTTGTTCCGGTTTGGTCACATTGTTGGGGGGACAATTAATATGTGACGGGAAAAAGGGAAGCAGCATGAGACAGCAAATGGAAGAGGTTAATGGAGTCTCGGCTTGAAAAGAAACTTTATTCCCTCAGAGTTTGTGAGGCCAATGAGGTATGATTCTTTTTGATATGTATGTCAAATCAATGTGTTTTATGTTATTGTAAGTTCTGTTTCTCTTATTTATTAGTTCTGACGGCATTATTTTGGCATTGTGTTGGCATCGTTGTGACGAGGAGAAGACGTGGCTGAAAATAAATGTCTGTTTGAGAAAAACGAACAACTTGAGCCTTGATTAAGACCTCGGAGGGAGTAACATCAATATTAACTATATGTGTTAAACATGCTTGCATTATCATTAAACACCTTTAACATATTTCATAAATGATATATATGAATGAGGTAGATCCCCACGACTTGATCAATTGAAAAGTAGCTCGCCTGCAGAAAAAGTGTGAGCACCCCTGGTGTAGACAGAAAAGGGAAAATGGACGCATTTTGGCCTAAAAACTAAAGATAAATGTGAAGCTATAAGACTGAAACGCCCTCAGGAAGAGGTGCTTTAAGACATGGCTAGCTCGCTAGCGGCGAACGTCCATCCGCAGTCGGCAGTGTTTTAACTACTTCTAAATCACTAATCCTGGCCTCCATGGCGACAAATAAAGTACGTTTCTTACAAGTATCATCCCTGCAGGACGAGGAATAGCTAAACATGCTTCACTACACACCGGCGTCACAATGTAAACAAACGCCACTGGTGGATCTACACCTGACATTACACTACACCTGACAATTAGGGATATATATACATAATAGGGATGTCCCGATCCAGGTTTTTGCACTTCCGATCCGATACCGATATTGTTTTTGCACTTCCGATCCGATACCGATACTGACCGATACTGGCCTATCCGAGCATGTATTAAAGTTTAAAGTTATTTAGCCTACTTAGTTGTCAGAATCATGTTGAAAAGGGTTTTAGTACTCTTGATAACAACTAGCCAGCTGAATTAGGGGAGTTTGAATAATACACAATGGTTGGTAACAAGAAACTGACCTGTTTATTCAAGGATAAACACAAAATAGACAAAATTATACATGACAAACAGAAATGGCATCATTGAACTAGGGCTGGGCGATATGGCCTTTTTTTAATATTGCCATATTTTAAGGCCATATTGTGATACACGATATATATCTCGATATTTTGCCTCAGCCTTGAATGAACACTTGATGCATATAATCACAGCAGTAAGATGATTCTATGTGTCTACATTAAAACATTCTTCTTCATACTGCATTAATATATGCTACTTTTAAACTTTCATGCAAAGAAGGAAATCACAACTAAAAAAATCACTATTTTTTTCATACGATCTGGAAATGTTTGCCTCGGCATTTTGATGGTGTGGGCGTGTGGCACCGTGTGTCGAAAATTGTTATGCGCTCATTTTTTAATTTGATTTTGTGCGTGGCATAGATTTGCCGTGCGCAGAGGACACGTGAGCAGTGCGCAATTGCACAGGCGCGCACCTTAGAGGGAAGGTTGCTCGCACAGCTGCGCTAGCATCACAGCTAACGTTAGCCATAGCCATGCTGCAACCTCTCTGCTCCGCGAGGGCGTATACGTATGTGACGTATGACGTGACAGTATGTGACATATGACGTGACAGTATGTGACGTATGACGTGACAGTATGTGACATATGACGTGACAGTATGTGACGTATGACGTGACAGTATGTGACGTGTGTAAGAAGGTGCGCTTGCTGTCTGTGAGAGGGAGACACAGGAAAGAGTGAGAAGAGCCTGTCGTGTAATGCCAGCAGCTAAAAGCAACTGCGTGAGAATCCACAGACCTGTGGATGTGTTGAAGGTGTGCTGGAAAATGCGGAACAGAAATTAGGGCGCAGCAGAAAAGTGGAATGTATTATTTAAATCGGTGCGTTGGAAAACATGGACCGGAGTTTTTTTTTTAAACTGGATCTGGATCAGCATTTTCCCATGCCTTGCCGATACGCATTTTTTTGCAAATATCGGCGGCCGATCCGATCCAAATATCGGATCGGGACATCCCTAATACATATATATGAATTAGGGATGTATATACATATATATTGATTAGGGATGTAACTAACAGTAAAACATTTAGCGCCTCCTACACTCTTTCACCACAACTATAAATAGTATAAAGTACACTTCTGCATAACATGTATGCTTATTAACATTAAAGAAAACAAACAAACAAAAAAACTTTAGTAACATTGTTTTTTGAGTCTGTAACAGAGAAGTTTCAAAGGGGAACTGCACTTTTTTTTGGGAATTTTGCTTATCGTTCACAATCTTTACGAAAGACATGACGACGGATGTTTTGTTTTTTCAATACATTCTAACCCGTAAAAAAAAGTCCGCTTACAATGGAGCCAATGAGAGGTCCTCTATTGCAGTGTTTTTCAACCACTGTGCCGCGGCACACTAGTGTACCGTGAGATATTGTCTGGTGTGCCGTGGGAGATGATGTCATTTCACCTAATTGGGTTAAAATGTTTTTTGCAAACCAGTAATTACAATCCGTAAATGTGCCGTTGTTCAGTGTCTGTACTGTCTAGAGCTCGGCAGAGTAACCGTGTAATACTCTTCCATACCAGTAGGTGGCAGCAGGTAGCTAATTGCTTTGTAGATGTCGGGAACGACAACAATGGTTTGTAGGTAAAAAGGTGTCTAATGCTTAAACCAAAAATAAACAAAAGGCATTGAAGCTTAGGGAAGGCTATGCAAAACTAAAACTGAACTGGCTGCAAAGTAAACAAAAACAGAATGCTGGACGACAGCAAAGACTTACAGCGTGTGGAGCAGACGGCGTCCACAAATGACATGACAATCAACAACAAAATAGGAGCGTAAGACAAGAACTAAAACACTACACACAGGAAAACACCAAAAAACTCCAAATAAGTCACAGCGTGACGTGACAGGTGGTGACAGTACACCTACTTTGAGACAAGAGCTATCGTGATGCATGCTTGGTTACGGTTGGAATTCATATCAAACAATTGCGAGAACGACTTTTTATTGTCAATATCGGCTGCTGGGTTTCATTTTTTAATGTGGTGGTGTGCTTCAGATTTTTTTCAATGAAAAAAATGTGCCTCGGCTCAGAAAAGGTTGAAAAACACTGCTCTATCGCGCCCATAAAATCCAATAAGAAACCATCTAAAAAGTGCCAACAATACTCCATTTACATTTCGTGCCTTGAATATTAACCAAGTATTAGTGATATCTTTAATATAAACACTAACATGTGTGCCTATGTTTACATTTCATTCCTAATCTAAACTGGAATATATGAACATCCTAGCAGTCGGCATCCCAATGAAAGCATACCTTGTACAGTAAGTGATGTTTTATTATGTTTGTTGGCTCTCATAAAGTCTGCAGTGAGTAATAATCAGTGACGTAGTGGGGGGGGGGGGGGGGGGGGGGCGAACGTCGGGATGCGTTTTTGAAATTAATGCGTATGCCTAAAATGATATTAAATGTTATGATTAATTTGCCTTTTACTACAAACCCCGTTTCCATATGAGTTTGGAAATTGTGTTAGATGTAAATATAAACGGAATACAATGATTTGCAAATCCTTTTCAAGCCATATTCAGTTGAATATGCTACAAAGACAACATATTTGATGTTCAAACTCATAAACATTTTTTTTTTTTTTTTTGCAAATAATCATTAACTTTACAATTTGATGGCAGCAACACGTGACAAAGACGTTGGGAAAGGTGGCAATAAATACTGATAAAGTTGAGGAATGCTCATCAAACACTTATTTGGAACATCCCACAGGTGTGCAGGCAAATTGGGAACAGGTGGGTGCCATGATTGGGTATAAAAGATTCCATGAAATGCTCAGTCATTCACAAACAAGGATGGGGCGAGGGTCACCACTTTGTCAACAAATGCGTGAGCAAATTGTTGAACAGTTTAAGAAAAACCTTTCTCAACCAGCTATTGCAAGGAATTTAGGGATTTCACCATCTACGGCCCGTAATATCATCAAAGGGTTCAGAGAATCTGGTTTTGGAGCAACATATGTTGCCATCCAAGCAACGTTACCATGGACGCCCCTGCTTATTTCAGCAAGACAATGCCAAGCCACGTGTTACATCAACGTGGCTTCATAGTAAAAGAGTGTGGGTACTAGACTGGCCTGCCTGTAGTCCAGACCTGTCTCCCATTGAAAATGTGTGGCGCATTATGAAGCCAAAAATAGCACAACGGAGACCCCCGGACTGTTGAACAACTTAAGCTGTACATCAAGCAAGAATGGGAAAGAATTCCACCTGAGAAGCTTCAAAAATGTGTCTCCTCAGTTCCCAAACGTTTACTGAGTGTTGTTAAAAGGAAAGGCCATGTAACACAGTGGTGAACATGCCCTTTCCCAACTACTTTGGCACGTGTTGCAGCCATGAAATTCTAAGTTAATTATTATTTGCAAAAAAAAAATAAAAGTTTGAGTTTGAACATCAAATATGTTGTCTTTGTAGCATATTCAACTGAATATGGCTTGAAAAAGGATTTGCAAATCATTGTATTCCGTTTATATTTACATCTAACACAATTTCCCAACTCATATGGAAACGGGGTTTGTACATTACATATATACTTCCGGCATGTACACAATACATCAATGTTATAATAATTGGATGTTTTTTTAAGCACTTTATAGACTGAATGGAGTGATTCCAACAGGCTTCATTGCAAACAGCCTTTTGATCGCATTTATTTAATATTTAGAATGCATTAAAAAAAATCAACATCTTTCATAATGATTGTGAACGATAGACAAAATTCCCCCAAAAAGTGCAGTTCCCCTTTAAGGATATATACTGTATATGACATGTTAGGGTGTCTTTCAAAGCATTTTGACCACAAATGTCATTTATGACATGGACTGTCCTAATTTTGTCACAAGACTGTAGATCCCCAGCATTTAAAGTGGTTAACTTATTTCTTTTGAACACTTTATTACGGCACATGTATGACAGTTAGGAATGTTGCAGCGCCTTAATGGTGGTGACACTTTGTTCCTGTGTCTACTTCCATAGTCCGAAGGTCTACCGGCGTCCTGGGACAGACCTAAAGAGTTCTTTCCGACTGCGTTCATCACGTGAGCTCATATTTCTCAGCGTGTGCTAAATATAACATGGCGGCGTGATCACATCGGTGACACAGAGCCCAAATGTGAGGCGAAGACGGACGAGGTGCTGATACAAAATAAAGGTATAACATAGTTTGCCTTTGGAGTTGTTTTTTCTTTTTAACTTCAATTCCTGCTCTAATCCTTGTTGCACAATTAGATCACAAGAACAAGGGAGTCATTCACTTTCATAAAACAGTTGTGATAACGATATTATAATACAATAATTGGGACCAAAAAATATTTGATAACGTCATTATCGCTACTTTATTACTACTAAAAAAAAAATCGAATATTTGAAGCCTTTTCTGATCTTTCTGTATTTGTATCTTGAAGTACAAATATAAATCCTCTATGAAAACATACTTTGTATGATCACTTTTTTCATCTTAAAGTACAGTTTTGAGAAGAAATATAATCCTCCGTATTAACAGGGTTTCCCCTCGATTGTGAAGTTGGGGGCATGGCCAATATGACGTCATCACATTATTTGCTATGATGCATAGATTTTCTTTTAAAAGGGCAAAACACATGTATGTATACATTTAATGATAAAACATATCTGTTATTAATTCTTTTCTTACATAATATTGTTCTATTTTTCAATTGTTGATGCTTATATTATAAAATACACTTTGTTGATTTTTTTTTTTTTCATTCTAAAGATTTCTCTATTTCTTTTACTCACTATTTATTTAAAAGGCCTGGTAACAAATCTAGCATCTATTTCTGTTGTTTTTGTAGACTGTACTCGTGTTTAGAGACTCTTTATTTCTGTCGCTACGTTTCGGCAGCGCTGTTCTGTTGATCAAAGTATGTCTTTTGTCGGCCAAATTTCCGGTGCATCATTATTAATTAGTGCGCAAGTAATAAAACTACTATATACATGTATAAACTATTCAATCAATCAAAGTTTACTTATATAGCCCTTAATCACAGATGTCTCAAAGGGCTGCACGAGCCACAACGACATCCTCGGCTCAGACCCAACTATTATGTATGTGTGTGTGTGTGTGTGTGTGTGTGTATATATATATATATATATATGTATATGTATATTAGAGATGCGCGGATAGGCAATTATTTCATCCGCAACCGCATCAGAAAGTCGTCAACCATCCGCCATCCACCCGATGTAACATTTGATCAGAACCGCACCCGCCCGTTGTTATATATCTAATATAGACGATGCAAGGCATTAGTGAGGTTATAAAGCTTTTGCCTGTTAAAGAAAGGAGACTGATCCAATGCAGCACAGACATTCGCGTGCCACGCTGTCACGACCCAGACGCACACCAGTGCGCAATCATATGGGAGCCGCGCTGAGCGCACCTCCAAGCGCGTCTCGCTGCCGGCGACGGCCGGTTATGGGCCCGACGCTCCAGCGCCATCCATTTTCAGGGCTAGTTGATTCGGCAGGTGGGTTGTTACACACTCCTTAGCGGGTTCCGACTTCCATGGCCACCGTCCTGCTGTCTATATCAACCAGGGTGAGCCCCACCCCTTTCGTGAGCGCACTGCGCGCGGAGTGACCCCTGTTACGCGCCCCCGGCAATAGGGGTGGCGGGCAGTAAGCTGCGCGGGCGGAGCGCGCGGAGTGACCCCTGTTACGAGCCCCCGGCCACGGGGGTGGGGGGCAAGTAAGCTGCTTACCTGCTGCGCGTGACGCCGGCTGCGGCGAAGGCGGACGAGGCGGGGTGTCGGTGCGGTGGGCGCGGTGGTGACCCTGGACGTGCGTCGGGCCCTTCTCGCGGATCGCCTCAGCTACGGCTCCCGGTGGGGCCCTCTCGGGGGAAGGGGCCTCGGTCCCGGACCCCGGCGAGGCGTCCCTTCTCCGCTCCGTAAAATTGTCCATCTCTTCTTTTTTTTTTCTTCTGTTGTGGCATATGCTGCATCTATTTAAAATCTAATTTTTTTTTATTTCAACCGCCCGACCCGACCCGCGGATAAAATCTTTTTTTTTTTATTTCATCCGCCCGATCTGCGGACTCCGCGGTTGTGCCCGCAAACCGCGCATCTCTAATGTATATGTATATATGTATATGTATATGTATATGTATATATGTATATGTATATGTATGTATATATATATGTGTGTATATATATATATACATATATATATATATACATATATGTATATATATATATATATATATATATATATATATATATATATATATACATATATATATATATATATATATATACATATATATATATATATATATATATATGTATATATGTGTGTATGTATACATATATATATATATATGTATATGTGTGTATGTATATACATATATATGTATATATATTAGAGATGTCCAATAATATGGGCCGATAAATGCTTTAAAATGTAATATCGAAAATTATCGGTATCGGGTTCAAAAAGTAAAATGTATGACTTTTTAAAACGCCGCTGTACGGAGCGGTACACGGACGTAGGGAGAAGTACAGAACGCCAATAAACCTTAAAGGTGAATTAGGAAGTAGTTACAGAGAATTGGGAAGTAGTTAGAGTAAATTAGGAAGTAGTGATTAAAATTAAAGTGAATTACGAAGTAGTTTAAGTGAATTAGGAAGAAGCACTTGTACATTCAAGTCAATTAAAAAATAGTAGAATTAAGAAGGAACATTGATGGACTGAAGTGAATTAAGAAGTGGATTAAAATGAATTAGGAAGTAACACTTGCGCATTAAAGTGAATTAGTTTGTGGATTAAAATGTAATTACTGCATTTTTCGGCGTATAAGTCGCACCTGCTGAAAATGCATAATAAAGGAAAAAACATATAAGTCGCATTTTTGGGGGAAATTTATTTGATAAAAGCCAACAGCAAGAATAGACAATTTAAAATAAATCAAGAATAGTGAACAACAGGCTGAATAAGTGTACGTTATATGAGGCATAAATAAGCAACTGGTATGTTAACGTAACATATTATGGTAAGAGTCATTCAAATAACTATAACATATAGAACATGCTATACAATCTGTCACTCCTAATCGCTAAATCCCATGAAATCTTATACGTCTAGTCTCTTACGTGAATGACATCAATAATATTATTTGATATTTTACGCTAATGTGTTAATAAATTCACACATAAGTCGCTCCTGAGTATAAGTCGCACCCCCGGCCAAACTATGAAAAAAACTGCCACTTATAGTCCGAAAAATACGGCATTCAAAAATGGTATTCATTAATTCCAAGACTCTTTCAGGTCGCTCATGATTGTGACTCATAGCCAACTATTATTGCTCCTGTACTTCATGTAAGCCTGCTGAAACTGGCACTAAATTCAATGAATACATTTCCAGTAGCTTCAGTCTAAAGTGGACATTATTACGTTTGTTGTTGTTATTCATTAAATGTCACAACATCGTGCAGGTGGACCTAATATTGGAGGCGAACAAGCACAACAGCCATCGCTTAGAAAAACAATGCCAAAAGTCCGTTTATGGCATCCGGAAGCGGATGGGCCAAATTGAAATCTTGCTACCGACCCCGGCAGTAAAAATAGGCCATGAGGTATAAAAATAAAAAGGTCCTTTTTGGGGCTCTCACTAAACTAAATCCACTGAGGTCTCACAGTCCTCCACTTCTCAGCACTATCAATTTCACACACAAATCATCATCATCGATGCCATGCGAGCTCCTGTCTGATGTGGGCAAAAGTTTCTCACAGATCGCCCGATTCTTCTTACCTTTGATGTGACGAGAGGAGCAGAGGAGGGCCGCTTTTCAACAGCAGCACATCTGATCACATTCTTCTCCGTCCCTGCTAAATGACAAGAGTGACACATTTAGCAGAAAACAGGAGCAACATTTGCATACGTCTTCTAAAGGTGGCTTTAGACCTTTGCCTTTGATACTTAGTATCAGTAATGTGTATTTCAATCAATTAAAACATGTTTAATACATCAATGACATAATTTGGGCGGTATAGCTCGGTTGGTAGAGCGGCCGTGCCATCAACCTGAGAGTTGCAGGTTCGATCCCCGCTTCCGCCATCCTAGTCACTGCCGTTGTGTCCTTGGGCAAGACACTTTACCCACCTGCTCCCAGTGCCACCCACACTGCTTTAAATGTAACTTAGATATTGGCTTTCACTATGTAAAGCGCTTTGAGTCACTAGAGAAAAGCGCTATATAAATATAATTCACTTCAATTTCAAGATATAATACCGGCATGTGTCTGTATACTAAGCACGACGATGGCTGAATCAATCAAATAAATGGCATCTGTAAAGCTGACACTTCTAGAGATACATTCTTATCGAGCTTTGACAAAATACTAAGCCTGAGTAACATCCTATACAAAAAAAACCCAAAACATTTCACAATAGTCCAACATAAATTATATATATATAAATGTACAATAATTGAATGTATGAATGTATCATATTTGTGTTCTGAAATTGTTCTTGTTTTTTTTATTTACATTTTTAATTGAAATTTGATTATTTATTTATTGCATGTATTTATGTTAATGTTGTCATTTGTACTTTTAACCAAAGTGTGTGACTCTTCCTGTTTTTTTGTTTTTGTTATACAGTAGGGAAGGGATTCATATGCCCCCATTGCTGGGTGGATCTCACGGGGCTGCAATGCAGTCAGCTGAAAATGATGGAAAGCGCCACTCTACATAGCAACTGACGCAGTGGCCGAAGTTGGAATTGCCATAAAACATATTTTAAGATATTCACCAGACTTTTGCCATCTGGCGGCTAAAGTGGATCGTGCACGCCCCAAATTTGTCTTGTTTCTTGTGTCAGGTAAACCGCAACGGATGGGGTCAAATGAATCCCCTTCCGACTATGTTTTTGCACTCTTGCAAAAGAGATTTTAATCTCAATGAGTTTCTGCCTGGTTAAATACAGGAACATGATATGAATGAATGAATGTATCAAATGTAATTTCTTTAAGCACGGTACAATATTATTACTTCATTATTTTTTTAAGTCCTTATACATCTAGGCAATGTTTCTTAACCATAGGGCCGCAAGCAACCCCTAGAGGGCCGCCAAAAAGAATCTGTTTCTCAGCTGTGGTCCGTATGGTGGTACTCAGTTGTAATACACTTTTCCACCACTTGTGGCAGTAATAACAATATAGAACAGGGGTCGGCAACCTTTACCAGTCAAAGAGCCATTTTGACCAGTTTCACAAATTATAGAAAACAATGGGAGCCACAACATTTTTTTACATTTTAAATGAAATAACACGGCATACAAAGTTTTTTTGGTGCTTTGTGCTATGTATAAACCAGGGGTCTCAGACACGATGCCCACACCTTTTTATGGAATTTTTAAGGTGGTGCGGCACGCGGGTTTTGATTGAATAGCGCTTGTCAGCGTCATGCGTGCCGTGATGGTACAGCATATAGCGCCCACTACAATCAGCGTGCCTGATCAGCCACATGTTGAATGGGGCTTCCGCTTGCTCACGTAGGTAACAGCAAGGCATACTTGGTCAACAACCACACAGGTTACACTGACGGTCGCGGTATGAAAACAACTTTAACACTCTTACTAATAATGCGCCACACTGTGAACCCACACCAAACAAGAATGACAAACACATTTCGGGAGAACATCTGCACCGTAACACAACAGAAACACAACAGGACAAATACCCAGAATCCCATGCAGCCCTAACTCTTCCGGGCTACATTATACACCCCCGCTACCAAACCCCACCCACCTCAACCGACGCACAGAGAGGGAGCAGGCTTGGGGTGGGGGCGGGGTTTGGTGGTAGCAGGGGTGTATAATGTAGCCCGGAAGAGTCAGGGCTGCATGGGATTCTGGGTGTTTGTTCTGTTGTGTTTATGTTGTGTTAAGGTGCAGATGTTCTCCCGAAATGTGTTTGTCATTCTTGTTTGGTTTTGGTTCAAAGTGTGGCGCATTATTAGTAAGAGTGTTAAAGTTGTTTTATATGACCACCGTCAGTGTAACCTGTGTGGCTGTTGACCAAGTATACCTTACTGTCACGTACGTGTGCAAGCAGAAGATGTATGTTGTATAACAAGTGTTGGGCTGGCACGTTGTTAATACAGATTGTAGAGAGCGCCAAATGTTGTACCATCATGGCACACCCTTATTATAACTGTAAGGGTGAAAATCGGTGAATATTAATCCCGGGAGTTTTCTGCGAGAGGTACTGAAATGCAGAAGTCTCACGGGAAAATTGGGGGGTTCAGCAAGTAAGCTGCTGAGCCGCATCAGAGTGATCAAAGAGCCGTATGCGGCTCCGGAGCCGCGGGTTGCCGACCCCTGCTATAGAAGAAGTCTGGAGGTAAAGTCAAAGAGAAGTTTCTTAAGCTAAAAACTTATGACTAATGTGGTGAAGCTGTATTTTCATTTGCACTTACATTGTATTGACAGTTTAGTTAAACATATATTATTATCATTTATTATTCATTTAGTGGGAGTTTATTGATTTTAGCATTGTGAAATTGTATGTAAATAGCCCTTCTTTTTCAGTATATTTGATTAGTATTTAGTTTTGTCATCAGCCTGACCTCTAAGTCTTAATAATAATAATGTGATTAACATATCATTTGACAAAGTTATCCTGTTAAACTAAGTAGGTTGGATATAATCATTGAATACCATTTCAATTAACAGTAAGATGACTAATCCAGTGTTAATATTAGAGGGGTCGAAAAGTTGGGCCCCGAGGTCAAAAAGGAAGGTCGACATTAGGGATCGACTGATCAACGGCGCCGATATTTGGTATCTGCCTTTATTTATTTATTTATTTATTTATACAATATACACACATATGATACCAGTTTTTAGTATTTAAAAAAATATCGAAATAGATACTAATAATCACTGCTCAAGCATGAGCCCCTTTGCCTCTTAAATTAAGGATGAAAATGTAATTGTTTACACTACTGCAGCAATCAAGTCTTGTAGAAGTAAACAGGAGCAGGCAGCATCTTACACATTCTCTTACTTCCTATTACATCCAGGAAGAAATGATGGAAGCCAGCTTGAAAAATGTCTCAACTACAAGTTTGAAAAGATGTTGGCTACTTTCTGCAGTTGAGTAAATAAACGCCACTACACGAGGTAACACAATATGAAATTGGTGTTGTTTACTTGAGTCATATTGCAGTCTACACCTATCTCTTGTGTGTGACTGCCATCATATTGTAGTCTACACGTGTCTCTTATGTTTGACTGCCATCTACTGGTCACACTTATCCTTGCACCATGTACCACATAAAAAAGCTGTGAGGTCGGTAAGCAAAACCAGAATTATTCCTTACATTAGGCAGGAAAAAAAAGGATTTTACATGCGCCTTATAGTCCGGACATTTCGGTAGTTATAGGCCTCCTTGACTAATTGGTATCGACCAAGAAACCGGATCGGTTGAGCACTATAGACGACACAGTTTTAAAAGATGTTGGCTACTTTCTGCAGTTGAGTAAATAAACGCCACTACACGAGGTAACACGATATGGAATTGGTGTTGTTTACTTGAGTCATATTGCAGTCTACGCCTATCTCTTGTGTGTGACTGCCATCATATCGCAGTCTACATGTGTCTCTTATGTTTGACTGCCATCTACTGGTCACACTTATCCTTACACCATGTACCACATAAAATAGCTGTGAGGTCGGTAAGCAAAACCAGAATTATTCCTTGCATTAGGCAGGGAAAAAAATTATTTTACATGCGCCTTATAGTCCGGACAATTCGGTAGTTATAGGCCTCCTTGACTAATTGGTATTGACCAAGAAACCGGATCGGTTGAGCACTATAGATGACAGTTTTAAAAGATGTTGGCTACTTTCTGCAGTTGAGTAAATAAACGCCACTACACGAGATAACACGATATGAAATTGGTGTTGTTTACTTGAGTCATATTGCAGTCTACGCCTATCTCGTGTGTGACTGTCATTATATTGCAGTCTACACGTGTCTCTTATGTTTGACTGCCATCTACTGGTCACACTTATCCTTGCACCATGTACCACATAAAATAGCTGTGAGGTCGGTAAGCAAAACCAGAATTATTCCTTGCATTAGGCAGGAAAAAAAAGGATTTTACATGCGCCTTATAGTCCAAACATTTCGGTAGTTATAGGCCTCCTTGACTAATTGGTATTGACCAAGAAACCGGATCGGTTTAGCACTATAGACGACACAGTTTTAAAAGATGTTGGCTACTTTCTGCAGTTGAGTAAATAAACGCCACTACACGAGGTAACACGATATGAAATTGGTGTTGTTTACTTTGAGTCATACAGCAGTCTACATCTATCTCGTGTGTGACTGTCATTACATTACAGTCTACACGTGTCTCTTATGTTTGACTGCCATCTACTGGTCACACTTACCCTTACACCATGTACCACATAAAATAGCTGTGAGGTCGGTAAGCAAAACCAGAATTATTCCTTACATTAGGCAGGAAAAAAAAGGATTTTACATGCGTCTTATAGTCCGGACAATTCGGTAGTTATAGGCCTCCTTGACTAATTGGTATTGACCAAGAAGAAACCGGATCGGTTGAGCACTATAGACGACACAGCCCTAAAAGATGTTGGCTACTTTCTGCAGTTGAGTAAATAAACGCCACTACACGAGGTAATACGATATGAAATTGGTGTTGTTTACTTGAGTCATATTGCAGTCTACACCTATCTCGTGTGTGACTGTCATTATATTGCAGTCTACACGTGTCTCTTATGTTTGACTGCCATCTACTGGTCACACTTATCCTTGCACCATGTACCACATAAAATAGCTGTGAGGTCGGTAAGCAAAACCAGAATTATTCCTTGCATTAGGCAGGAAAAAAAAGGATTTTACATGCGCCTTATAGTCCGGACATTTCGGTAGTTATAGGCCTCCTTGACTAATTGGTATCAACCAAGAAACCGGATCGGTTGAGCACTATAGACGACACAGCCCTAAAAGATGTTGGCTACTTTCTGCAGTTGAGTAAATAAACGCCACTACACGAGGTAACACGATATGAAAATGGTGTTGTTTACTTGAGTCATATTGCAGTCTACACCTATCTTGTGTGTCACTGTCAATATATTGCAGTCTACATGTGTCTCTTATGTTTGACTGCCATCTACTGGTCACACTTATCCTTGCACCATGTACCACATAAAATAGCGGTGAGGTCGGTAAGCAAAACCAGAATTATTCCTTGCATTAGGCAAGGGAAAAAAGGATTTTACATGCGCCTTATAGTCCGGACAATTCGGTAGTTATACGCCTCCTTGACTAATTGGTATTGACCAAGAAACCATATCGGTTTAGCACTATAGACGACAGTTTTAAAAGATGTTGGCTACTTTCTGCAGTTGAGTAAATAAACGCCACTACACGAGGTAACACGATATGAAATTGGTGTTGTTTACTTGAGTCATATTGCAGTCTACGCCTATCTTGTGTGTGACTGTCATTATATTGCAGTCTACACGTGTCTCTTATGTTTGACTGCCATCTACTGGTCACACTTATCCTTACACCATGTACCACATAAAATAGCTGTGAGGTCGGTAAGCAAAACCAGAATTATTCCTTGCATTAGGCAGGAAAAATAAGAATTTTACATGCGCCTTATAGTCCGGACAATTCGGTAGTTATAGGCCTCCTTGACTAATTGGTATTGACCAAGAAACCGGATCGGTTGAGCACTATAGACGACACAGCCCTAAAAGTTGTTGGCTACTTTCTGCAGTTGAGTAAATAAACGCCACTACACGAGGTAACACGATATGAAATTGGTGTTGTTTACTTGAGTCATATAGCAGTGTATATCTCATGTGTGACTGTCATTATATTGCAGTTTACATGTGTCTCTTATGTTTGACTGTCATCTACTGGTCACACTTATCCTTGCACCATGTACCACATAAAATAGCTGTGAGGTCGGTAAGCAAAACTAGAATTATTCCTTGCATTAAGCAGGGAAAAAAAGGATTTTACATGCGCCTTATAGTCCGGACAATTCGGTAGTTATAGGCCTCCTTGACTAATTGGTATTGACCAAGAAACCGGATCGGTTGAGCACTATACAGTTTTAAAAGATGTTGGCTACTTTCTGCAGTTGAGTAAATAAACGCCTAACGCAACCACACGAGGAAACACGATATTGTGCACCAATGGAAGACAGATACACAAAGGACGCTGTAAAAAAGGTGCATTATGTCGCAGACAATAGAGCAAGGTAGGCCCTTTTATACCCGATTAACATATGTCACATAGTGATCTCCTTCTACACTTACCAACATGACCTCACCCACCTGCTTTCTTTCCCCAAAAGAGATGTATCATAATGGTCTTTTTAGTGCATTTGATGGACATGTAAGGTTCAACTTCACAGCCTGCTCACTGCCGCCCCCAGTGGCCAACGTAGGTTGCAGCACAAAGTCGTGCGTCGTTTGAAAGGAAGTTTCTTTCCATAGAGCCGTTTATGCCGAATTGAAGTACGCGTCGTGGCGTTTGAGAACAAAGCCCTAAACCCCACTTTAGACGTCGAAAAACGTACGAAAAATCAAGGTCAAGGTAAAAAAACATGGCTATTTCAACGTGGTTCGGGCACACTTGAGTGGGCGATAAGACAAGACGGAGGCCTGTGCAGTGTTGATAACAAATGGCCGATAGAGATACGACAAGCATTTAGTTAAAAAAATCATCAAATGTTAGTGATTAATGTCAGGAAAAGTCGAGAAAATGACTTTATTCCTTGAAGCGTTTACGCTATGTCAAAGACAAGACATTAAAGCTCGCTTTACTGCCACAAAACACGGCGACACAACCTTGTCCTTCTGCAATCGAGTCGCACAAAGGGCGCACATTTTCTAAAAAGTCTATTTTTGAAATGCCACGGCGTGCTATTGTTGTTACGAGGACATACTCACACTCATACTCACCTGCAGCTCCTGTTTGTTTATCTTCGTAGAAGTGTCACCTTAAGTCCCGCCTCCTTTTGCCGGATATGACGCGGTGGAGTTTGAACCAGCTCGGGTCTCCACGCCAACGCAACAAAATAAAATTTCTTCGAATAAAGTGACATAATATATGTTGAATTATATTATATTATAGAACATAATTTAGTCCGTTTTTTTTTTTTTAAAGTGTGCAATATTATTTCAAAACACGAATTACTGTTTACACCACGCCCACTTTACCGGAAGTGACGTTAATTAAATAACTCAAGACTCCTCCTCGCTTTCTTCAAAACAAAACAAAAGGGTTGCTCGTCTGCCTCGCGTACTCTGCAGTGAAACTATGTTCAATTATATATATTTTTTAAATGCGTACATTTTCATGAGTTAAAAAATAACAAAAAAACCATTTTAGACCAAGGAAAATATATTTTGTAAGCCAACGTGAAAATCCTATCACACTTCTAAAATCAGTGTTATGAATAAAGGAGTACAACTTTGTTATGAATAAACAAATATGTAATAAAATACTGTTCAAACAACATCGTATTAGAATATAATTTAGTCGGTTTTTTAAAATTAGTGCAATATTACTTCAAAACACGAATTAGCGTCACGCCACGCCCACTTCACCGGAAGTGACGTCTTTAAATCACTCAAGGCTCCTCCTCGCTTTCTTCAAAACAAAACAAAAGGGCTGCTCGTTTGCCTCGCGTACTGTGCAGTGATGCAAACTATGTTCAATTATATATATTTTTTAAATGCGTGCATTGTCATGAGTTAAACATTAAAAATAACACAAAACATTTTCTTAAACCAAGAAAAATATATTTTGTAAGCCAACGTGAAAATCCTATCACACTTCTAAAATCGGTGTTATGAATACAGGAGTACAACTTTGTTATGAATAAATAAATATGTAACAAAATACTGTTTAAATAACATCGTATTGGAATATAATTTAGTCTGTTTTTGAAAATGTTGTGCAACATTACTTCAAAACACGAATGAGCGTTTACGCCACGCCCACTTCACCGGAAGTGACGTCGTTTAAATCACTCAAGGCTCCTCCTGGCTTTCTGCAAACTTTGTTAAATGATATATATATATATATATATATATACATATACATATATATATATATATATATATATATTTTTTTTTTAAATGCGCGCATTAGCATAACAAGTTAAACATACAAATAACAAAAAAAAATTTTTTGACCAAGAAACATATTTTGTAAGCCAACTTGAAAATCCTATCACACTATAAAATGAGTACAACTTTGTTATGAATAAACACATCTGTAATCAACTCCATTAAAATATTGTAGGTAGGTCTTTATTGTCATCGCACAAGTACAACACAACTTTGTTTTCAGCACAAACCCGTTCAAGATTAGACAAACAAACAGTGTACAGGGTTACAGAACAGGAACGCTGATGTTTAAGTTTAAGTAGCAATGATTGTCACACACACACATTAGGTGTGGTGAAATTTGTCCTCTGCATTTGACCCATCCTCTTGTTCACCCCCTGGAAGGTGAGGGGAGCAGTGGGCAGCAGCGGTGCCACACCCGGGAATCATTTTTGGTAAAAGATGGGAAAAAGGTCAATGCTGGGGGAGAATGAGTAAAAAAAAAATACAATCTAGACTGGGCTCCTAAGTAGGGATGTCCGATAATGGCTTTTTTACCGATATCCGATATTCTGATATTGTCCAACTCTTAATTACCGGTACCGATATATACAGTCGTGGAATTAACACATTATTATGCCTAATTTGGACAACCAGGTATGGTGAAGATAAGTCCCCTTTTAAAAAAAATTATAAAATAAAATAAGATAAATAAATTAAAAACATTTTCTTGAATAAAAAAGAAAGTAAAACAATATAAAAACAGTTACATAGAAACTAGTAATTAATGAAAATGAGTAAAATGAAGTGTTAAAGGTTAGTACTATTAGTGGAGCAGCATCATGTGTGCTTACGGACTGTATCCCTTGCAGACTGTATTGATATATATTGATGTATAATGTAGGAACCACAATATTAATAACAGAAAGAAACAACCCTTTTGTGTGAATGAGTGTAAATGGGGGAGGGAGGTTTTTTGGGTTGGTGCACTAATTGTAAGTGTATCTTGTGTTTTTTATCCATCCATCTTCTTCCGCTTATCCGAGGTCGGGTCGCGGGGGCAGCAGCCTAAGCAGGGAAGCCCAGACTTCCCTCTCCCCAGCCACTTCGTCCAGCTCTTCCCGGAGGATCCCGAGGCGTTCCCAGGCCAGCCGGGATACATAGTCTTCCCAACGTGTCCTGGGTCTTCCCCGTGGCCTCCTACCGGTCGGACGTGCCCTAAACACCTCCCTAGGGAGGCGTTCGGGTGGCATCCTGACCAGATGCCCGAACCACCTCATCTGGCTCCTCTCCATGTGGAGGAGCAGCGGCTTTACTTTGAGCTCCCCCCGGATGACAGAGCTTCTCACCCTATCTCTAAGGGAGAGCCCCGCCACCCGGCGGAGGAAACTCATTTTGGCTGCTTGTACCCGTGATCTTTTTGTGTTTTTTATGTTGATTTAATTTAAAAAAAAAAAACAAACAAACAAAAAAATTGATACCGATAATTAAAAAAAAAACGATACCGGTAATTTCCGATATTACATTTTTAAAGCATTTATCGGCGCATTACACACGGCGCTCTACTCCTAAGGGGGCCCAGTCTGGAGTGGGAAAAAAAGCCTCCATCGCAAAGCACATATACATATTACAACATCTCGAGACTTGCAACAGAGGGGGCGGGGGGAGTGGGGGCCACGGTGGCAGGCTGCAGCTCTTCAGGCGCTGCCCCTCAGTCCATAACCCCTATGGGATTCGCGTCAAGGGCATTGGGGGTATGTGTGTGTGGCGTATATTTTTGTGGATGCATGTGTGTGTGTAAACATTGTTTAAATAACACCGTTAGGCTTGATATTATCTTTGCAAAGGCCGGATTTCTCATTTTCTCTCATCTTCCTCATTATTAGCGAGAAATATCTAGATATACTCATCAAACCGACCTGCATGGGGGACCCCTGTCAAAGGGCTAATCCTCAAATTGTTATGTCACTCATTCGTGACAATGTAGCACATGCTACCCCCCCCCAAAAAAACATTTTATGATAAAAGGAGCACAAGGTGGCAAGGTGAAACTATAATGATGTACTGGCGAGAGTTAAAGAGGGCAAGGAGAAGTGGGGTGTGTCCAAACGGCCTAATCCACAATGATCCTCTGACTCAGACCGGACTAGGGGAAGAATAATCTGGGAGACACAAAAAGAACAGGCGGCGTCCACACAAACAGTCGGTTGGATTGCATCGTGACGATATCTGTTGCTGGATCAGACCACGGGAGACAAGAACATGGCGCTCATGAGGTCAGGCTGGCTTTGGAGACAGAGTAAGTCTGCGCCACAACACAATATACCTGTTATTTATCCTTTTAATGATCGGCTGTTGTGCGGCCACCGGGGGCGCCATTGCACCGCCATGTTCATGCACTGGTTATTGCTGTTATTGGCAGCGCTGAGGTCGATGACCACGTTGCTGGACTATTACTGTAATCGATACGGTTTTTGTACCTAAACCCTTCTATATTTTACTCTGGCTCTGTCTCTGCCCCTCTAATCCAGGGGTGTCAAACTCATTTTTTAGCTCAGGAGCCACATAGAGGAAAATCTATTCCCAAATGGGCCGGACTGGTAAAATCATGTCATGATCATTTAAAAATAAAGACAACTTCAGATTGTTTTCTTCGTTTAAAAATAGAACAACGAATCATAATGTTGTTTTTTTACACTTACATGTTGCTGTTCATAGTAGTCTATCTTCATTTGTCGTTATTGTTATAATGTTAATCCAACATGCAAAAATGCGTGGTTATCTGTTAGGGCCGTTTTTCGATTTTCACTATATATGGCAGATTTTTAAACAAACGAAAAAAGGGTTGATTTTCATTCAAATATTTCCATAAAATTGAATTTTGTGCTGTTTTCCTTTTATGGATTTTTACTTTTCCAGATAAACACAAAAATCGAAAAAATGTTCATCCAAAATGCTAAAATGCGTGGTTATCTGTGTGATGACAAACTGAACCGGAAGCAGTATTTTAGCTTTCCCTTTGCGTTTAAAATCAAAAAACAAAGTTAGGGCCGTTTTTCGATTTTTACTATTTATGGCAGATTTTAAAACAAACAAAAAAAAGGGTTAATTTTCATTCAAATATTGCCATAAAATTGGATTTTGTGCTGTTTTCCTTTTATGGATTTTTATTTTTTTCAGATGAACACAAAAATCGAAAAAATTTTCATCCAAAATGCAAAAATGCGTGGTTATCTGTGTGATGACAAATTGAACCGGAAGCAGTATTTTAGCTTTTTCCTTTGTGTTTAGCTTGTTTTTAGCATAACGCTAACATCTTTGTTCAGCAGGAGTCCTATTGTCGTTTAAAAAAAGTGTCATTAAATAGTTGTCCAACTTAGTGTTTATCTGGGGGGAAAAAAATCCATAAAAGGAAAACAGCACAAAATCCAATTTCATGGCAATATTTTAATGACAATCAACCCTTTTTTGTTTGCTTTCAAATCTGCCATATATAGTAAAAATCGAAAAGCAGCCCTCATTAAAATATTGCCATAAAATTTGATTTTGTGCTGTTTTCCGGTCCCTGTACCTTCCGTTCATTCTATTTCCAATTCTGAAACGCAAATAAAAAAATACAATTAGGGCTGTTTTAAAATTTTTATTATAAATGATAAATAAAACAAACAAAAAAGGGGTTGATTCCCATTAAAATATTGCCATAAAATTGGATTTTGTGCTGTTTTCCTTTTATGGATTTTTATTTTTCCAGATAAACACAAAAATAAAAAAAAATGTCATCCAAAATGCAAAAATGTGATGACAAATTTAACCGGAAGCAGTATTTTAGCTTTTCCTTCGCGTTTAAAATAAAAAAACAAAGTTAGGGCCCTTTTTCGATTTTTACTATATATGGCAGATTTTAAAACAAACAAAAAACGGGTTGATTTTCATGAAAATATTGCCAAAAAATTTGATTTTGTGCTGTTTTCCTTTTATAGATTTTAATTTTTCCAGATAAACACAAAAATTGAAAAAATTTTCATCCAAAATGCAAAAATGCATGTTTATCTGTGTGATGACAAATTGAACCGGAAGCAGTATTTGAGCTTTTTCCTTTGTGTTTAGCTTGTTTTTAGCATAACGCTAACATCTTTGTTCAGCAGGAGTCCTATTGTTTAAAAAAGTGTCATTAAATAGTTGTCCAACTTTTTGTTTATCTGGGGGAAAAAATCCATAAAAGAAAACAGCACAAAATCCAATTTTATGGCAATATTTTAATGACAATAAACCCTTTTTTTTGTTTGTTTTCAAATCTGCCATATATAGTAAAAATCGAAAAACGGCCCTCATTAAAATATTCCCATAACATTTTATTTTGGGCTGTTTTCTGGTCCCTGTACCTTCCGTTCATTCTATTTCCAATTCTGAAACGCAAGTCAAAAAATACAATTAGGGACATTTTTCGATTTTGATTACATATGGCAGATTTTAAAACAAACAAAAAGGGGTTAATTCCCATTAAAATATTGCCATAAAATTGGATTTTGTGCTGTTTTCCTTTTATGGATTTTTATTTTTCCAGATAAACACAAAAATCGGAAAAAAATTCATCCAAAATGCAAAAATGTGATTTTAGCTTTTCCTTCGCGTTTAAAATCAAAAAACAAAGTTAGGGCCGTTTTTCAATTTTTACTATATATGGCAGATTTGAAAACAAACAAAAAAAGGATGATTTTCATGAAAATATTGCCATAAAATTTGCTTTTGTGCTGTTTTCCTTTCATGATTTAAATTTTTTCAGATAAACACAAAAATCAAAAAAATGTTCATCCAAAATGCAAAAATGCATGTTTATCTGTGTGATGACAAATTGAACCGGAAGCAGTATTTTAGCTTTTTCCTTTGTGTTTAGCTTGTTTTTAGCATAACGCTAACATCTTTGTTCAGCAGGAGTCCTATTGTTGTTTAAAAAAGTGTCATTAAATAGTTATCCAACTTTTTGTTTATCTGGGGGGAAAAAATCCATAAAAGAAAACAGCACAAAATCCAATTTTATGGCAATATTTTAATGACAATCAACCCTTTTTTTTGTTTGTTTTCAAATCTGCCATACATAGTAAAAACCGAAAAGCGGCCCTCATTAAAAAAATGCCATAACATTTTATTTTGTGCTGTTTTCCGGTCCCTGTACCTTCCGTTCATTCTATTTCCAATTCTGAAATGCAAATCAAAAATACAATAAGGGCCGTTTTTCGATTTTTACTATATATGACAGATTTTAAAAACAAACACAAAGGGGTTGATTTCCATTCAAATATTGCCATAAAATTGGATTTTGTGCTGTTTTCCTTTTATAGATCTTTACTTTTCCAGAATCAAAAAAATGTTCATCCAAAATACACAAACGCGTGGTTATCTGTGTGATGACAAATTGAACCGGAAGCAGTATTTGAGCTTTTCCTTTGCGTTTAAAATAAAAAAACAAAGTTAGGGCCGTTTTTCGATTTTTACTATGTATGGCAGATTTGAAAACAAACAAAAAAAGCACAAAACACAAAAATCTAAAAATGTTCATCCAAAATGCAAAAATGCGTGGTTATCTGTGTGATGACAAATTGAACCGGAAGCAGTATTTGAGCTTTTTCCTTTGTGTTTAGCTTGTTTTTAGCATAACGCTAACATCTTTGTTCAGCAGGAGTCCTATTGGTCCGTTCATTCGATTTCCAATTCTTAAATGCAAAACAAAAAACAATTTTCGGGCCATTCTTTCTATTTTCATTTCTGAAACAAAAGTTAATGAGACTTTTTAAAAACAACAATAGGACTCCTGCTGAACAAAGGTGTTAGCGTTGTGCTAAAAACATGCTAATGACAAAGGAAAAGCTAAAATACTGCTTCCGGTTCAAATTGCCATCACACGGATAAACACGCATTTTTGCATTTTGGATAAGCATATATTCGATTTTTGTGTTTATCTGGAAAAATAAAAATCCATAAAAGGAAAACAGCACAAAATCCAATTTGATGGCAATATTTTCATGAAAATCAACCCTTTTTTGTTTGTTTTCAAATCTGCCATATATAATAAAAAACTAATTTTGTTTTTTGATTTGCGTTTAAGAATTGAAAATAGAATCAACGGAAGCTATCGTCGTTTTAAAAAAAGTGTCATTGAATAGTTGACCAGCTTATGTTTCAGAAATGAAAATAGAAAAAATGGCCCGAAATTAGTTTTTTGATTTGCATTTAAGAATTGGAAATAGAATGAACGGAAGGTACACGGACCATTTTCACTTTTTATATTACGAAACAATTTGCACCCAAAAACACTTGGCTCTCCAAATACCACCATAATGACCAATATCAAAATACAGTGGCGTAGTAGGCCTAAGTATTCATTAAAACCAAGGCAGCGGTTTTATCTAACAAGTATATTTCATATTTTTGGCCACAGTTTGAATAGTAACACTGTGTTTGAATATGGGGAAATAAAACACTGTACTGTACAGTTTGAGAATGACTGTTTTAGACAAATATAGACTCAGACAAATGTGTGTATCTTGGTGGAAATAATAATAATAGATTTTATTTGTAAAAAGCACTTTACATTGAGTAAACAACCTGAAAGTGCTACAGTGTATAATAAATAAAAATAAAATAAAAATAAAAAAATAAAAACTAGAATAGCCAAATAGCTAAAACTAGTATGCATATATCTAAAAAAAAAAGCTTTTTCTTTTTTCAAAAATAAGGGTTTTTAAGCCTTTTTTAAAGCATCCACAGTCTGTGGTGCCCTCAGGTGGTCAGGGAGAGTGTTCCACAGACTGGGAGCGGCGGAGCAGAAAGCCCGGTCTCCCATTGTTCGTAGCTTTGTCCTCGGAGGTTGGAGGAGTTTAATGGACATATTTTAGCTGTAACCCTGTAAATAAAAACTATTGTCTGCCGTCTAGCGTCCGTACTGAAGCGCTGGAAGTTAAACTGGTGCGACCTTTGGGTGGACGGTAGTCTCTGCTTCTACAAGAGCGACAGCCGGCGAGAGCTGGAGTACCGCGTCAACCTCAAGTTCACGTGCGTGGACGTGCGGAGCGGCCTGGAGTGTCGAGGTACGAAGCGCTCGCCTTTTGTTGCGTATTCACCCCTAATGCTCTATTTTGAAATGTATACATCTTTTTTTCCAACTTTAGGCGTGACTCCACCTGAGACCAACCCCCAGGAGAACGTCATTACGGTGCAGCTGAAGGACGGCTCAACTATGAACCTTTGTGCCAACAGTGAGGACGAGTCAATGTAGGTGTATTTGCACAGTAACAATCATGGCACTACCAAAAGACTCAGAGAATGAAGATCTTTTCAAAAAAGAAATCCTGGATCCGGATCAGCCCCAAAATGTAATCACTTGCTCCTTATCCCATTTCTAACATTTCCTGAAAGTTGAATCAAAGTCCGCCTAGAACTTTTGGAGTTATCTGTAGCGGAATGAAAGAAAAGGAGTGAAACTTGTGGTCAGAAATCCACTCTCTTTGTCTCTGTGGGTGTAGGCGGGGAAGCTCGCATATACAAAACCCAAAATCAGTGAAGTTAGCACGTTGTGTAAATCGTAAAAAAAAACAGAATACAATGTTTTGCAAATCCATTTCAACTAGAGATCCTCATGCTCTCTCAGGGAGAGCATGTCCCAAATTCCAAGCTGCTGAAGCATGTTAAAAAAAATAATGCACTTTGTGACTTCAATAATAAATATGGCATTTTTTTCCATAACTTGAGTTGATTTATTTTGGAAAACCTTGTTGCATTGTTTAATGCATCCAGCGGGGCATCACAACAAAATTAGGCATAATAATGTGTTCATTCCACGACTGTATATATCCGTATCGGTTGATATCGGAATCGGTAATTAAGAGTTGGACAATATCGGAATATCGGATATTGGCAAAAAAGCCATTATCAGACATCTCTAATTTCAACCTGTATTTAATTGAATAGACTGCAAAGACAAAATACCTTGGCTTGGCATTGTCTTGCTGAAATAAGCAGGGGCGGCCATGAAAATGATGTTGCTTGGATGGCAACATATGTTGCTCCAAAACCTGTACGTCTTGTCTTTGCGGTCCATTCAATTGAATATAAGTTGAAAAAGATTTGCAAATCATTGTATTCTGTTCTTATTTACCATTTACACAACGTGCCAACTTCACTGGTTTTTGGTTTTGTAATATAAGCGGGGAGTAACGTATTATTATTATTATTCAGCTCACTCCCGAAATCTATTCACTTGTTCCTTATCTTATTTCTGACTCGTGCCAATAGTCCAGAAATACATACAGAAACTATCGAGTCATTTTAAAATCACAATACAATTTCATAGTCGACGACAAAACGACTCAGATAGTGAAGATTATAAATTAAAAAAAATTAAAATCCTGAATCCAGATGGTGATCCAGATCAGCTCCTAAATGTAATCACTTGCTCCTTACCCCATTTATGAAATTCCCTAAAAGTTTCATTTAAATACGGCCATAACTTTTTGAGTTATTTATAGCGGAATAAAAGAAACAAAGTCTAAAAAAAAAGAAAAAAAAGAAAAAGAAAAAAAAAGAAGTAAAACGTTACTTTTATTTTTTTTTAAATCGATTTTTGAAAGTTATGAATCGATTTAGAATCGGTATAATAATTATAACAAAACGTTTTCGAAATAGTTTCGAAAAGCTCCTTCTGGTTGCATGGAGATGGCCTAAAAATGTAATTTAAAACATGTATTATTTTACAAACCCCCCCCCACCCCCCAAAAAAAGTATAATGTTATTTTATTTTATTTTTTTAATTGATTTTTGAAAGTTATGAATCGATTTAGAATCGGGATAATAATTATAATGAAACTTTTTCGAAATAGTTTCGAAAAACTCCTTCTGGTTGCATGGAGATGGACTAAAAAGGTATTTAAAAAAAAATATTATTTTAGAAAAAAAAGTACAATATCCATCCAAAAAAAAAAAAAAGTCAAATTCTATAATTTTTTTTAAGATTGATTTTTGAAAGTTATGAATTGATTTGGGATCGGGGTAATAATTATAATGAAACTTTTTCAAAACAGTTTCAAAAATCTCCTTCTGGATGCATGGAGATGGACTAAAAAGGTATTTTTTTAAATGTATTATTTTAGAAAAAAAAGTCCAAAAAAAAGTCAAAAAAAAAAAAAAAAAAAAGTAAAATGTTATTTTAATTTTTTTTTATAAAAAAATCAATTTTTGAAAGTTATGGATCGATTTAGAATCGGGATAATAATTATAATGAAACTTTTTCCAAATAGTTTCGAAAAACTCCTTCTGGTTGCATGGAGACGGCCTAAAAGGTGTTTTTCAAAGTGTATTATTTTAGAAAAAAAGTACAATACATAAAAAAAAAAAAAAAGTTAAATTCTAGAATTTTTTTAAGATTGATTTTTGAAAGTTATTTATTGATTTAGAATCGGGATAATAATTATAATGAAACTTTTTCAAAAGAGTTTCGAAAATCTCCTTTTGGTTGCATGGAAATGGCCTAAAAAGTATTTATTTTAGAAAAAAAAAAAAAAAAAAGTATAATTTTATTTATTTTTTTAAATCGATTTTTTAAAGTTATGAATCTATTTGCAATTCAAAATAGTTTCGAAAAAGCTCCTTCTGGTTGCATGGAGATGGCCTAAAAAGGTCTTTAAAAAAAAAAAAAAAAAAATTTAGAAAAAAAGTTAAAAAAAAAAAAAAAAAGGTTACATTTTATGGGGTTTTAAATCACATTTTTGAAACTTGTGAATTGATTTAGAATCGTGATAATTATAATGAAACTTTTTCAAAATTGTATTCTTTTAGAAAAATAACAAAGATAATTCTTTTTTTTTAATCGATTTTTGAAAGTTATGAATCGAAATTATAATGGAACTTTTTCAAAATTGTTTCGAAAAGCTCCTTCTGGTTGCATGGAAATGGCCTAAAAAGGTCTTTAAAAAAGTAATTATTTTATAAAAATCATAAAAATTTCCAAATCGATTTTTCAAAGTTACGTGTAAAAAAAATTTATGTAATAATATATAAATATTACATATATGTTATATTGCTACAACGGTACATTTTTAGTCTACTTTATACCTGCATTATCCTTTCCATTCTTACACTTTCCATCCTTTGTAACTGAGCTACAGTATGGAACAATTTCCCTTGTGGATCATTAAAGTTTGTCAAAGTCTAAGTCTAAGTTTAGACTCGGGATAATAATTATAATTAAACATTTCAATATAGTTTCGAAAAGCTCCTTATGGTTGCATGGAGATGGCCGAAAAGGTCTTTTTTTTAAATGTATTCTTTAAAAAAAAAAAAGGAAAATTGAATTAAAAAAAAAAAAGTTAAATTTTATGTTTTTTAAATTGATTTTTGAAAGTTATATGAATCGATTCAGAATCAGGAATTATAATGAAACTTTTTCAAAACAGTTTCGAAAAGCACCTTTTGGTTGCATGGAGATAGCCTAAAATTATATTTTAAAAAATTTATTATTTTCGAAAATAAATAAATTTAAAAAAAAATAAATAAAATAAAATAAAAATATATGCATATACATGTAATTGTTTTTATTTTTTTTTGAAAATAAAAATATATTTACATTTTTTTTATTATTTTTGAAAAAAATAAATACAATAAAATTATATATATATAAATATTTTATAATTTTTTTTTAGAAAATAATACATGTTTTAAAATATCTATATATATATATATATATATATATATATATATATATATATATATATATATATATATATATATATATATATAATTTTTGTATTTTATATTTTTTTCTCGAAAAAAATACATTTTTTAAAATATCTTTTTAGGCTGTCTCCATGCAACCAGAAGGAGCTTTTTGAAACTGTTTTGAAAAAGTTTCATTATAATTTTCCTGAAAGAATACATTAAAAAAAAAAGACCTTTTAGAATTCTAATATATATATATATATATATATATATATATATATATATATATATATATATACATACAGTATATATATATATACATATAGTATATATATATATATATATATATATATATATATATATATATATATATATATATATACATACACACATTTTTTATTTATTTTTTAGAATTTTTTTTTTTTTAAATCGATTTTTGAAAGTTATGTATCGATTTGGAATCAGGATGTTACATGTTACTGTTAAAACATCATTAAAATGTCTAATTCGCATAATAGGTGACAAAAAACAAACAAACAAACAAGAAAACTTGGATGTGTTCTTGTTCCTTTTCTCCCCTCCCCAGAGCCTGGAAACTGACCATGCTGGAAACCAGGAGGAACCCGGTGAGCGGTCGGCGTTCTTGCACTTTGTTTACCATGAAATATGTCGCTTCCCAAGACCGTGTTCTCTTCCTCAGGTGTTGGCGTATGACCCGTACGACGACTCCTACCAAGCCGTACACCTGAGCCGCTATCAGACCGTCTACATGACGCCTGGAGCAGGACCAGGTACAGTCCAAAGTCAGCCACTGAGAGCATGGACACTATGGTTTAAAAAATGTACTAAAATAAAAAGTAAAAGCCACTATGTTGAAGGGCTGTGAATCTTTGGGCACCACACGATTCGGTTTGATTCTCGGCAGTAAAGATTCGATTCAAAACGATTCTCAATTAAAAATGAATACATTTGAATAACATTGGGTGCCAGTTCTATGATGAACTACATTCCTCTATAAAATAGATAAATGTTCATGACTTAAAAGAAACTTGGTGTTGTTTAATAAAATTCTACCCAAACATTGAATAAAGTCAAATACAAATAAGGCAACAAGTATACAACACCAGATAAATAATACAATTAAAAAAAATAAAATATATATATACAATTATTATTATTTTTTTAACGATTTTTGTGAATCGATTAAGAAGTAAGAATCGCGAATCATTCGAAACTAAAACAAATTCGACACCCTTATTTTGTATATTTTGTGTTTCTTATGCTTCACTGATAGTGTTTTAGTCTTAAACTGTTATCCGTTTGAATGGATAAGCTTTCATTCTTTTAAATATTGGTTTGTACTACGGGTTTGAATCTTTGGGCACCAAACGACTCGATTCCATCCAATTCCTAGGATTCAGAATCGATTTGAGATCAAACAGATTCTTGCAATGTATTATTTGGTATCAGTTATAATGAAACGTTCTCAAAACAGGCTAGAAAAGCTCCTTCTGGTTGCATGGAGATGGCCTAAAAAACACATTTTTAAAAATGGATTCTTATTAAAAAAATCGGTATGAATAAGAATCGCGATTCGAATGTTAATCGATTTTTTGTGAATCCCTCGTTTGTACTGTAGCACTTTAGTTAAATAAAAAGTGTGTAACAAATAAAATCAATTATTATTATTATTTCTGGTACCAAATCCGGTATTTTTTTTTGGCACCGATCGAATCTCGCCATAAAATCTAACAGTGCCACGTTACGGTACCTGGGCTGTGCCGACTCTTTGCATCACTCCAGCAGCACTGAGAGCGGACTCTAGGTAATATTGCCATTTTCAATGCAAACAAAGAAACGGACTCAAAGAACCCCCCACTCCAACGTAAGTTAACTACACACTAAAAAAATGCTGGGTTATTTTGATAACCCAATATATGAGTTGCTAGTGTTGGGTTACATTTTGGAGTTATTTTTATGAAGAGCAATCCATTTTTTGGGTTATAAGGGTATTATTTTAACTCAATTTCTGGGTTTTCAAAAATGATTAACCATTTTTGGGTGGTTTTCCATCAATTAACGCATTTTTTGGGTAAAAGGCTTTTTTTTAATTAAAAAGTTACTTTTTTCTTGAAGGGAATTTTATTATTATTTACAATCACCCAACATTGAGTTAGCATAACTCAACTTTTGGGTTAAATAATTCAACCCAATAGTTTGGTTGGGAATAACCCAACATTAAGTTATCATAACTCAACTTTTTGGTTAAATAATTCAACGCAAAATTTGGGTTGAAAAAATGTACCCAAAATGTTGAGTTAAAAAAACTCAAATAAGGAGTTTGTCCTTTTCTGAACCAGCAGTTGGGTTATTTTTCAACCCAACATTTAATAGTGTATAAGGCACCATTTTTCCATAATTGTGCTAGCTTGACATGAAAGGAAGGGCTGGACTTAGTAGCTGGGGAAAGGGAAGTCTGGACTTCTCTTCTTAGGCTGCTGCCCCCGCGACCCGACTTCGGACAAGCGGAAGAAGACGGATGCATGGATTTTACATGGCCATTCAAACAACCTCCAAATGTGTGAATGAAAACTACAACTAAGATGCACGCTGGAATCAAACAGCTGGTGCATAATAAGGAACAACACTTGCAGTATTTACACTTTTTAGAGCGCAACAAAACACCATAAACTATAGACCACTGCCACCCAACGTCTTTGACTTGCAACTGTAATTGCAAAAGGTTATCATAATCAGCTAATTTTTAAATATTGCAATAAAAAATTACAATTTATTATATATATATATATATATATATATATATATATATAAATATATATATATATATATATATATATATATATATATATATGGACTGGACTCTTACTATTATGTTGGATCCACTATGGACTGGACTCTCACAATATTATGTCAGACCCACTCGACATCCATTGCATTCGGTCTCCCCTAGAGGGGGGGGGGGTTACCCACATATGCAGTCCTCTCCAAGGTTTCTCATAGTCATTCACATCGACGTCCCACTGGGGTGAGTTTTTCCTTGCCCTTATGTGGGCTCTGTACCGAGGATGTCGTTGTGGCTTGTGCAGCCCTTTGAGACACTTGTGATTTAGGGCTATATAAATAAACATTGATTGATTGCTATATATATATATATATATATATATAAAAATATAAATAACATGTATATATATACAGTATATATATTTTGTCACACACACACACACACACATACATATATATATATATACAGTATGTGTATAAAAAATCTATTAACACACGCACAAAAGTACCCTTACTGGTATCGGTAATTGGTAGCGTATCGGTTCAAATGTGAAAGTTTATACTACATTATATTGTATTGATTTTTCACACTTTTTAAAAGGCATGTTTTTTTCTGCCGATTGCACCTGTATCCTGAGGTACTATTAACTAACCGCACTACTACTATTACTATTAACTAACCGCACATAGAAATTCATGACATCAGCCGTGTTTACTTTTTGAAAAGGAACATTTCCTCCCATAAACAGGTACCCACCATGTGATCGTTCGGAGGGACCCGTTGGACGGCGCATTCGACCACCTGGCGCTGGGACTGCTGGCGGGCATGGCGGCAGGAGCGACCATCAGATCCTTCCTCTGGGCGCCCGTCCTCTTCTGCTGAGCGGCATCAATGGTGCACCTGTAGCCTGTTAGTACAAAAAGAAAGAGCTTAACACCCGGATATAGCAAGGCTTTACTGGCTTTTGAAAACAAATCATTTTGCTTATTAAACCAAATGCATTGTATATGTATATATATATATATATATGTATATATACACATATATATACAGTATATATATATGTATATATATATGTATATATATACATACATATATATATACATACATACACATATACTGTATGTATATACATATACATACACATACATATATACCGTATGTATACATATACATATATATATACATACATACATATATACTGTATGTATACCGGTATATATATATACATATATACACACACATATATACCGTATGTATACATATACATATATATATATATATATATATATACATATACACAGGGACGTGCACATGATTATAGAGGGGCAGGGGCTCAAAGTCAGAAAAGGGCAGGACATTTTTTTTTGGTCCTTTACACAATATGGAAATTAATGTAAAATTAAATTTGCTAATAGGAAGCTAACTACTTAGCTGTGTGTCCTTTGTAGGTAAAAGTGATTGCCATTTCTTTTGTGTCAACAAATTATTGTCATAATGAGTTAATTTACATTATCATAGGCTTGGAAGACATGAAAAGCAACAAAACA
The DNA here is from genome assembly GCF_033978685.3 of Nerophis lumbriciformis. Lineage (NCBI taxonomy): Eukaryota > Metazoa > Chordata > Actinopteri > Syngnathiformes > Syngnathidae > Nerophis > Nerophis lumbriciformis. The sequence goes on from NC_084556.2 coordinate 277,652, forward strand.
CTGGTTTATTATTAGGCTATTTATTGTTAAAGATAAGCACTTTAATATTGAACGTTGAACAGTGCAACATGAACTTTGAAAAAAAATACAAAAATAAATACTCCAATGGAAAAAACTTCAATGAGAAAATCTGTCCTTCTTCCCTTAACTTGATGAAAACACCATCAAGTTGTAACTTATGGTCTTTCTCACTTAATGCTCAGACTAAACAACTGAAACGCAATACAGGGCCAAAAATATGGACCAGGGGCCAGTAGAGGGCTGTAGGATGGAGGCCACCCATACCCAAATATGCTCCTCAATGTCAATTCAGGGCTTCCATGATGCTAGTACTTGGTTTTAGCCATGCATTAAGAGGTCTGCTACCCTTAGCTGCTTCCTGGCGCTCCTTCTCATTCCTTTTCTCTATCCTTTCTTTTTTTGGCATAGTGCTGCAGGCATAATCAACATGAATCAAGTTTAAATACAGATGGTAATATTCCTAACAGATAACCTACATCTTATATCCCCAGAATGCTGAAATTATTATTATTATTAATAATAATAATAATAATAATAATTATTATTATTATTATCATTATCATTCTTCTTCCTATTATTATTGTTATTATTATCATTATTATTATTATTATTATTATTTTGTTAACCCACACAGTAATAGCAAAGTCACAATAAACTTTATATCTAAACCTCTACTGTGAGAGAAATGTGATGCGCCGTGCATTTTATTTTGAAAATTAACCTGGTGTTTTATTTTGTATTTTGTACACTACTTCCTGTCCCGCACGATCCGCTCTGCTCTGTACGGAATTGATGTGCCGTGCTCAATTGATGCGCCGTGCTCCGACGTCCGGCAAAAACAGAAGCTGACACATTGAATAATAGAATAATACAGCGTTTTTCTGAAATATGACACATATTAGATGCTGAATAAGTGGACGGCGACTAGACCATAACTCACAGGTTCAAGTTGCTCCACTGTCACGTGACGTCTCCTCAGGGGCGCAGTTGGCTCTCTCTCCTCTCACTTACTCACTCACTCGCCCTCTCTTACTCTCTCTGGCGGAAGCGGCAGGCTCAAACAACCCGGTATTACAAGAAGAGTTTTTGTACCGCTGTTTTTTTTACATCCCTGACAGGAATTTATTAATGTTATTTAAAGAAAAAAAAAGAAAAAAACCACACACACAGGCAGAGGGCACTTTTTAAGACGAGGCAAAAAAGGGCAGGGGCTCAAGCACCCATAGGGCCCTATGTGTGCACGTGCCTGCATATACATATGTATACACATATATATATATATATGTGTATATAATTAGTCTGCTGACATATGCAGTAACATATTGTGTCATTTATCATTCTATTATTTTGTCAGCATTATTAAGGACAAGTGGTAGAAAATAAATTATTAATCTACTTGTTCATTTGCTGTCAATATCCGCTTACTTTCCCTTTTAACTTGTTCTATCTACCAGTGACGTGGTGTCACCATGAATGTTACCATGAATTGATTTACGTGAACCCCGACTTAAACAAGTGGAAAAACTTATTGGGGTGTTACCATTTAGTGGTCAATTGTACGGAATATGTACTGAACTGTGCAACCTACTAATAAAAGTTTCAATCAATCAATCAATCAATCAGTCAGGAGGCGTAAAAGGCTTAACCATGAGATGTTCAAAAACGAAATAATAAAATAAAACAAGTTTGAATATTTCTCTTTTGGTCTATGCTTTCTATGGGATTTTGCTGCGGTTCCTGTATATTTTGATGATTTTCATGGTCAAAATCGCGGAAATTCCCTGTGTTTCCTGATGAAAATAACGCGGCAGACGAGAAGTGAGGCAGACACAGGTGGTGCCTCCACGGCTACACACAAAGTGCATTGAGCGTGTGCGTGCGAGGCGGAGCGTGCTTGTTGCCACGGGGGAAAAGGCAGGCCATGAGGCAGCAAGTACCTCTGCCTCAAGGTAGGGGGCGATATATTGTCAAGTTGCAGTTCAATGCCTCTGCAGTACTCTGACTCGCCACACTAGCTCGCAGATACAAGGCTCTCCAGCGGAAGCCATACTTTTTTTTTTTTAAACTGTATTTGTAAAAAACATAACATTTTTATTAGAGTAAGCCAGCATTTGTGGGTGTTTTTTGTCAGATGCAAAAATATTGTTTTAATGCTTAAATTAATGTGTCTGCCAATATGGAGGATTATATACTCTATCCAAGATGAAATACTTCTCTAAACTGGACTTTAAGACACAATTAATGTGGTCTTACAAAGTAGGTTTTCATGGAGGATAGCTATTGCTGCTTCAGATACAAATACAGAAAGGTAAGATACACTCACAAAACTTGATTTCTTTTGTTAAAAGCAAATGGGACCAAAAAGTATTTAATAACAACTTTGTCAAATATTTTTTGGACCCATTTATCATATCATAATTACGGAGCCCCTAAAGGGACATGGAGGGAAACAAATGTTTTGCGAGATCTCGCAATACTTTTTGCTGTCACAGTTGGGTTTGCAGCTTGCTGCAGGATCGTTCCTCCAATGCTTCACGGACTACTCCGGACGACAGCGTGAGGTAGGAGTTGGTTTATTTCACTTGAAATAGAACAAAACAAAAAACTTACTTAGCACCGGAATCAGGAATCAAGACCAGGAATAAACAAAGGTGACTGTTGCATGCAGCAAACAACGAAGCTACAATGAAAAGGCAGAACTAAATAGAGTCTCTGATGAGCAACAGGTGCGCTAAAAGGCAGGTGAAAATCATAAGTAACCATGGTGACTGAACTCAGGAAGTGCATAACCAGGAACTTAAACGGAGTCCAAAACAAACCGATAACACAAAACATGATCCGACCACGGATCATGACATTTGCGAGATCTCGCGATACTTTCGCGAGATCTCGCAATACTTTTTGCGAGATCTCGACCATAATACGATTTGATGTCTTTATATGTTAGGCCAATACTAAAATATGAATCAATAAACTTTTCCAATGGATGATGGGTAGGCTCCTCCATCGCTTTGTCTTGTTTCACTTCCGGTTCACAATCGCTGTGTCTGTTTTACTTCCGGTTCACTGACATAGGAAAAAACTTTTTGCGAGATCTCTCTATACTTTTCGCGACATCTCTCTATACTTTTCGCGACATCTCGCGATACTTTTCGCGACATCTCGCGATACTTTTCGCGACATCTCGCGATACTTTTCGCGACATCTCGCGATACTTTTCGCGACATCTCGCGATACTTTTCGCGACATCTCGCGATACTTTTTGCGACATCTCGCGATACTTTTTGCGAGATCTCGCAATACTTTTCGCGACATCTCGCAATACTTTTTGCGACATCTCGCAATACTTTTCGCGAGATCTCGCAATAATTTTCGCGACATCTCGCAAAAGTTTTTTTTCTTATGTCAGTGAACCGGAAGTAAAACAGACACAACGATGGAGGAGCCTACCCATTATCCATGGGAGAAGTTTATTGATTTCTATTTTAGTATTGGCCTAACATATAAAGACAAAAAAATGGTATTCTGGTCCCACAAAAGAGCACAGATAGTAGGTAGGCTCCTGCATGCTCCCGCTCCTCCATCGCTGTGTCTGTTTTATTTCCGGTTCACTGACATAGAAAAAAAACCTTTTGTGAGATCTGGCAAAACATCCATGTCCCTTTTGGGGCTCCGTACATAATATCATTATGATCATGTTTTTATGAAAGCGAATTACTCCCTTCTTTTTCCTGTTACTCTAATGTACAACCTAAATCAACAATGATTCGAGCTGCACATATGAATTTAAGTAAAAAGAAGAAGAAAAAACCCTCACCTGGTGTATAGTTCACTGCACGTCACTGCTATCTACACTTCTGTTCAACTCTAATAATCACTTATTCTTCTGTTGTTTGATACTTGACATTAGTTTTGGATGATACCACAAATGTGGGTATCAATCCGATACCAAGTAGTTACAGGATCATACATTGGTCATATTCAAAGTTCTCATGTGTCCAGGGGACATAGTTCCTGAGTTTGTAAACATAATATAAATGAGAAAAAAAACAAAAGAAGATTTTGTGATGCTAAAAAATGTCGATGTAATCATAGTAGTATCGACTCCCTACGCTCCTGTACTTGGTATCATTACAGTGGATGTTAGGTGTAGATCCACCAATGGCGTTTGTTTGTATTGTAGTATCCCGGAAGAGTTGGTGCTGAAGGGAATTCTGGGAATTTGTTCTGTAGTGTTTATGTTGTGTTGCAAATATTCTCCCAAAAAGTGTGTCATTGTTGTTTAGTGTGGTTTCGCTACATGGCACATGTTTATGACAGTTTTCGCGTTGTTCACACGGCCACCCTTTGTCAGAGTTTGTTGGTGACGAACCCCAAGATGCAGAGATGACGGCAGGCATTGAGTGAGAAAACATGATTGAATTAAACACTATGGCAAAACAACAAACAAAAGGGTAACGACAAAAGGCGCGCACAAGGCGGAGAACAAACTTGGCTATGAACTAAAATAGCACAGAGGCTAACTGTGGACAAAAACAAAAACACTTACTGTGACACGAAGGAACTAGGACATGAGCAGAGTGAAACAAAAGTAGACAGAGCTGCAACAACAAGTATTAAGACAGGTAGTAATGACATTGGCAATGACAATAATCCAGCACTGACTGGAGGGGAAGGCAGGTTTAAATAGCAGCTGGCTGATTGACACCAGGTGTGGCCAGGTGCCAATCAGCCACAGCTGAGGGGAAGCAGCACTCAGGGAGACAAACAGGAAACAGAACCAAAACAAGAGCGCTGACAGGAAATACTACACACAGAGGAAAAACTAAAACAACCTAAGCCTGACACCCTTAGTGTGACATGTATGGTTGTTGACCAAGTATGAACTTCATTCACAATTGTGTATTGTGTTCAAAATTAAGATGACTGATTCAATGGGTAATGATTGATCATATTGTGAAATCTTGTCTTGACTTTGTCAACTGTTGACATTGCGTGCCATGATGGCGATGATCTACAGTGCATAGCGAAGCATGTTAAGCTACCACTCACTCCTTCTACTGGGATAATACTTAATAAATGTGCTTGGCTTGTCTCCTCGGAGACAAGGATTAATGATTTAGAAGTAGTTACACAATGTTGACTGCGGCTAACTAGCGAGCTAGCCACTTATTAAAGCACCTCTTCCTGAGGGTGTTTCAGTATTATAACTTCAGTTATTAAGCCAAAATTCGACCGTTCACCCTTTTCTGTCTAAACACTGTGTCTGCTTGTAAGTACTCTGTGATTGTGCACTGCCGAACATGCCCGTCGTGCGTGACGGTGGGGACCGGTACTTTTTAGAGGCGGTATAGTACCGAATATGGTTCATTAGTATTGCGGTACTATACTAATACCAGTATACTGTACATAAAAATACAGTAGTGTTTTGTATCCATTAAAAAACAGGCAGAGGTATATTTGATGTCTTGGGCCACTGTGACATTATACACAGTTTGAACAGTAACACTGTGTTTGAATATTTAACCAAGTAATTCTTAAGCGTACTTACCACAGTTTAGGAGTCTCTCGCTCTGGCCTTGGTCCTGCTCGAAGAAGATAAACACAACGAACGCACCGCATCTTTTCTATCATGCACACACACTGTATCTTAGGTCCTGGAGGAAGAAGTACCAGGTGCGAGGAGAGAGAGTTGACAAGCATGCACAAGTTAACTTTCAGTTTCGTTCAACACCAAGGAAGACAAAAGCATATGCGAAGGGCGACCATTTTAGCGAAGGCTCTGGACCACAGGTGTCAAACTCAAGGCCCGGGGGCCAGGTCATTTTATCTGGCCCGCAAACATCTGGAAATGCTATGTGTCAATAAAGTACTTCATATTTCTCACTAAATGTCATTGATTTTTTTCATTTTGACAGAAAAATATATGTACTTGTGGAGGGGGGCGTGGCCTGCGAGCCTGCCGCAGAAAAGGGTGTGCCAGGACCGGCCTGGAAGACAGCAACAGGTGAGTAGATAACCCAGGTGGGCCTTGTTATCTAATCACCTGTTGCCTTTATTAGCAGCAGCCGGACGCAGGAGTGAAAGACATTTTACTGGAAAGCAAAAGCCTCTGCACATTGATGAAAATAAAACAAGTGTTATACCCTGCATTACGGGCTCCCGTGGCAGTCCGAAGAACCCACTAGAGGGCAACCTCTACAGTACTATTTGAAATGATTGCAACAAATATTACAGTATAGTGTCATACTTTCCAAACATATTTTGTATAAATAAAAATACTTAACTTTACAGCAAACTACCCATCAAATGAATAAAAATGACAATACATTTTACGTTGTTCTTTACAGCAGTGGTCCCCAACCTTTTTGTAGCTGCTTGAAAATTTGTCCCACGTATGGTAATTTATTTTATTTTATTTTATTTTTTTTTGTCATAAAAAAATACAATCATGTGTGCTTACGGACTGTATCCCTGCAGACTGTATTGATATATATTGATATATAATGTAGGAACCACAATATTAATAACAGAAAGAAACAACCCTTTTGTGCGAATGAGTGTGAATGAGTGTAAATGGGGGAGGAAGGTTTTTTGGGTTGGTGCACTAATTTTACGTGTATGTTGTGTTTTTTATGTTGATTTAATAACAAAAAATAATTAAAAAAATATTTTTAATTTTTTTTAAATTTCTTGTGCGGCCCGGTACCAATCGATCCACGGACCGGTACCGGGCCGCGGCCCAGTGGTTGGGGACCATAGCTTTACAGCATATTACTGTAAATAAATAAAAAACGACTACTGTTTTTTTTGCGTTAAAATTCTGTTGACTGAGCTGCCAGTTTTTGACTGTAAAATCTACGGTTGTAGTTTTTAACGGTGTATTACTGTAACCGGAAAGACGGTACATTGGTTTTTACGGTACAAAAACTGTCAGTTAAGTTGCCAGAATAAAAAAAAGAACTTGTACTGTTTTTCCATTCACAATATAATCCATCCATCCATCCATTTTCTACCGCGTCTTCCCTTCGGGGTCGCGGGGGGCGCTGGAGCCTATCTCAGCTACAATCGGGCGGAAGGCGGGGTACACCCTGGACAAGTCGCCACCTCATCGCAGGGCCAACACAGATAGACAGACAACATTCACACTCACATCCACACACTAGGGCCAATTTAGTGTTGCCAATCAACCTATCCCCAGGTGCATGTCTTTGGAGGTGGGAGGAAGCCGGAGTACCCGGAGGGAACCCACGCAGTCACGGGGAGAACATGCAAACTCCACACAGAAAGATCCCGAGCCCGGGATTGAACCCAAGACTACTCAGGACCTTCGTATTGTGAGGCAGATGCACTAACCCCTCTGCCACCGTGAAGGGGGGTTATATATAATGTTGTAAAAAAAACAAAAAAAAAAAAAAAAAAAAAATTCTGGCAACTAAACTGCCAGCTTTTCCATAAAAGCCCCCCCAAAAAACAGTGGTACTGTTTTTACATTTACTGTAAAATGTTGTAAACCCCCCCCCCCCCCCCCCCCCCCCCCCCCCCCCAAAAAACGCTATATTTTACTGTAAAGTTGTGTAAATGTAAAGTTTTTACTGTAAAATCGACAGTCTACTTAAAATAATTTTAGGGCTGCAACTAACTAATTTGATAATCGATTAATCTGTCGATTATTACTTCGATTAATAAATCGGATAAAAGAGACAAACTACATTTCTATCCTTTCCAGTATTTTATTGAAAAAAAAACCCAGCATACTGGCACCATACTTATTTTGATTATTGTTTTTTCAGCTGTTGCAGTTTATAAATAAAGGTTAAAAAAGAAAAACAACAACAAAAAAACGTAGCCTCAGCGCATGCGCATAGCATAGATCCAACGAATCGATGACTAAATTAATCGCCAACTATTTTTATCATCGATTTCAATCGATTAGTTGTTGCAGCCCTAGTTTTTACGGTAAAAAAAACGTCAGCTAAGTTGCCAGAATAAAAAAAAGAACTTGTACTGTTTTTCCATTCACAATATAATGTTGTAAAAAAAAAAAACATTCTGGCAACTAAACTGCCAGCTTTTCCGTAAAAGCCCCCCCGGAAAACAGTGGTAGTGTTTTTACATTTACTGTAAAATGTTGTAAACCCCCCCCCACCCCCAAAAAACGCTATATTTTACTGTAAAGTTGTGTAAATGTAAAGTTTTTACTGTAAAATCGACAGTCTACTTAAAATAATTTTAGGGCTGCAACTAACTAATTTGATAATCGATTAATCTGTCGATTATTACTTCGATTAATAATCGGATAAAAGAGACAAACTACATTTCTATCCTTTCCAGTATTTTATTGACAAAAAAACAGCATACTGGCACCATACTTATTTTGATTATTGTTTCTCAGCTGTTTGTAAATGTTGCAGTTTATAAATAAAGGTTGGAAAAAAACAAAAATAAAAAACGTAGCCTCAGCGCATGCGCATAGCATAGATCCAACGAATCGATGACTAAATTAATCGCCAACTATTTTTATCATCGATTTCAATCGATTAGTTGTTGCAGCCCTAGTTTTTACGGTAAAAAAACGTCAGCTAAGTTGCCAGAATAAAAAAAAGAACTTGTACTATTTTTCCATTCAAAATATAATGTTGTAAAAAAAACAAAAATTCTGGCAACTAAACTGCCAGCTTTTCCGTAAAAGCCCCCCCAAAAAACAGTGGTACTGTTTTTACATTTAAGGTAAAATGTTGTAAACACCCCCACCCCCCAAAAAACGCTATATTTTACTGTTAAGTTGTGTAAATGTAAAGTTTTTACTGTAAAATCGATAGTCTACTTAAAATAATTTTAGGGCTACAACTAACTAATTTGATAATCGATTAATCTGTCGATTATTACTTCGATTAATAATCGGATAAAAGAGACAAACTACATTTCTATCCTTTCCAGTATTTTATTGAAAAAAAACCCAGCAAACTGGCACCATACTTATTTTGATTATTGTTTTCTCAGCTGTTGCAGTTTATAAATAAAGGTTAAAAAAACAAAACAAAACAAAAAACGTAGCCTCAGCGCATGCGCATAGCATAGATCCAACGAATCGATGACTAAATTAATCGCCAACTATTTTTCATCATCGATTTCAATCGATTAGTTGTTGCAGCCCTAGTTTTTACGGTAAAAAAAACGTCAGCTAAGTTGCCAGAATAAAAAAAAGAACTTGTACTGTTTTTCCATTCACATTATAATGTTGTAAAAAACTATGTAAATTTAACACAAAAATTCGGGCAACTAAACTGCCAGCTTTTTCCGTAAACCCCCCCCAAAAAACAGTGGTACTGTTTTTACATTTACCGTAAAATGTTTAAATTTTTTTTAAAAGGCAATATTTTACAGTAAAACTTTGTAAATGTAAAGTTTTTACTGTAAAATCTACTTAAAACTAATTTATATAATTAATAATGAAATCAAGAGGTTATTATGAATAACTTACATAACTGCCATGTGGACCTCAATGAAAACCAGTTTGACATCGCTGGTCTGGACTTTGGACAGCTCGGTCTTCTCTCAAAAACTAGTATTGCGTTTGTTTGTATAGAATAAATATCGTCAATTTTCCTCACCTCTCGTTATTTCGACAGCTTTAGAACTAAAGAATCTGGGAGGGTCCCGATACTTATCAATAAAGTGCATCTTTTTATTCATCAACAAAGTCTTGGATACAAGTACTTTTGAGTATCAAAGTTTTCCCGATGGAATTTCAGAAGACGTATTTGGCAAATACAAGAAGCCAAAGTACTCTCAGCTGTGTAAATACAGAATCAGATGTCCCTATGAGTTGCGGCTTACCTGACACATGAAACGTGACGAATTTGGGCCGTTAGCCACTTTAGTGTTGAATATCTTAAAATTCCAACTTGCTATGGAAAGTGGGACTTTAAGTCATTTCCAGCAGAAAGATTCCCCGCAAGCGTTACTCCTCTTTGCACGTTGCACCTCGCACTCCGTTCACGCCGCCGTTCGCCGGCTTCGCCTCCGCCTGAAGCTTGCGGATCAGGTCGCGCGGGCCCTTCCCCATCAGCGCCGACGGGTGGCGGTAGGAGCCGCCCAGGCGGTCCCACAGGGTGAAGTACTGGCCGTAGTTGTAGTCGAAGAAGAGGTGGTGGTCGGTGTGGTGAGCCGAGCCGTTGATGACCCCCGTTATGGCGGCGGGCACGCGGTAGTCGCCGTCGTGGATGGAGATGGTCCAGATGTTGACGAAGACGTACAGCGCCAAGTAGAGCACCTTGTGGAGCGGGAAGAGGAAGGGGTAGATGTGGTACGGGAGCCCCTGCATGAAGCCGTCCACCGGGTGGAAGGCGTGGCTGGCGAACGGGGTGGGGATCTTCCACACGTGGTGCGGCTTGTGGAAAAGCTGGCGAGGGAGAGACAACAAAGGGAGTCCACCAAACTGACGGACACATTTAAATCCACGCCAACATGGTTCATGGTAGGTGCCATGCCCAGGGTCGGCCCTCGGCTTTGTGTGGCCCCTAAGCAAGATTTTATTTTTGACCCCATTTTGCTCTTTAATACTATTTTCTTATTATGGGCCTGCTGTGAAGCAAGCACCTCATATTAACATTGCTTGGACTTATCCTTGTTATTTTTCTTTTGTTATCATGCTAACGTTAGCATGTTAGCATTTTAGCTCACTTTGTCCGTATAATCCCAAAAATCATGGCTTTTGATACATACTTGCCAACCCTCCCGGATTTTCCGGGAGACTCCCGAAATTCAGCGCCTCTCCCGAAAACCTCCCGGGACAAATTATCTCCCGAAAATCTCCCGAGATTCAGGCGGACTATGCGGACCTGAGTCCGCTTTCCCACAATATAAACGGTGTGCCTGCCCAATGACGTTATAACTGTAGAATGATGGAGGGCGAGTTCTTAGTTCCTTATGTGGATTTATTGTTAGGCAGTTTCATTAACGTCCTCCCAGCGCTGTAACAACACACAACAACAGCAGTCATGTTTTGGTCTGCCGTAAAGCAGTTTGTCTGCCGTAAACAGCAATGTTGTGACACTCTTAAACAGGACAATACTGCCATCTAGTGCATTTGATGAAAGCACTTTTGTGCGTGCCACACAGCAATGCATCATCAGAGAGGGTGTTCAGCATGGTTAGAAAAATAGTGACAGAGAATAGAACAAGGATGGACAATTCAACCCTTAACTCAACAAGTATATGTGTAAATAAATGAACACTTAAATTCAAGTATTTCTTTTATATATATATATATATATATATATATATATAGATACAATAAAATAAATATATATTTATAGCTAGAATTCACTGAAAGTCAAGTATTTCTTATATATATATATATATATATATATTTTATATATATATATATATATATATATATATATATGAAATACTTGACTTGGTGAATTCTAGCTGTAAAAATACTTCTCCCCTCTTAGCCACGCCCCCAACCACCCCCCCACCCCACCTCCCGAAATCGGAGGTCTCAAGGTTGGCAAGTATGTTTTGATTCTTGGTGTCATATTAGACTAATGCTAACTTATCCTATGTTAGCATGCTAACATTAATATGCTAATGTTTTATGCTAGCATTTTAGAGAATCGTATATCCGTTTAAACCTAAACATTAGGGGGGGGGAAAAATGAATCTGACGAGCAGGGAAACCTGCGAAACAGGCTTGTAGGGATGATACAGCCTCTTGTGTTTTTTCCTGACCTAAAATATATATAATTGATGTATATATGTATTTTTGGGGTGTAGGTTGTGATCAGTGACGTGCAGTCACTAGAGGCAGGTGATCATGGAAAGAAAAAAAATGTAACAAGAAAAAAAATTAATTAAATTGTTATATGTATGCGGTGATTATACTATAAAGTTATTTTCCATTTAACTTAACCAGTTTTAGATTATTTTTATTCAAAATCGCTGAATTTTCACATTTGCCGTTCAAATACTGAGAAGAGACGGTGCGGTGAACAGCAGCCAGTTGAGGCACGTCACTCAGTGCCTCAACATGGACGGACTCGGCTAACTGCTGGCCTGCTGTGCAGTGAGACCGTATTGCTATATGAATTATATTATACATTTCCATAGTTTAGTTAGCTGAGGTATATAATGTACAGTGTATTTTGTCAACAACTGTATGTGTGTAACGTATTTCTTGTGCTGAGCGATCATAAAACGGCTGCAAAAGACGCACTGGCTGAGGCTCGCCTCCTGCACCCCCGCCGTAGAATTGTTATATCAACTAAAGCCCACACTTAAACTTTCCACGTGCAAGATTGAATCTATTTAAAAAAGTTATTTCATAAGAAGCCAAAAAGTGCAAAAACAATAATGTTCGTGTTGGAGGAGTTGTGAATGACTGCAGGGCCACAACATTAGGTACACCTGCAGACTGCAGGTGTATCTAATTCACAACTCCTCCAACATGAACATTATCGTTTTTGCACTTTTTGGCTTCTTATTAAATAACTTTTGTAACCTATTTTTATGGGCTTTCCTCTTTGTGATGTTAAGTTCCTGTTATGCGCTGTTATACAGTATATGCCTTGAGCTCTTATTTTGAAGGCGCCAAAAGCGGAAGTGATGATATGTTGTAGTGGAGCGGAGGTTTTTGAAAGAATGTAAATAAAGTGGAGCCTCCGTGTTTGTTATTTTGTAGTTTCATACAGTATAGGCCACATTTATAAACCCTCGGTTACACTTTTTTAAATAGATTCAATCTTGCACGTGGAAAGTTGAAGTGAGGGCTTTAGTTGATATAACACTCCCGTCAGGGGGTTCATTAATCCAGCACAACAGCGGCGAATGGACTTTATTTATAAGTAAAGGTAAGACCATAATAACGTTTTTTTTATTAAATGTGCTTTTTTGTGTGCTACAGTTTGTATGTGTAAAGTTAAAGTTAAGTTAAAGTAGCAATGATTGTCACACACACACTAGGTGTGGTGAAATTTGTCCTCTGCATTTGACCCATCCCCTTGATCACCCCCTGGGAGGTGAGGGGAGCAGTGGGCAGCAGCGGCGCCGCGCCCGGGAATAATTTTTGGTGATTTAACCCCCAATTCCAAGCCTTGATGCTGAGTGCCAAGCAGGGAAAAATGCTGGTATGAGCTTTTAAACATAACCCGTTAACTGCTGCCAATCAAATGGTGAATAAGATACTTTATGTTTGTAAATGTGACTGTGATGAAGTCAGTGCCTCACCAGCCATCAACCTCACCACACGTCACTGGTTGTGATATGCATTTGTAATTTGATTCAAATAATGGTTTAATTGAACAGTGTTTACGCCCTTCATTTGATCCCATTTGAAGAATTTAAAAACACTTTCACTTTCAGTGGCGACCCGTCTAAGCAGCTGACGACTTGGGCCTGAAGACCGACTTTGCGAGCGTACTCACCTTGTAAATAAGTTTGTGATGCAGGAAGCGGTGAATCCAGTAGATGCACATGTCGGTGAAGAGCAGGAAGGAGATCATACTCAGGAAGAGTCCGGTCCAACCTGCGGGCGAACAATGGCCATGAGAGGATTGTACGCTGAGAATAACGAGAGGCGGGCGAGCGAGCGAGTTCGTACCCAAGGGCGAGTCGTGGACGTTGTCGTACACCTTGCTGTAACCTCGGACTTCGGCGAAGAACAGCGCCACGGTGGGAATGCTGATGCAGGGAAGCGAGGTCAGCGCGTATCTGATCTCTCGCCGAACTTGATTCTGCGGGGGGGGTCATGTGATCATCAGCGCCTAATTAAAACGGCGTAGGGAGGGTTACCTCGAGGAAGTGCGGGTGCTTCATGAGGCCGTGGTCAAAGACGAAGTAGTAGCTGATGGCTCCCAGGATCAGGTAGAGCGCCGCCGCCCCGAGGTTGGTCACCACCAGCAGGCTGAGGATCTGTCGCAGGGCGCCGTCCTCGGCCCACGACGCCGGGTACACGTAGGGCGTCAACACGTAGTGGTCGGCGACGTTCAGCACCAGATCCATGGCGGCTGAAATGCGGATACCGACGTAAGAGGAAGTGATCGTCCCGTGCAAAAGTATTGGGACACCATCAGGAGTCAGGACTGAGGCAGACATGAGCAGCAGAGCACTCCTGTCACAGAGAGGATCTTTGCTGTCGGTTCCTAAAGACAGCAAAGTACTCTTCTCAAACAAGCTCCTTTCAAACAGCAGAGCACTCGGTATGGCTCGGTTGGTAGAGTGGCCCGTGCCAGCAACTTGAGGGTTTTGGGTTCGATCCCCGCTTCCGCCATCCTACTCACTGCCGTTGTGTCCTTGGGCAAGACACTTTACCCACCTGCTCCCAGTGCCACCCACACTGCTTTAAATGGAACTTAGATGTTGGGTTTCACTGTGTTAAAGCGCTTTGAGTCACTAGAGAAAAGCGCTATATAAATATAATTCACTTCACTCCTGTCATATACAGGATCTTTGACAAGAGTTTTTGTAGTAGGTTCTTGAAAAAGGAGAGCACTCCTGTCATATAGGATCTTTGACTAGTGTCTCTGGTAGATGTAAGTGTCTATATTAGCTATATTAGCCTACTATCAAAATGACTTTAAAAGCCTTATATAAGTGTTATACTCGGTATAGCTCGGTTGGTAGAGTGGCCCGTGCCAGCAACTTGAGGGTTCCGGGTTCGATCCCCGCTTCCCCCATCCTAGTCACTGGGTTCTTGAAAAAGAAGAGCACTCCTGTCATATACGATCTTTGACTAGTGTCTCTGGTAGATATAAGTGTCTATATTAGCCTACTATCAAAATGACTTTAAAAGCCTTATATAAGTGTTATAATGAAGACAACACATGATGTAAGTGTCTATATTAGCCATATCAGCCAAGGTTGTGAGTTCAAACCCCAGCCGAGTCATACCAAAGACTATAAAAATGGGACCTATTACCTCACTGCTTGGCACTCAGCATCAAGGGTTGGAATTGGGGGTTAAATCACCAGAAATGATTCCTGGGCGGGCGCGGCCACCGCTGCTGCTCACTGCTCCCCTCACCTCCCAAGGGGTGATCAAGGGTGATGGGTCAAATGCAGAGAATAATTTCACCACACCTAGTGTGTGTGTGACTATCATTGGTACTTTAACTTGAACTTTTTACTATCAAAATGACTTTAACAGCCTTATATAAGTGTTATAATGAAGACAACACATGATGTAAGTGTTTATACTAGCCTACTATCAAAATTACTTGGTAGGCTACAAATGCATAATGAGCATTCATGATTCAATGTTTGTGTTTTAAACATTGAACAAAGGATATTTCTATCATTTGTTCATCTTTTTTTTTTTAAACTGCCAAATTCTTTTCTCATATAAAGGATCTTTGACAGGTATTTTTGGCAGTTGGGTCCTTTGAAGATAGAGATTTGTTTAAAAATATCAGTAAGCTCCTGGTATATAGAGGATCTTTGACTAGGTTTTTCGCACTCCTGTCTTACAAGGAATGTGACTGGTGTAGGTACATGGAACAGCAGTAATCTTCTGTATGTAGAGGATCCTTGTCAAAGTTGTTAGTTGTAGGTTTTTAAAAACAGCAGAGCACTCCTGTTATTTCGACGAGGATCTTTGACTAGTGATTTGGTGGTAGGTCTGTAAAAACAGAAGAACTCTCGTGTCATTGGGGATCTTTGACAAGTTTTTGTAGTAAGTTATTTTAAAAAAGCAGAGCACTCCTGTCATATAGAGGATCTCTGACTAGTGTATTTGGTAGTAGTTAAAAAAACAACAACTGCTGTACTGCTCTGTCACATTAGGATCTTTGACAAGCATTTTTAAAATATGTCATAAAAACAGCACAACTCTCCTGTCAGTTAAAGGATCTTTGACAAGAGTTTTTGTCGTGTGTCTTTAAAAAAAATCAGAGCCCCCTTTTCATATAGAGGATCTTTGACTTGTGTTTTGGTAGTAGTTTAAAAAAAACAGCATTACTCTTGTCATAAAGGATTTTAGAAAACCATTTTGTGTAGTAGGTCCTTTAAATATAGTTTTTGGCATATGTTTATAAACAGCTCTAAGCTCCTGTTATTTAGAGGATCTTTGACTAGCTTTTTCACGCTCCTGTCTTACAAAGGATCTTTGACTGGTATTATTGTCAGTATGTACCTAAAAAAGCATTAAGCTCCTGCATGTACAGGATCTTTGTCAAACTTGTTAGTTGTAGGTTTTTAAAAACAGCAGAGCACTCTTGTTATTTAGACCAGAATCTTTGACTCGTGATTTGGCGGTAGGTCTGTAAAAACAGAAGTACTCTCCTGTCATAGGGGATCTTTGACAATAGTTTTTGTAGTAAGTTCTTTAAAAAAGCTGAGCACTCCTGTTATATAGAGGATATTTGACAATTGTCTATGATAGTAGTAGTTTTTCTTTCAACTGTAGTACTGCCCTGTCACATGAGGATCTTTGACAAGCATTTTTAAAAAAGGTAATTAAAAACAGCACAACACTCCTGTCATTTTTGACAGGTTTTTGTCATAAGTCTTCAAAAAAAATCAGAGCACCATTTCATATACAGGATCTTTGACTCTGTTTCAAAACAGCAGTACTCTCATGTCTTGTAGAGGAACTTTGACAAACCTTTTTGTAGTAGTCCGTAAAACCAGCAGAGCAATCCTGTCAAATACAGGATCTACGACTAGTGTTTTTGGCCACAGGTGTTTAATACCGGCAGTACTCTCATGTCTTGTAGAGGATCTTTGACAAACTTTCTTGTAGTAGTCGTTAAAAACACCAGTAGTTTTTGGTAGTAGGTTTTAAAAAACAACACTAAGCACCTGACACTGGTCTCTGTCAAGCTTTAAGTTGTAAGTTCTTAAAAACAGCATAGTTGTATGTCCTGTTGTATAGTCTAGGATCTCTGACTAGTGTTTTGGCTTTAGGTCAGCAAAAACAGCAGTACTCTGTCATATAGAGAATCTTTGACTAGTGTTTTTTCTCATAGGTTTTAAAAAAAACAGCATTACTCTTTTTATATAAACGGGTTTGACAAGTATTTTTTGCACTCGGTCCTTTGAATGTAGAGTTTTTGGCATGAGGTGTTTAAAAACAGCATCAAGCTCCTGTTATGTAGAGGATATTTAACTAGCTTATAGAAAGGATCTTTAACTGTTTTTTGGCAGTAGGTCAAGTACCTAAAACAGCAGTAAGCTCCTGCATATCGAGTATCTTTGTTAAACATTTTAGTTGTATGTTTTTAAAGACAGCCGAGCACTCCTGTCACATAGGGGATCTTTGACAAGCATTTTTTGCATTAGGCCCCCTAACATATAGTTTTTGGTAGTAGGTTTTTAAAAACAGCACTAAGCACCTGAAATATAGAGGGTCTTTGTCAAAGCTTTTAGTTGTAAATTCTTAAAAACGGCAGAACAATCCTGTTGTATAGACTAGGATCTTTGACTAGTGTTTTGGTGTTAGGTCTGTAAAAACAGCAGTACTCTCCTTTCAGATAGGATCTTTGGCAAACCTTTTTGTGGTAGTCCCTTAAAAAGCAGAGCACTCCTGTCATATAAAGAATATTTAACTAGTGTTTTTTTTTATAAGTTTTTATAAAAACAGCAGTAATCTCCTTTCATATAAAGTGGTTTGACAAGCATTTTTTGCACTAGGTCCTTTTTGGGTTTAAAAACAGCATCAAGCTCCTGTTGTATTGAGGATCTTTAACTATCTTTTTCGCCCCCGTCTTATAGAGAGGATCTTTAACTGGTGTTTTTAGCAGTAGGTCTAGTACAGAGGTGCTCATTACGTCGATCGCGAGCTACCGGTCAATCGCGGAGGTTGTGTCAGTCGATCACCAGCCAGGCATTAAAAAAATAGTCCTAAAAATTAGCGATCATAAATCTTCACTATGACGTCACTGTCGTCACTTGATTGACATTCACGGCACCCGAGGGTCTTCTGAGATGACGCTGGCTGCTGCCAGCTCATTAAAATTACCGACAGGAAGGTGAGAAACACTTTATTTCAACAGACTCTGGCGCCGTACCTGTCGTCAAAACTCCAAAGACCGACTGCACAGTTGCGCTAACAAAATAAGAGTCTCAGAAAGCTGGCGTGCACAAGCTAGCAAGCTACGAAGTTTGCCGACAATGTATTTCTTGTAAAGTGTATACAAAGGAGTACGGAAGCTGGACAAATAAGATGCCAAAAACCAACCACTTTCATGTGGTATTGGACAGAAAAGAGGACTTTTTTTCTCCTCCATTCGAAAATGCGGACGTTATCAGCACCACTGTCTGATTCCAATCAATGCAAGTCATCACAATCAGGTAATACACCAACTTATATTCTTGTCTTCATGAAAGAAAGGAATCTATATGTGTTAAACATGCTTGTATTATCTTTAAACACCTTTAACTTGTTAACAATATTAACTATATGTGTTAAACATGCTTGTATTATCTTTAAACACCTTTAACTTGTTAACAATATTAACTATATGTGTTAAACATGCTTGTATTATCTTTAAACACCTTTAACTTATTAACAATATTAACTATATGTGTTAAACATGCTTGTATTATCTTTAACCACCTTTAAGTTGTTAACAATATTAACTATATGTGTTAAACATGCTTGTATTATCTTTAACCACCTTTAAGTTGTTTACAATATTAACTATATGTGTTAAACATGCTTGTATTATCTTTAACCACCTTTAACTTGTTAACAATATTAACTATATGTATTAAACATACTTGTATTATCTTTAAACACCTTTAACTTGTTAACAATATTAACTATGTGTTAAACATGCTTGTATTATCCTTAAACACCTTTAACTTATTAACAATATTAACTATATGTGTTAAACATGCTTGTATTATCTTTAAACACCTTTAACTTGTTAACAATATTAACTATATGTGTTAAACATGCTTGTATTATCTTTAAACACCTTTAACTTATTAACAATATTAACTATATGTGTTAAACATGCTTGTATTATCTTTAAACACCTTTAACTTGTTAACAATATTAACTATATGTGTTAAACATGCTTGTATTATCTTTAACCACCTTTAAGTTGTTTACAATATTAACTATATGTGTTAAACATGCTTGTATTATCTTTAACCACCTTTAACTTGTTAACAATATTAACTATATGTATTAAACATACTTGTATTATCATTAAACACCTTTAATTTTTTAACAATATTAACTAAATGTGTTAAACATGCTTGCATTAACATTAAACACCTTTAACTTGTTAACAAAAACATATATTTCATAAATAAGTAAATATAAATGATATATATGAATGAGGTAGATCCCCACGACTTGATCAATTGAAAAGTAGCTCGCCTGCAGAAAAAGTGCGAGCACCCCTGGTCAAGTACCTAAAACAGCAGTAAGCTCCTGCATATCGAATATCTGTTGTTGAACATATTAGTTGTATGTTTTTAAAGACAGCCGAGCACTCCTGTCACATAAAGGATCTTTGACAAGCATTTTTTTGGAATAGGTCTTTAAAAACAGCAGAACACTCCTGACATTCAGAGGATATCTGACAAGCAATTGTGAGTGAAATCAGTCCTTAAAAAACAGTTAAGTGCGCCTGTCTTATAGAGAGGATCTTTGAATAGTGTTTTTGGCAGGTGGCTCTTAAAAACAGCATATAGAGCATCTTTGACTAGCTTTTTCCACACTCCTGTCATTCGGGGGATAGAAGTAACAACACTATGTTTTCTATATTCATACAATTGCCTGCTTTTATTTATGTTAAATTTAAATGGTCTACAATTAAAGTATTGTACAACAAAACTGCAGTCTTCCAACAACATTATTGCCAGCAGGCAGTGTTTTACAGACAATACACAACATCAACAATACTATGTGTATTCTATTTAGGCAATAAGAAAACAATATAACCTCAAATAGTGCAAAAGTAAACTTGTAGTACAAATACAACCATATAATACACACTGTACCTGGTGTTGGTTACCGTCTTCCGTATTACAACGGCGTGGTACGGCGCTTAAACTAAAGGAGATCAGGAGCCAATCACAGACGACTTTGGTGTTATGTCACATAGCGCGCATCCAATGAGCGCTCAGCTTCTGGTCACATCAGCTCCGCGGTCGGCCGTCATTGGCCAATGGGGCTATCTGCTCATAGCAGAAGGCTCGGTTAAAGTCCAGGCCGGAAATGGAACACAAACTTCCAAAAATTGTTGCTGCCAACAGCTTTTAAACGCTTTGATTCAAAATAGACAATTCCAAATACCATAAAAATAATAATAATAATGCACCCATTTTGGAACCTCGGTGGCGAATTAAAACGGAAAATGCTTTACAAACATACACATTTAAGCTTTGTTTCGTCTTATAGCCGCAAAAATGACATATTAGAATATATTTTCATACATATTTCCAAATGTTTAAATCGTCCGCTCAATTCGGCGTCCTTAAATGCGCCCTAGTAGTTGATATATCGTGTGTATTGGTAGTTTTCATTCAGTGATATTTCTAGCAGACACACAAAAAAATGAACACGTTTGACCACCAGATGTCGCCATTGCTCCATCTAAAAACATTACTCATGTTGCTTTGCATCATAACAAACAACAGGTCACATGATCATGAGGCGAAGCCATTGTGCTTTGTGATGATGTCATCGCGATGACATCATCACAAAGCCACAACAGCCACATTGGGCCGTGAGGTAGTGCCATATGCCTTTTGTCGATGTCATCATGGCCAAACATGACTGTGGGGTAGAGCTCGTTGGCGTTGGCGATATTACTGTCACAAATCATCATACTTCCTACTGCTGGAAGCCCAACTGAAGAACAACTGGGAAATACGAGCTAGCTCGCTAGCTGCCCCTGTGGCACAATGGAGAGCAAAATGCATCACATGGAGGGAAATTACTCTCTAAAGCAAAACGTACAACTCCTGCAGTTCCAAACGGAGAAGTTCAGACAACTGTGGACTAAGGGAAGTCAGTGTTTTGAAGAGCTGAAGCATTACTACATCCAGCTCAATGAAGAGTGGCAAACCCAGTGGCTTCACAGGGAAGAAACGATAGAATCCTATCTGAAGCACCTGGAGGTGGACTACATCAAACTGTTGGAGGAATACGCCAAGCTGTACAACACGCGGGAGGCCAACGAGAGGATTTTACTGAAAACCAACACCGAACTGCACAAATGTAACCTGGAGCTCAAGCAATACCACGTTCAACTCAACGAAGTGTGGCACGCCCGCTGGATCAAGCGAGAGAAAAACATCGCCTCCCAGGTGAGATTCCTGGAGGAGGACAACAGCACGCTGGTGATGGAAAACGCAGAGCTGTCTCACACCGTGAAGGCCAAAGAGAAGACCTTTCTCAAGACCACGGCCGAGCTCTACAAAGCCAGTTCGGAGCTGGAGGATTTGAAAGCTGCCAAAGACTCCCTGTCGCTGGAAGTGGCCGAAAAGGAGGCGAAATGGGGACGGGAGAAAGATAAGCTGCTCAAAGAAAGGCAGGACTTGCTGGAGGACGTGAGGCAGTGCGAGAAACTGATCCAGCGTGTGGTAGGTGCACATTCGGCAGTTTATCAGAAGTCAAGAGCAAAATTGTTGATTAACCGACCTGTGTGAAGCCGACCTCCCCTCCATCCCCTTGTCATACCAAATATTGAAATACCACAGCCATTGGTTTGTGCTACGTTTATGCTTGTTTGTGCCGTAACCTTTTTCGTTTCTAATTCATTCTATAATACATTCTCTGATAAGTCATGTCACCCAACATCTTTTTCAAGTCTCCTCTTGTCCATACCTGTCCCAAATGTTTGGACTATCAAAATGTGTGTTGTGATACCATGAGAGGCTAGGACAAGAAAGAAGTGCAACCTACACCAAGGATTGGTGAAAACAAAGATTTAATTAGGGATTTACAGCAGTAAGGTCTCTTCAGCACAGTTAGGCCTCACCCCTCCTGTCGTGCGGTCCTGGTTGGGGTTGGTCACCCTCGTCAATGGTCCAGGTCAGGGTTCCTCGTTGTTGTTCCAACTTCGGTTGGCTTCCACACAACAACGTTCTCCTCAGTCTTCGCCTCTGCAGCTGATCACAATTGTCCTTGACTCTCCTTCCACACTTCCCCTACGGACATGCTCGCTGGCCCTTAAAAGCCCTGCATGGCAATCACTCCCTGCTCAGTCACAGGTGTGGTGTGTTGCCTTTCTCCACCAGATGGGGCCAACACTCTTCCAGCTTGGAGCCATCTCAGGGGAATATACTTCCCCTCCAGGACACAGCCTCTCCTGATGTCACAGTGTGAATAATAAAACATCCATCCATCCATTTTCCACCGCTTGTCCCTTTCGGGGTCACGGGGGGTGCTGGAGCCTAATAAGATTAAAACTAATAGTACTAATGCTTCTTTTGACAGCACAAACGTTTGTGACAATTGCGTTGTTAAAAGAAAACTGGTATGTTTCAGTATCAATCCGCACATCACTACGGGTGTGAATAATAAAAACAATAACATTAAAACTATAGTTTTATAACAGCACAAATGTAAACATTTGGACAAGGTGAAGAATAATAAAACGTTAATAACATTAAAACTATTATAATGCTAATGTTTTTTGTCAGCACAAACTTTTGTGCTGTGAAACAACATCTGTGGTATTGATATTTTTGTATCAATCCGCACATCACTACAGAATGATAACAGATTGTTAAGAACATTAAAACCATAATCGCACAAATGGTTGTTGACAGCACAATCGTGGCAAAAGTGTTTGGGACAAGTTTAGAGAGATTTGGACAAGGTTGGGGTGGGTCTGCGTGTGAATAATTAAGTTAAAGTACCAATGATTGTCACACACACACTAGGTGTGGCGAAATTATTCTCTGCATTTGACCCATCACCCTTGATCACCCCCTGGGAGGTGAGGGGAGCAGTTGGCAGCAGCGGTGGCCGCGCCCGGGAATAATTTTTGGTGATTCAACCCCCAATTCCAACCCTTGATGCTGAGTGCCAATCAGGAAGGTCATGGGTCCCATTTTTATAGTCTTTGGTATGACTCGGCCGGGGTTTGAACTCACAACCTACCGATCTCAGAGCGGACATAATGATAAAACAGTACGAATATTAATACCATAATATGAAGTACAAAAGTTATTTTTTTTAACGTCTGACACATTTGAAAGTGGTGGGGGAGCTGGGTGACATCGCTTGTCAGAAAATTCTTACGACAAACAAACAGTGGTATTTTAGTATTTACACCGACTAAAGGGGCCAATGTGACTTAATGCCTTACACTACACAGACAGTGGAAGATTTACAAGAATGTTCACTCCATTTTTTCCATTCTGGTATAGATATAGCTCAAATAGTTATGGGCACAATTTGATTCAACTGATTCAACCGTCCGAAATGTGATAACGAACAAGTGCTCACATTTTGGGGCTGATCTGGATTAGGGATGTCCCGATCCAGGTTTTTGCACTTCCGATCCGATACCGATATTGTTTTTGCACTTCCGATCCGATACCGATACTGGCCTGTCGGAGCATGTATTCAAGTTTAAAGTTATTTAGCCTACTTAGTTGTCAGAATCATGTTGAAAAGGGTTTTAGTACTCTTGATAACAACTAGCCAGCTGAATTAGGGGAGTTTGAATAATACACAATGGTTGGTAACAAGAAACTGACCTGTTTATTCAAAGATAAACACAAAATAGACAAAATTATACATGACAAACAGAAATGGCATCATTGAACTAGGGCTGGGCGATATGGCCTTTTTTTAATATTGCGATATTTTAAGGCCATATCGCGATACACGATATATATCTCGATATTTTGCCTTAGCCTTGAATGAACACTTGATGCATATAATCACAGCAGTATGATGATTCTATGTGTCTACATTAAAACATTCTTCATACTGCATTAATATATGCTACTTTTAAACTTTCACGCAGAGAAGGAAATCACAACTAAAAAAAATCACTATTTTTTTCATACGGTGTTGATGTGGAAATGTTTGCCTCGGCATTTTGATGGTGTGGGCGTGTGGCACCGAATGGAGATAAGCGTCTCGACAGACGTTACAATATTTGAACAATGATGACGAAAACTGTTTTCTCTGTCGTGTCCGTGTGTCGAAAATTGTTATAAGCTTATTTTTTTATTTGATTTTGTGCGTGGCATAGATTTGCCGTGCGCAGAGGACGCTTGAGCAGTGCGCAATTGCACAGGCGCGCACCTTAGCGGCTGCGCTAGCATCACAGCTAACGTTAGCCATGCTGCTACCTCTCTGCTCGGGGAGGGCGTACACGTATGTGACGTATGACGTGACAGTATGTGGCGTGTGTAAGAAGGTGCGCTTGCTGTCTGAGAGGGAGACACAGGAAAGTGTGAGAAGAGCCTGTCGTGTAATGCCAGCAGCTAAAAGCAACTGCATGAGAATCCACAGACCTGTGGATGTGTTGAAGGTGTGCTGGAAAATGCGGAACGGAGATTAGGGAGCAGCAGAAAAGTGGAATGTATTATTTAAATCGGTGCGTTGGAAAACACGGACTGGAGTTTTCTTTTAACTGGATCTGGATCGGCATTTTCCCATGCCTTGCCGATACGCATTTTTTGGCAAATGTCGGCGGCCGATCCGATCCAAATATCGGATCGGGACATCCCTAATCTGGATCACTATCTGGATTCAGAATTTTTTCTTTTAGGGAGGTAGGTTCTGGCTCTTTTCTAGTCTTTAATGAAACAAAACCTGCTTGCAGTTAATTCTACAAATGACCAGTAAAATATACAACTAAACTCTAAAGAGAAAGCCACATTAATACATTTTGTGCATTAAAGATGCTATGACGGCAGCACAGTGGCAGAGGGGTTAGTGCGTCTGCCTCACAATACGAAGGTACTGAATTCAATCCCGGGTTCGGGATCTTTCTGTGTGGAGTTTGCATGTTCTCCCCGTCACTGCGTAGGTACTCCGGCTTCCTCCCACCTCCAAAGACATGCACCTGGGGATAGGATGATTGGCAACACTAAATTGGCCCGAGTGTGTGAATGTGAGTGTGAATGTTGTCTGTCTATCTCTGTTGGCCCTGTGATGAGGTGGCGACTTGTCCAGGGTGTACCCCGCCTTCCGCCCAAATGCATCTGAGAGGCTTCAGCACCCCCTGCGACCCCGAATGGGACAAGCGGTAGAAAATGGATGGATGGATGGATGCTATAACCAATCCAATGATATGCTGTCTTCTTTTTGTGTATGCAGGAGAATGCCGTCAAAACGATGGAGGACAAGAAGGTGCTGAAAAAGAAGGAAAAACGAGGCAAAACAGAGAAAAAATGTGTGGAGCAGGAGGCGCAGGAGAGAGAAGGAGGAGGCAGAGACAAGAAAGAAGAGAGGGAAAACAACCGTAAAGGCGAGGAGCCGATAGAAGTCATGAATGAGGAGAAAGAGGACGACGGTGTTGAGGAGCTTGTGAGGGACGCCAATGAGAAAGAGGACGACGGTGTTGAGGAGCTTGTGAGGGACAACAAGGAGAAAGAGGAAAGAGTCAAGGAGGTAGTGAGGGACACGGAGGAGAAAAAGGAAGAAGGTGTGGAGGAGGTAGTGAGGGACATGGAGGAGAAACAGGAAGAAGGTTTGAAGGTGGTGGTGAGGGACACAGAGGAGAAAAGGGAAGATGTAGAGGAGGTTGTGAGGGACACAGAGGAGAAAAATGAAGGTGTGGAGGTTGTGAGGGACACAGAGGAGAAAAGGGAAGATGTCGAGGTCGTAAGGGACACAGAGGAGAACAAGGAAGGTGTGGAGGTGGTGGTGAGGGACAAGGAGGAGAAAAAAGGTGTGGAGGTGGTGGTGAGGGACACAGAGGAGAAAAAGGAAGGGGGTGTCAAAGATGTAGTGAGGGAGACGAAGGAAAACAAGGAAGGAAGTGTCACAGAGGTAGTGAGGGACACGGAGGAGAAACATGAAGGGGTGGAAGTGGTGATGAGGTACACCGAGGAGGAAAAGGGAGGTGCCGAGGAGGTCGTGAGGGACACGGAGGAGAAAATGGAAGACGATGTGGAGATGGTGGTGAGGGACTTTGAGGAGAGAAAGGAAAAAGTGGTGGTGGTTAAGGACATGGAGGAGAAAAAGGAAGAAGGTTTGGAGGGGGTGGTGAAGGACATGGAGGAGAAAAAGGAAGAAGGTATGGAGGTGGTGTTGAAGGACATGGAGGAGGAAAGAAAAGAAGGTGTCAAGGTGGTGGTGTACGTGAGTGACGAAGAAAGTGCAGACGA
Organism: Nerophis lumbriciformis; assembly: GCF_033978685.3. Taxonomy (NCBI): domain Eukaryota; kingdom Metazoa; phylum Chordata; class Actinopteri; order Syngnathiformes; family Syngnathidae; genus Nerophis; species Nerophis lumbriciformis. Next base: position 303,935 of record NC_084556.2, read on the forward strand.
GGAAGAAAATGATGACGAGGAGTACTGCCACAACATCGGCCAGTGGGAATACTTTGACGATGATGAGTGGAAAGACTCGGACGATGAGTGGGAAGATTATGACAGGGAGGAGCAGGAGGAAGAGGAAGAAGAAGATGATGACAAAAAGGGGGCAGACAAAGGAGAAGAGGGTAACCAAGCGGAAGAAAAAGTAGAAGGTGAAGGTAACCAAGAGAAAGACCGGGGAGAAGAGGAAGAAGTTGACCAAGATGAAGAGGATGGGGAAGGAGAAGAAGATTATGATGAAGGAGGCGAAGAGAATGACCTAGAGGAAGAGGAAGAGGAAGAAAGTGACAAAGAATATGATTCTCAAGAAGAAAAGGAAAGTGACAAAGAAGAAAGCCCAGAGGAGGAGGAAGGCGGCTTCCAAGACATGGGTGGAAAGGATAGCCAAGAGGAAGAAGAAGAGGATGAAGAGGAAGAGGAAGATGAGGGAGGAAGTGACCAAGAAGAAGAGGAAGAGGTAAACCAAGAAGAAGGCGAGAATAATGAATGGGAAGAAGAAGACGAAGGTGATCAAATAGAAGACCAAGAAGAAGAAGAAGAAGAAGACGATGAGCACGAAGAAGGGGAAGATTATGAGCTGGAGGACGAACCTGACCAAGAGTTTGAGGAGTGGTGGAAAGGCATCATAAACAAAAAGAAAGATGATAAACATGACCAAGAATTTGAAGACTGGTGGAAGGGCATCGTGTGCAAAACCACAGAGGACGCAAGCGACCAGGAGAAGGACGATGATGAGCAAGAGGACAGCCAAGGGGAAGAGGACAATGATGACCAAGAGGACAACGATGACCAAGAGAAAAACGATGACCAAGAGGACAACGATGACCAAGAGGGAAAAGATTATGAGCAAGACGAAGATGGTGACCAAGAGGGAAAAGATGAGCAAGAGGAAGATGGTGACCAAGACGGAAAAGATTATGAGCAAGAGGAAGATGGTGACCAAGAGGGAAAGAAAGAAGACCAAGAGGAAGAGAAAGAGGGTGACCCAGAGCAAGAGAAAGAGGGTGACCAAGAAGAACAGAATGAGGGTGACCAAAAAGGTCGAGAAAAAAAGAAAGAACCTGACCAAGAGGAGGTGGATCACAAAAAGAAAGGGGAAGGTGCCCCCAAAAAAGAGGAAGAAGGTGACCGAGAAAAAAGGGGAGAGGATGATCAAGCGGAACAAAAATGTACAGAGGGCGACCAAAGGGCGGAATATTACAAGCAAGAGGAAGGAGAAGAGGAAGAGAGTGACCAAGAGGAAATGACAAAGCCGGATAGAAGGAAAGTCAAAAGGATCAAGACAACAGTGATGCCAAATGTGGGAAAGAGAGAAGCACGGAGGAAAGGAAAGTACAGATTACCGAGGAGGAGGTAATAGAAAAAAGTGACAAGGAAGGAGGAGGAGGAGGACGATGAGCGTGTCAAGGTGGACAAGCGTGTCACAAATGTGGGGATGGAGGGCGGCGGAAGGGGAGAAAGACCAACTTGCCTAGGTAGAAGAGGGGGAGTGTGACAGAAAGATGGAGGAAGAGAGAAATAAAGGTAGATGACCGGTGTGTCAATGAAGAAAACGAGTGAGGCGGAAGAAGGGAGTAAGAAGGGCGATGAAGACCCTGTCAAGATAGACGGGGAGGGTATTATAGAAGACAAAGAGTGACAAGGTGGAAAAATGCCAAGAAAAAGTAGAGAATTACAGTAGGGAAAGAGTAAAAAGGAAGGAAAGAATGTCAAAGAGGAGGTGGAAGAAATGGACAAAATGGAGGTTGGTGCAAAAGAGAATACAGATGGAGATGAGAGGGAAGAGTTGGTAAAAGTGTGAGGCATCACTAATAACCACTGATTGTTTTTATTTACAACTACAAACACAAATCATTTCCAGCCTATAGTTTGTCACACTCCTCTTTCCTCTACTCTGCAAAAGTTGTGGTTTTCTTTCGTCTGGGATCTGTAATCACTTTTCAATCTGCCCGTAGGAGAAAGAGAAATCTAATTTGACAATGAGGTAATGAACCCGTGAAGCCATTATCTTAGATAACCCGTTTCAAAGACTGGTTGAAGCACTGATGGAAATTCTATTAAACATAGCTGGCTGATTTCTGTATTTGGTGGCAGAAAGAGACGCTTTCAAGCCTTGGCGATTTACTTTCAAGTCATCGAGTTGCCAGCTATCATTATTGCGGGCGTCGTCAACACTCGAGCATTACCTGATGATTGAAGGGCAACAGTCCAAGACTTTCTGCTAATGACCCAGGATAGACTAAAAAATACAGCTGTGGCCACTTGATCTTGATACCAAAAACTATCAGACTTGCATCACTAAGGGATGAGTTAATGCTTTGCAATGGACTTGAGAAAGTCAAGGTGTCCCTCCACTCGCTGCACAAATTTTGTGGCCCTCTACTAAACTTCATAGTTTAGTGTTATTACTGGGGGCTAATACTTAAATATTTGATGGCCATCTTGAATCCTACTAGACACTACCTACAATTATGGTACAACACAAAAATGACAGCATGACAAACACTTTGGGCAACACAAAGAGCAACTTCCGTTGAGCAAGCCAAGGTTTCTCCTAGTTTCAAAATATAACATTTAGATTTATGACTTAAGGCCTAATATAGCTCAGAGATTCTGAAGTGAATACTTTTTGCGGCGCAGCCTTTATACCTCCAGCGATAAATTGAGTTTGAGACCCCTGACCTATTCTGTAAAGACTGGGAACCTCGTGTCCTTTCAATGTCCAAGCAGCGGCACACCACAGGGCTCTTTATTTATCCCCAACCTTGACTTCCGTTCAACCAATAATGTCCTCAGGTTTGCAAGTGATCCCATGCTGTCAGTTTTGATGCCAGTTTCAGGACTATCTCATGGACTCCTAATAGATCCACTGTAGGGAGGATGACAGCACTTTCCATATAGGGTACCCTCAATCACTGCGTACTATGGCACTTTTCTCAAATTGTCCTTTCAACGTCTAAGCAGCGGCACACCACAGGGCTCTTTAATTAGCCCCAACCTTTACTTCCTTTCAACCAATAATGTCCTCAGGTTTGCAAGTGATCCCATAATGCCACTTTTGATGCCAGTTTCAGGACTATCTCACAGACTCCCAATAGATCCACTGCAAGGAGGATGACAGCACTTTCCATATAGGGTACCCTCAGTCACTGCATACTATGGCACTTTTATCAAACTGTCCTTTCAACGTCCAAGCAGCGGCACACCACAGGGCTCTTTATTTAGCCCCAACCTTTACTTCCTTTCAACCAATAACGTCCTCAGGTTTGCAAGTGATCCCATGATGTCCCTTTTGATGCCAGTTTCAGGACTATCTCACGGACTCCCAATAGATTCACTGTAGAGAGGATGACTTAGCACTTTCCATATAGGGTACCCTCAATCACTGCGTACTATGGCACTTTCATCAAAGGACACCATTTTCAGTCAACTATAAAAAAGCCCGTATCGCCCACTTAAATGACTATTCTCATAATATCTCTGTTTGGTAATATTACATAAATGGACTGAATTCTAATGTTGTGTTTCACTTTTCATAGATTGACAACAATGTGAAGAAAATTGTAGTTACTATACCTAAAAAAAAACATAAAAAATGCAGAGGCAGTTCAAGTGTACGCACAAATGTTCATGTTGTGGGAAGAGACCATTTACGCTCGTCCCTTTTGCAGTTCAACCTGAAATTACCCACCTTGGTTTGAGGCTCCAAACACATGAATCTCCAAATTACCAAATCTGACATGTGTGTGTGTTTTTCCACGTGATATTTATCAGGCTGCTGAATGCGTGTTGGCCTTTTATTTGTTCTGCGCCTTTTGTATTCATGACATGAATAATGCCTGCTGATGCTAATCAGATGGCGGACCCGAGAGCGGTCTCAAAAGCATCCTCCTGGAAAACCAATCATCCGCGTGGCCTTCTTATGGCGCCGAGCAACCCTCCCCGGACGATATTGCACTTGAGGAGGGCGCCGTCTCCCATTTTGCATAGCACTGGACTAACCACAGGCACTGATTAGCAGCATCCTCCCCACTGATAGAAGCAGTTGTGTCCTGATTTTAATGAACTGCTTCACATTAGTGAGGCCCTACTCTCCTCCCTGTACACTTGCCTCTACTTGCCCTCTCGCAGTCGGGGGAAAAAGGGCCACAACTCCAATGGGGAATTACATAAATAAATAAATTAGTCAACACTTGTATCAGTAAGCAGACGGTCATGCGCACTCTTGAGCCAAGACAAAAATATTGACAAAATGTCTGCTGGCCATCTTATTATCTTGCCAAGGCTTGCTGCTGGCAAAGTAGTCCATGCTGGAGGCGAGCAGTTGCGGCGGCCACTGAGAAAAACTCACACTCTCCCTCACATGCTTCGTGTACCGCCGAGCCTTGAGTGCCGCGCCATCCGCCACATTAATGCTTCCGGATGAAGGCGCCGGAGGGGAACGCGTTTGCTAATGAGCGAGTGGCCTGCCAAGTTTTGTGTAACAAGAGCCGCAAACCAGTCGCTTGCCAGAGGAAGTGACCCCAAATACTGTACAAAACAGGCCGACTGTCATACTTGAAGAGAACAGACCCGACCGAGAATAAGGATTGATGCTGCAGATATTGCCTCGTGAAGCGGGTCCTCGCCCGCCGGCGGATGCATTGATAAATGAGCGCGTCAAAAATGACTTAAATATACCAGATGACAGCTACTGATAGCGATGTGTAAACGCTTGAAGGTAGATGGCATAGATTCGCCCACATTAACGTGCAAGTGTCATATCGTTCAAACTCGGGAGTGTCCGAGTCACTTCTGATACGATACTGATATCGGAGCCCTTTTGGCCAATAACGATATTGATCTGGTATGATATCAGCAGGAATTATAAATACGTGAAATGACTGAAACTAACCTATTAAGGCAAGGCAAGGCAAGTTTATTATAGTGCACAATTCACACAAAGTTAACTTTCAGACATTAACCATCTGGAATGGACTTATACTGCCTTTAAGTTGAATTGGAGTGGTAATGAAGTTTTTGACGACACCTAGTGGCCATAATAAAACATTAAGTTAAGCTCATGGCACAGTAAGTTGAATGATGCCGACACGGTTGTGATACCTAGTTGCTGCAATAAAACATCAAGTTAAGCTTTTGACGCAGTAAATTGAATGTTGCGGACGCCTTTGTTACTGGATATTGTTTTAGAGACTTTGAATGTGTACATTTTTATGCAACTATACTAATTTGATACTCGTTTATATTGACGAATGGGCTGTTTTAGGCTGCAATATTGTTCAATTGGGGACACCTTATTACGTATGTCTAGCTTGTGTGCTATTCTGTGCTTAGCTATTGTGTAGCTGCTAGTAGCCTCTAGCCTACCATGTTTACTTTTTGTAAATGACGACTACAATAGAATAAAAGACCAAACTTGTGTGCTTATTGGAGGACATTTAAATGTTAACCGGCAGTCCAGCTTTGCACAACTAAAAGTGCTGCAGGACTGCTTGTATCGTAAACGTTAAAAACAAACTGAAGGAATAAGATACTTGTTGTTTTGCCGGAATCAGACCGACATCTGATCTTATATCTGATTGGGACACCCCTAATTAAACTCATCTCCGACAAAAAAACGTTGATACATAATAATGGTACATAAGAGGTGATAAACGTCAACTCTGCAGCTGTGATTTACTGAGAAAAAAACGAGAGCTGCCAAACTAACGAGTGAACTCGTGATTAATTACAAAAAAATATTCCATTAATCCATACTTGCCAACCTTGAGACCTCCAATTTCGGGAGGTAGGGGGAGGGGGCGTGGTGGAGGGGCGTGGTTGGAGGCGTGGCTAAGAGGGGAGGAGTATATTTACAGCTAGAATTCACCAAGTCAAGTATTTCATATATATATATATATATATATATGTAAGAAATACTTGACTTTCAGTGAATTCTAGCTATAAATATGTATTTATTTTATTATATATATATATATATATATATAAAAAAGAAATACTTGAATTTCAGTGTTCATTTATTTACACATATACTTGTTGAGTTAAGGGTTGAATTGTCCATCCTTGTTCTATTCTCTGTCACTATTTTTCTAACCATGCTGAACACCCTCTCTGATGATGCATTGCTGTGTGGCACGCACAAAAGTGCTTTCATCAAATGCACTAGATGGCAGTATTGTCCTGTTTAAGAGTGTCACAACATTGCTGTTTACGGCAGACCAACTGCTTTAAGGTAGACCAAAAAATGACTGCTGTTGTTGTGTGTTGTTACCGCGCTGGGAGGACGTTAATGAAACTGCCTAACAATAAACCCACATAAGGAACTAAGAACTCGCCCTCCATCATTCTACAGTTATAACGTCATTGGGCAGGCACACCGCGGACCTGAGTCCGCCTGAATTTCGGGAGATTTTCGGGAGATAATTTGTCCCGGGAGGTTTTCGGGAGAGGCGCTGAATTTCGGGAGTCTACCGGAAAATCCGGGAGGGTTGGCAAGTATGCATTAATCATGAACACACTTAGATTAAACATGCAATTTATTTTTTACCGTACAAGCTATTTTACCTTAAAGGAGAACTGCACTTTACCATGAATTGATTAACGTGGACCCCTACTTACCATGAATTGTTTAACGTGGACAAGTTGAAAAACTTATTCGGGTGTTACCATTTAGTGGTCAATTGTACGGAATATGTACTGTACTGTGTAATCTACTAATAAAAGTTTCAATCAAACAATCACTTTTTTTTTTTTTTTAGAATTTTGCGTTCACAATCAGTATTTTTTTTTGCATTCTAACATGTAAAAATGGGCTCGTTCTCAGTGCAGCCAATGTTTGCAATCCATTCTGCCTCTAAATCACTTTAAAATACATTCAAAAACCGCCAACAATACTTCATTTACGTTCTGTAACCTGTATAATAACCAAGCGACAAATGTCTTAAGAGTGAACACTGAGGAACTGTTTTCCCAGCGTAGTAACGCATCGGCGTGCAACGGTATTAGTCGTGAGCTCACTACGGCTTAAGAAAAGCTAGCTTCTACATCAGCACCTGAATCCCTTTTGAGTTTGAAATGCACAACACAATGTGATAGGACACCAATTTGTACCTACTGAAAGACAGGAACAATCATGATACAGTATCTGTAAAGTTTTAGCCCACATTTCATGTTTTGTTTGTACACGGCTAGCCATTTCCAGTTGATTTGGGGTGAGCGCTCCATTTCTGTCGGCATAGCTTGGCTGCAGGTTCCACATTTACAGCGTCAAAGTCAAGCTGACCTCACACTCGGCTTCCGTCAGCTCCAGTGTTTCAGCCTCTTATTTGTGCTGGTTTCTATAAGAAGCAATTCATCCTCCGTATCTTCAGCTTCAAAAAATGTAAGTTGTAAATCCCCCAAATTATCCAAAAATAGTCATCTTTATTGTCTGTTACGAAGTCTGCCATAATTAAAAAACACTCAATTTTTTTTCCGGGAGTCGGAACACACATTTGTTGCCGTAAGACGGAAGTGCGCTACAATGGAAACGGAAATAAATGCGCTGAGGAAATTAGTTCCGGCAACGCTTAAAATGACCAAAACATGGTAAATATTGAACATATTATATATTGTTATGAACGTGTTTGTTACTACATTATATATAGACTGGCATTGTGTATATAAAACATTGATGAAGTGTTTTGAAGTTGTTTTAGATGGCTTTGAAGGCTACAACAGTGACTCACATCTTCCAAGATTTTTTTTAATCATCTTTAAAATCCTAAAAAAAAGATGTGTGTTCTTGTCTTTCCTGATTGTGAATGATAGGCAAAATTCCCCAAAAAGTGCAATTCTCCTTTAACCGTTATACGTACAGCAATCAGATCAATGCATACATCCAACTCATGTGTGGCAAATGTCACTCATAAAACCTGAAAGCGTTTTAAATAAAACCTTCACATAGCTTTGTGCATATAAATAACATCAAATGAAAAGTATAAAAACATTCCTGGATGACATTCTGAATACATTTGCATTTGTGTACAAATAAGGTGCTCTTTTCTTAAGCAAATTTTAATTATGAAAGCGAGTAATCACCTGTTGTTAATCATGAATAATAACTAGTACCCGCACTCTTTTATTATGAAGCCACGCTGTTGTAACAGGTGGCTTGGCATTGTCTTGCTGAAATAAGCAGGGGCGTCCATGATAACGTTGATAACTCCAAAAGCTGTATGTACCTTTCAGCATTAATGTTGCATTCACAGATGTGTAAGTTACCCATGCCTTGGGCACTAATACACCCCCATACCATCACAGATGCTGGCTTTTGAACTTTGCGCCTAGAACAATCCGGGTGGTTCTTTTCCTCTTTGTTCCGGAGGACACGACCTCCACAGTTTCCAAAAACAATTTGGAAATGTGGACTCGTCAGACCACAGAACACTTTTACACTTTGCATCAGACCATCTTAGATGAGCTCGGGCCCAGCGAAGCCAGCGACGTTTCTGATCGTTGTTGATAAATGGCTTTCGCTTTGCATAGTAGAGTTTTAACTTGCACTTACAGATGTAGCGATGAACTGTAGTTACTGACAGTGGTTTTCTGAAGTGTGCCTGAGCCCATGTGGTGATATCCTTTACACACATCCTGATACATTTGCATTTGTGTACAAATATGCTGCTCTTTTCTTAAGCAAATTTTAAGAATGAAAGGGAGTAATAACCTGTTATTAATCATGATTAATCCAAATTCCATAATGTGATTAATTTGATTAAAAAAATAAATAATTTGACAACACTAAAAAAAAATTTTTTAATCAAAATGAGGAAAAACTTTTACTTTCATCTACATCCCAAAATTATATTTAATACAGATCAGCAATTATGGATAATTGACAACCTATTTATTGAACCCATGACAGTACCGACAATGTTGACTGCATATGGGGCAGTGCCCCACTAGATGGGGCTGTTTTGCCACTAGAATAGAGTGTGATGGGCATGTGATATTAACGCATACCGTATTTTTCGGACCATAGGGCGCACCGGATTAAAAGGAGCACTGCCGATGAGCGGGTCTATTCAGGTCTTTTTTCATACAAAAGGCACACAGGATTATAAGGCGCATTAAAGGGGTCATATTATTTTTTTTCTAAATGTAAACCACTACCTTGTGGTCTACATAACATGTAATGGTGGTTCTTTGGTCAAAATGTTGCATAGATGATGTTTTACAGACCATTTTCAAGTAGCTTTCTGAGCGTCTCTTCAGGATGCGCCGTTTTGTGAGCGGTCTTATTTACATGGCTCACCTTCGACAGCGTCTTCTCCCCGTCATCTTTGTTGTAGCGGTGTAGCGTGCAAGGACGGGAGTAGAAGAAGTGTCGATGGAGCTAACTGTTTTAATGACATTCAGACTTAAATCATTAACGGAGCAGCATCTTCTCATCCGTGGCTCAATAATGCAACATCAACGCTGGAAATGTGTCCCGTGAAAAACCATTTGACCAGAACCCTCTAATAACTAAAGTTCCTTGGGTGAATTAGGTAAACCCGCTACAGTTTTTACCGCTTTGATAGCTAGTCTACTGACAGATATAAGTAAGAACTTTACGCTACTTTATATTAGAAATGGCAAAGATGAGTGCCACATAAGAAGATAGAGAAAAATAAGCTTTTGACTACGGTTTTGACTAAGTTTTCAGGACTTATGCAGATCCCAAATACACATCTGCAGGTACCAGAAGGTAAGAAAAGTTGATTTTGCATAATATTGCGAAACAAAACGCCAGGTAATAAGTCTGCTAATAGGTGCCATTTTGCGGTACTTTTACACACACCATAATAATACTTGTATGTTTAATAAGAAAGTTAAGTTAAGTTCAAGTTAAAGTACCAATGATTGTCACACACACACGAGGTGTGGTGAAATGTGTCCTCTGCATTTGACCCATCCCCTTGTTCACACCTTGGGAGGTGTAGGGAGCAGTGGGTAGCAGCGGTGCCGCGCCCGGGAATCATTTTTGGTGATTTAACCCCCAATTCCAACCCTTGATACTGAGTGCCAAGCAGGGAAGTAATGGCTCCCATTTTTATAGTCTTTGGTATGAGTCGGCCGGGGTTTGAACTCACAACCTACCGATCTTAGAGCGGACACTCTAACCACTAGGCCACTGAGTAGGTGGTTAATGCGCCGACAATCCATCAGGCGGTGCGGCTTCATAGCCTACCAAAGTCGTACTAAAAACATTTTGACAGATTTTTTTAACACCGTTTGTAATGTTCTATATTTTCAATGGAACATTTTTGATTTTGGGATTTTTATTAAGGATCCCCATTAGCTGGTTGCCTCAACAACCCACTAGTCTTCCTGGGGTCCACAATTCAATACAATTACAAGTAAAAGCATATAATTATAACTACACAATACAGAAAAAAATAAAAAAATAAAAGCATCAATAAGAAAACAAGCAAACAAATTACAGTCACAGAATAATAATGACCATATAAATATAACTGCACAATATAAAACCAAAGTGTTGCTGTTGTTTACTGCCATCATATTGCAGTCTACACATATCTCTTATGTATGACTGCCATCTACTGGTCACACTTATCATTACACCATGTACCAAATACAATTGCTTCGAGGTGAGTAAGCACAACCAGAATTATGCCGTACATTAGGCGCACCGGTTTATAAGGTGCACTGTCCATTTTTGAGAAAAGGAAAGAATTTCAATCGTGTCTTATAGTCCGAAAAATGCGGTACGTTTTTGAAACAAATGCTTACAAAGAATCTTGCCTTATCTTTAGCGTTGTTTTTTTTAAGTAACCTTAGTCCCTTTTTTCTCTCCAGCCTTTATATTTAATACAGAGCATTGACTCCGTTGCTAAATGAACGCATAAAATCGAACTGTTGCTGATTTTTCTTTGTATTGGATTGGTCAGCTATGATTGAATAACATTATTTTTCCTACTTAATTTGTTGGCGACTCATTGTTTTTAAAATACGAAAACACTACTTAAAGAGGCTAAGTAAAACTAGCAAGAGGTCAACGGGCAAAACAACTCCCAACTTAAACACAACATGACTAACAATGGAATCAAGCCAGGGGACAGTTGGGCTGAGAGCTGCTCTCTGCCTTATTGCACTTAGCGTCTTTTCACCGACTGCTCAATGCTGCCATGTTGCTCTTATCACTGCAGCTCAGGCTCGCTGTAAAACAGCACAAAACAAACTTAAGGCCATTACAAACAACCCCCTTTAGGCAGGTCTCGAATGGGGTTCCACTTTTAGCAAAGAAAACAGGATGACGATGCAGCGACTGGCAACAATGGACACAACGATGAGGACATTATTGAAAACACGGAGGTGGTGTCCCATTTGCAGTGTCATTCTTCTCAGAAGACTTGTGAATGCTGGCTTTGGGAATTTTTGTCCACTTCGAAGTCAGAGGTAACAATGCATATAGATATATATAGTATAGACTTATTCCAACCAAACACGTCCAAGTGAACCTTAACCTGCCCATCATTTAGAATCCTGCGAGACAAGAACACACGTCTCTCCCTTTTGTGTGTGTTGTAAATCCATCCATTTTCTACCGTTTGTCCCAACAGACAACCTTCACATTCACATTCACACACTAGGGACCATTTTAGTGTTGCCAATCTAGTACAACAAATAACAAGCCATCAAATATGTATGTAAAGCGCTACAAAAACATCTAAAGATCGCCAACAATTACCATTTACATGCCGTGACCTGCATTTTAACCCAGCTATTAGGGCTGTGAATCTTTAGGTGTCCCACGATTCGATTCAATATCGATTCTTGGAGTTACGATTCGATTCAAAATCGATTCAAAAACAATATTGTCACCGCGCGGTGAGGGAAGTCTTGTCTTGGTTTTTTCTGTCTTGTGATTTACATGTTTTATTTTGAAAAGCAACTCCTCTTGTTTCAGATCACGGGTCCTTCCTCTTGTGTCACCAGTCTGATGTCATTCCTGACCCTTGATTGTTTCCACCTGTTTCCCATTACCCTCATGTTCTTTATAAGCCCATGCCTCCCCTTGTTCTGTGCCAGATTGTCTCGAGCTTTCGTGCCTGTCTTGCGTTCCATGTTCATGTTCATGTCCATGCCTTGCCTTGTCCCACGTCTACGTCCTTGCTTCCAGAATATCCCACGCTGTAATTTTGAATTAACTTTTTCTCCCTCAGAGCGACTTTTGTTATTCAATCTTTTTCTACCGCAGTGGTGAGTTATCATTTTTCCCTAAAGATTTTTCCTCAAAGTTTTTGAGTGATTTTTTGTTTCCATTTATTAGAGTAGTAAGTTTTATAGTCTTTATTTTCTTCCTCCTGTTGGAGCGTTTTTTTTTTGTTATTGATAACAGATACGGTGCTAATTATAAATGTCCTTATTTTTGTATTTCCTCCTTTTGGAGTGATTTTCGGTTTTTCCCTTTTGGAACATTTTGTCGATAGCTATTTTTGCATTTCATAGTATTTGAATTTACTCGGCTCTGGAGGCTTAAAGAGTTTTTCAAAATAAAAGCTTATTTGGAATCACATCTCTGCATCTGAGTCCCTTCCTTCGTCCAAGCCTGACAGATATTTTCCCAATTCAAAATTCATTCAATACATAGGATTTCAGCAGGATCTACCCCAGTCTGCTGACATGCAAGCAGAGTAGTAGATTTTTGTAAAAAGCTTTTATAATTGTAAAGGACAATGTTTTATCAACTGATTGCAATAATGTAAATTTGTTTTAACTATTAAATGAACCAAAAATATGACTTATTTTATCTTGGTGAAAATATTGGACACAATGTGTTGTCAAGCTTATGAGATGTGATGCAAGTGTAAGCCACTGTGACACTATTGTTCTTTTTTTTTATTTTTTATAAATGTCTAATGATAATGTCAATGAGGGATTTTTAATCACTGCTATGTTGAAATTGTAACTAATATTGATTCTGTTGTTGATAATATTCATTTTTGTTTCACTACTTTTGGTTTGTTCTGTGTCGTGTTTGTGTCTCCTCTCAATTGCTCTGTTTATTGCAGTTCTGAGTGCTGCCGGGTCGGGTTTGGTTTTGGAATTGGATTGCATTGTTATGGTATTGCTGTGTATTGTTTTGTTGCATTGATTAATTAAAAAAAAGAAAAAAAGAAAAAAAAAAAAAAAAAGGGATTTAAAAAAAAATGAGAATCGATTCTGAATTGCACAATGTGAGAATCGCTATCGAATCGATTTTTTCCCACACCCTTACCAGCTATAGCGAGATTTAGTACGTGTCCATGCGCTAAATTAGTCCGATATCTCAAAATAGTTCGGCTCTAAATAAGCATTCTACAACCCAGGGAAACACCTTAATCCAGGGGTGCCCATAACGTCGATCGCGAGCTACTGCAAGACAATGCCAAGCCACGTGTTACATCAACGTGGCTTCATAGTAAAAGACTGCGGGTACTAGACTGGCCTGCCTGTAGTCCAGACCTGTCTCCCATTGAAAATGTGTGGCGCATTATGAAGCCTAAAATACCACAACGGAGACCCCCGGACTGTTGAACAACTTAAGCTGTACATCAAGCAAGAATGGGAAAGAATTCCACCTGAGAAGCTTCAAAAATGTGTCTCCTCAGTTCCCAAACGTTTACTGAGTGTTGTTAAAAGGAAAGGCCATGGAACACAGTGGTGAACATGCCCTTTCCCAACTACTTTGGCACGTGTTGCAGCCATGATATTCTAAGTTAATTATTATTTTCAAAAATAAAATAAAGTTTATGAGTTTGAACATCAAATATGTTGTCTTTGTAGTGCATTCAATTGAATATGGGTTGAAAAGGATTTGCAAATCATTGTATTCCGTTTATATTTACATCTAACACAATTTCCCAACTCGTATGGAAACGGGGTTTGTAGATGACCATTGTAACTAATTAGATTACCATAGTAACTAATTAGATTACCATAGTAACTAGTATATCATGCAAAAGCACAGATTCCAACCATTGAAATACTTTGTACAGTTGAAGACTTACGGTCATTTGAAAACATCACTCCAGCTCCAGTTTCCATCTTAAAGATCAAAAATAAATTATTTGGGAAAGTCCGGTGGGCCAGATTGAAAAGCTTAACAGGTCGCATGCGGCCCCCGGGCCTTAATTTGCTCTTGGTCAAATTGAATTATTTGGACTCAGGGGCCTCACTGGAATTAAAACATTTGGCGGGAGCTAATCTTGATGAGTATTTTGGGTAACATGCTAGCTGGACTAGTTGTGTAGGCTGTAAATTAACAATGATTACAATTATCCAGTGAAGTATGTATACAGTACAGCATTCCTAACGACACTGCAATTTCGGTTTAAAAAATGAAGCAAATAAAAACAGCAACTCTATTCATATTAAGCAAATGTCAGGTAATATATGGAGTTAAGTAAATCGATTACCAGCACACAACAGTTTTTTTTTTTTACTAACTAGAGGTAGTAAACTCACCGAACATCAGTACGCACGCCCCATTTGTTCATTTTCCGTTGGTCTATTTTATCCTTTTAGCCTGTCCGAATAGTTATCAAAAAGGACAATTTTGCACTGGAACACCGTGTTTTGACTCACTAGTTTCCTGTTTACATTCTCACACCCACCAATAGGAGAAGGGAGCTATGTCACGTGGGTTGCTGTGATGCATTCAGGTACACTTGGATTTCTTTGCGTTCAATCGGGAATCTAATTCTTTCAAAGATATGGTTTTCCACACCAAAATTCATCTATTTATTCAACTTCTTCTTCTCCAGATTTTGGGGTGCTCTACCTTCCACATTTTTCACCCGATTCAAACAGTTACAATTTCAAACTGTTCAAATTCCCAGATTTCCCAGGATTCCGGGTTTTCCGGGACATTTTTCGCATTCAAAATGAATTGGCCATTTTTTCAAACTTCCACCATTTCCACATTTTTCAACCGATTCAAACCATACCACCTTCAACACATTCCACCATCCTGGAAATTTAAACTACCTTTTTTTTTCATGTTCAAAGAATTCCAGGATTTTCCAGAATTCCCTATTTCCACCCTTTTTTCTGGTGACTACTCCTTCCACATTTTTCTTCGCATTTCAACCGTTCCACCGTCAAAACATTTCTCTTAATCAGGACAAAAAAATGAAGTGTATTTTTTATAACTGGAAAAATTCCCGGTTTACCCGACATTCCAGGAATTCCGTAATACCATTTCTCAATTCAACATGGTACTACTTCAACCTTTCTCGACTAATTTGAAAAATTCCAACACAAACCATTTCAACTCATTCAGACCATTCAAGGTTTTTTGTTTTTTTATTCCATTTTCAAAAAAATTCCCACTTTTCCCGAAATTCCCCAAATTTGGGAAATTCCCATCGAAATCAATGGTACATTCTTCAAAGTTCCACAATTCCCACATTTTTCATCCGATTCAAACTGTTCCAACTTCAAACTGTTCAGCCTATTCGGGAATCACGGGCTTTCCCTTGACAAATTCCCAAAATTCTCAGATATCCCAGGATTCCAGGTTTTCCGGGACATTTTTCCCATTCAAAATGAATTGGCCATTTTTCAAACTTCCACCCTTTCCACATTTTTCAATTGATTCAAACCATTCCACCTTCAACACATTCCACCATCCTGGAAATTTAAAATACTTTTTTTCCAAGTTAAAAAAATTCCAGGATTTTCCAGAATTCATGGTTTTCCAAAGCCCTATTTCCACCCTTTTTTCTGGCGACTACTCCTTCCACATTTTTCAATGCATTTCAACCGTTCTACCGTCAAAACATTCCTCTTAATCAGGACAAAAAATGAAGTTGTTTTTTATAACTGGAAAAATTATTCCAGGAATTCCGTAATAACATTTCTCAATTCAACATGGTACTACTTAAACCTTTCTCGACCAATTTGGAAAAATTCCAACACCAACCATTTCAACTCATTCAGACCATTCAAGTTTTTTTTTGTTTTTTTTACCATTTAAAAAAAAAATTCCCACTTTTCCCGAAATTCCCCAAATTTTGGGAAATTCCCATCGAAATCAATGGGACATTCTTCAAAGTTCCACAACTCCCACATTTTTCATCAGATTCAAACTGTTCCAACTTCAAAATATTCAGCCTGTTTGGGAATCGCGGGCTTTCCCTCGACAAATTCCAAAAATTCCCAGATATCCCAGGATTCCAGGTTTTCCGGGACATTTTTCCCATTCAAAATGAATTGGCCATTTTTCAAACTTCCACCATTTCCACATTTTTCAGCCGATTCAAACCATTCCACCTTCAACACATTCCACCATCCTGGAAATTTAAACTACTTTTTTTCCAAGTTAAATTCCTGGTTTTCCAAAGCCCTATTTCCACCCTTTTTTTCTGGCGACTACTCCTTCCACATTTTTCAATGCATTTCAACCATTCCACCGTCAAAACATTCCTCTTAATCAGGACAAAAAATGAAGTTGTTTTTTATAACTGGAAAAATTATTCCAGGAATTCCGTAATAACATTTCTCAATTCAACACGGTACTATTTCAACCTTTCTCGACCGATTTGAAAAATTCCAACACCAACCATTTCAACTCATTCAGACCATTCAAGTTTTTTTGTTTTTTTTTACCATTTTTTTAAAAATTCCCACTTTTCCCGAAATTCCCCAAATTTTGGGAAATTCCCATCGAAATCAATGGGACATTCTTCAAAGTTCCACAACTCCCACATTTTTCATCCAATTCAGACTGTTCCAACTTCAACATAATCAGCCTATTTGGGAATCGCGGGCTTTCCCTTGACAAATTCCAAAAAAATCCCAGATTTTCCAGTATTCCAGGTTTTTCCCATTCAAAATGAATTGGCCATTTTTCAAACTTCCATCCTTTCCACATTGTTCAACTCATTCAGACCATTCAATAATTTTTTTTTTTTTACCATTTTCAAAAAAATTCCCACTTTTCCCGAAATTCCCAAAATGTTGGGAAATTTCCATCGAAACCAATGGGACATTCTTCAAAGTTCCACAACTCCCACATTTTTCATCCGATTCAAACTGTTCCAACTTCAAAATATTCAGCCTGTTTGGGAATTGTGTGCTTTACTTCAACAATTCCAGGATTTTCCAGAATTCCTGGCTTTCCAAAGCCCTATTTCCACCCTTTTTTTCTGGTGACTACTCCTTCCACATTTTTCAACGTATTTCAACCGTTCCACCGTCAAAACATTTCTCTTAATCAGGACAAAAAATTAAGTTGTTTTTTATAACTGGAAAAATTCCCGGTTTACCCGACATTCCAGGAATTCCGTGATACAATTTTTCGATTCAACATGGTACTACTTCAACCTTTATCGACCAATTTGAAAAATTCTAACACAAACCATTTCTATTCATTCATACCATTCAAGTTTTGTTTTTTACCATTTACAAAAAAATTCCCACTTTTCCCGAAATTCCCAAAATTTTGGGAAATTCCCATCTAAACCAATGGGACATTCTTCAAAGTTCCACAACTCCCACATTTTCCATCCGATTCAAACTGTTCCAACTTCAAAATATTCAACCTATTTGGGAATTGCGGGGTTTCCCTTGACAAATTCCAAAAATTCCCAGATTTCCCAGTATTCCAGGTTTTTCCCATTCAAAATGAATTGGCCATTTTTCAAACGTTCACCCTTTCCACATTCAACTCATTCAGACCATTCAAGTTTTTTTTTTTTTTTTACCATTTTCAAAAGAATTCCCACTTTTCCCGAAATTCCCCAAATTTTGGGAAATTTCCATCGAAATCAATGGGACATTCTTCAAAGTTGCACAATGCCCACATTTTTCATCCGATTCAAACTGTTCCAACTTCAAAATATTCAGCCTGTTTGGGAATTGTGTGCTTTACTTCAACAATTCTAAAAAAAAAAAAAATTCCAGGATTTCAGTTCAACTTCAGCATTGGAGCATTCACACGCAATCCTTTCAGGAATTGCCTCATCTAGTGGAAGGATGGAAAACAAAAGCGAACTGGAAGTGCGAAAGCAACCTAAATGACACCAAATTGTGGAAAATAGATGACATAAACGCTTGTAAGCATGTTTTAGTTGAACTTTTAACCTGTAATCCTAAATCAGCCTTTAAATAGGCTTAAATATGTATGTTTGCGAAGGAGGTTTTGCTTTGTTTGATAGATGTGCCTAAAACTTGAATTGTAGATAAGTAGAAAAGTAAACTTGTGTTTTTGCAAGGAAAACGCGCCCTCACGCAAGAACCCTTTCACCGCCAAGAACCTTCAAGAACAAGTGCGACAGAAAAAAAGAAAAACAAACACAACTCTGGACTTGTCAGAGGTCATCCTTTATCCACAGCTGTTGGAATATATTTTTTCCCTCCTTGGCATCTGACCCTTTCCTTTCAGTCGCATTGAAAAAGAAGCTAGCAGCATCCCAACAATGAGCGCAGGAGGTGTTCGCAGGTCAAAAACAGCCAGGCATGATTGAAAGGTGCATGTTATTGAGCAGTGACCATGGACGCTGTGCCCAGGAGCTTCACAAACAAGCTGTCTGAGATGCGGGAGAAGGTGGCAACGCGGTTCAAGGGCTGTTTACGCAGCCGAAGGATCAAAACCCGAGGATGAAATGCAAAAAAAAAAAAAAAAAAAGCCAATAATATCCTCTAATACCTTTTCATATAGTTGTCTTTATTTGGGGTATTTTTGGATGCTTATTGGTTGCGATTTGACCCGCACTTTAAAGCAAGACCTTCGTTTTCGCATCGGTGCACCTGTCAGTCTGTATGCTCTCCATCTGTCCAAATCTGCCGCTCAAGGACGTTGGGATATTTTGTTGTTTTGCTCGCACAAAAATGTCTTTCAAGACCGGCCTAACAGCCACAAAAAAAAGTGAAGGGACTAAAAGCACAACACACAAGTTAATCATTTGATGGGACCAGAGCAGGGGTCGGCAAGCCAAAACGTTGAAAGAGCCATCATAATGACTTTAAAAGTCTTATATAAGTGTTATAATGAAGGCAACACATGATGGAAGTGTCTATATTAGCTATAAAAGCCTGCTATCAAAATGACTTTAAAAGTCTTATATAAGTGTTATAATGAAGGCTTTTGATTGATTGATTGAGACTTTTATTAGTAGGTTGCACAGTCAACACATGATTAAGTGTCTATATTAGCTATAATAGCCTACTATCAAAATTACTTTTAAAGTCTTATATAAGTGTTATAATGAAGGCCACACATGACGTAAGTGTCTATATTAGCTATAATAGCCTACTATCAAAACGACTTTAAAAGTCTTATATAAGTGTTATAATGAAGGCAACACATGACGTAAGTGTCTATATTAGCTATAATAGCCTACTATCAAAACGACTTTAAAAGTCTTATATAAGTGTTATAATGAAGGCAACACATGATTAAGTGTCTGTAATTGCTATAATAGCCTACTATCGAAATTACTTTTAAAGTCTTATATAAGTGTTATAATGAAGGCAACACATGACGTAAGTGTCTATATAGTAGAGATGCGCGGATAGGCAATTATTTCATCCGCAACCTCATCAGAAAGTCGTCAACCATCCGCAATCCACCCGATGTAACATTTGATCAGAACCGCATCCGCCCGCCATCCGCCCGCACCCGCCCGTTGTTATATATCTAATATAGACGATGCAAGGCATTAGTGAGGTTATAAAGCTTTTGCCTGTTAAAGAAAGGAGACTGATCCAATGCAGCACAGACATTCGCGTGCCACGCTGTCACGACCCAGACGCACACCAGTGCGCAATCATATGGGAGCCGCGCTGAGCGCACCTCCAAGCGCGTCTCGCTGCCGGCGACGGCCGGGTATATGGGCCCGACGCTCCAGCGCCATCCATTTTCAGGGCTAGTTGATTCGGCAGGTGGGTTGTTACACACTCCTTAGCGGGTTCCGACTTCCATGGCCACCGTCCTAGCTGCTGTCTATATCAACCAGGGTGAGCCCCACCCCTTTCGTGAGCGCACTGCGCGTGGAGTGACCCCTGTTACGTGCCCCCGGCAACAGGGGTGGCGGGCAGGTAAGCTGCGCGGGCGGAGCGCGCGGAGTGACCCCTGTTACGAGCCCCCGGCCACAGGGGTGGCGGGCAGGTAAGCTGCTTACCTGCTGCGCGTGACGCCGGCCGCGGCGAAGGCGGACGAGGCGGGGTGTCGGTGCGGTGGGCGCGGTGGTGACCCTGGACGTGCGTCGGGCCCTTCTCGCGGATTGCCTCAGCTACGGCTCCCGGTGGGGCCCTCTCGGGGGAAGGGGCCTCGGTCCCGGACCCCGGCGAGGCGTCCTTTCTCCGCTCCATAAAAGTGTCCATCTCTTTTTTTTTTTTCTTCTGTTGTGGCATATGCTGCAGGTGCCTGCTCGTTTTTCGTATGTGGGCAACAACATTTAACTATGTATATATATTTACCAATTGGTTTAACTGCCACCCGCCTGAATCTATTTAAAATCTAATTGTTTTAAATTTCATCCGCCCGATTCGCGGATAATCCGCGGACTCCGCGGTTGTGCCCGCAAACCGCGCATCTCTACTATATAGCTATAATAGTCTACTATCAAAATGGCTTTAAAAGTCTTATATAAGTGTTATAATAAAGGTAACACATGATTAAGTGTCTATATTAGCTATAATAGCCTACTATCAAAATGACTTTAAAAGTCTTATATAAGTGTTATAATGAAGGCAACACATGATGTAAGTGTCTATATTAGCTATAATAGCCTACTATCAAAATGACTTTAAAAGTCTTATATAAGTGTTATAATGAAGGCAACACATGATTAAGTGTTTATATTTGCTATAATAGCCTACTATCGAAATTACTTTTAAAGTCTTATATAAGTGTTATAATGAAGGCAACACATGACGTAAATGTGTATATAGCTATAATAGCCTACTATCAAAATGGCTTTAAAAGTCTTATATACGTGTTATAATGAAGGCAACACATGATGTAAGTGTCTATATTAGCTATAATAGCCTACTATCAAAATGGCTTTAAAAGTCTTATATACGTGTTATAATGAAGGCAACACATGATGTAAGTATCTATATTAGCTATAATAGCCTACTATCAAAAATACTTTAAAAAATCTTATATAAGTGTTATAAAGAAGGCAACACATGATTAAGTGTCTCTATTAGCTATATTAGCCTACTATCAAAATGACTTTAAAAGTCTTATATAAGTGTTATAATGAAGGCAACACATGACGTAAGTGTCTATATTAGCTATAACAGCCTACTACCAGAATGACTTTAAAAGTCTTATATAAGTGTTATAATGAAGGCAACACATGATGTAAGTGTCTATATTAGCTATAATAGCCTACTATCAACATGACTTTAAAAGTCTTATATAAGTGTTATAATGAAGGCTTTTGATTGATTGATTGAGACTTTTATTAGTAGGTTGCACAGTCAACACATGGCAACACATGATTAAGTGTCTATATTAGCTATAATAGCCTACTATCAAAATGACTTTTAAAATCTTACATAAATGTTATAATGAAGGCCACACATGACGGAAGTGTCTATATTAGCTATAATAGCCTACTATTAAAATGACTTCAAAAGTCTTATATGAGTGTTATAATGAAGGCAACACATGATGTAAGTGTCTATATTAGCTATAATAGCCTAATATCAAAATTACTTTAAAAGTCTTATATGAGTGTTATAATGAAGGCAACACATGACGTAAGTGTCTATATTAGCTATAATAGCCTACTATCAAAATGACTTTAAAAGTCTTATATAAGTGTTATAATGAAGGCAACACATGATGTAAGTGTCTATATTAGCTATAATAGCCTACAATTAAAATGACTTTAAAAGTCTTATATAAATGTTATAATGAAGTCAACACATGATGTAAGTGTCTATATTAGCTATAATAGCCTACAATTAAAATGACTTTAAAAGTCTTATATAAATGTTATAATGAAGTCAACACATGATGTAAGTGTCTATATTAGCTATGATAACATACTATCAAAATGACTTTAAAAGTGAAAGTGTTATACTGAAGGCAACACATGACGTAAGTGTCTATATTAGCTATAATAGCCTACTATCAAAATGACTTTAAAGGTCTTATATAAGTGTTATAATGAAGGCAACACATGATGTAAGTGTCTATATTAGCTATAATAGCCTACTATCAATACTACTTTAAAAGTGTAAGTGTTATATTGAAGGCCACACATGACGTAAGTGTCTATATTAGCTATAATAGCCTACTATCAAAATGACTACGTTTCGCAGGCTGAAGCAAATCTTCGTTGACAGAAATGTTGCAATGTAATATTTATTCTACACATTTTTACAACATTGGAAAACATTAGTAAATCAGAGTCTACTCAGAAGGTGAGATAACTCCTGGAAATGACTGGCTTTAACGGCCAAAGGTATAGATGTGTGTGTCCAAGTTAAGGCTGTCTTCTTTTCATATATTTATTACAATCTTTGGCAAGCTGGGTAACGTTTGCTGTGGTCTGGAACAACATGTCACACAAACAACTATGAGAAATGCAGCCAATATTACATAGAGATAATGTGTCTTGAGACATGAAAATAGAAATGAAATGCACAGAGGACATAAGTCAAGGAAATTCAATGAGCTCAAATATACCTACAAACGAGGCGTAATGATGCAGTATGTACATACTAGGGATAACCCCATCCAGGTTTTTGCACTTCCGATCCGATACCGATATTGTTTTTGCATTTCCGATCCGATACCGATACTGACCGATACCGATACTGACCGATACTGGCCTATCCGAGCATGTATTAAAGTTTAAAGTTATTTAGCCTACTTAGTTGTCAGAATCATGTTGAAAAGGGTTTTAGTACTCTTGATAACAACTAGCCAGCTGAATTAGGGGAGTTTGAATAATACACAATGGTTGGTAACAAGAAACTGACCTGTTTATTCAAGGATAAACACAAAATAGACAAAATGATACATGACAAACAGAAATGGCATCATTGAACTAGGGCTGGGCGATATGGCCTTTTTTTAATATTGCCATATTTTAAGGCCATATTGCGATACACGATATATATCTGGATATTTTGCCTTAGCCTTGAATGAACACTTGATGCATATAATCACAGCAGTATGATGATTCTATGTGTTTTGATTGATTGATTGAGACTTTTATTAGTAGGTTGCACAGTGAAGTACATATTCCGTACAATTGACCACTAAATGGTAACACCCCAATAAGTTTTTACACTTGTTTAAGTCGGGGTCCACTTAAATTGATTCATGATACAGATATATACTATCAGATATATACTATCATCATAATACAGTCATCACACAAGATAATCACATTGAATTATTGACATTATTTATAATCCAGGGTGTGGATGTAAGTGTCAAAAAGACAGCCAAAAGAGTTTGATATGAGAATAAATCTAAAGTTAAAATATAGGGTAGAAATGCACCCATTTGCAGGAAATGTAGTCTTGATTTTCAACATTTTCTTTAGAGGCTTGCATGTCTACATTAAAACATTCTTCTTCATACTGCATTAATATATGCTACTTTTAAACTTTCATGCAGAGAAGGAAATCACAACTAAAAAAATCACTAATTTTTTCATACGGTGTTGATGTGGAAATTTTTGCCTCTGCATTTTGATGGTGTGGACGTGTGGCACCGAACGGAGATAAGCGTCTCGACAGACGTTACAATATTTGAACAATGATGACGAAAACTGTTTTCTCTGTCGTGTCCGTGTGTCGAAAATTATTATGCGCTTATTTTTTTATTTGATTTTGTGCGTGGCATATAATTGCTATGCGCAGAGGACGCTTGAGCAGTTTGCAATTGCACAGGCGAGCACCTTAGAGAGAACGTTGGTCACACGGCTGCGCTAGCATCACAGCTAACGTTAGCCATGCTGCTACCTCTCTGCTTGGGGAGGACGTATACGTATGTGACGTATGACGTGACAGTATGTGACGTGTGTAAGAAGGTGCGCTCGCTGTCTGTGAGAGGGAGACACAGGAAAGAGTGAGAAGAGCCTGTCGTGTAATGCCAGCAGCTAAAAGCAACTGCGTGAGAATCCACAGACCTGTGGATGTGTTGAAGGTGTGCTGGAAAATGCGGAACGGAAATTAGGGAGCAGCAGAAAAGTGGAATGTATTATTTAAATCGGTGCGTTGGAAAACACGGACCGGAGTTTTTTTTTAAACTGGATCTGGATCGGCATTTTCCCATGCCTTGCCGATACGCAATTTTTGGCAAATATCGGCAGCCGATCCGATCCAAATATCGGATCCGGACATCCCTAGTACATACAGCATACTTGCCAACCTCGAGACCTCCAAATTCGGGAGATTGGGGGGCTTGAGGTGGGTGGGTTTGGGGTGGGCGGGGTTAAGGAGGGAGGAGTATATTTATAGCTAGAATTCACTGAAATTCAAGTATTTCTTATATAAAATGTGCAGGCAGCATACTCCTTCCTCCTTCCCCTTCGAGCTGTCCTGGATGAACTGAAATTCTTAATTTCCAATCATTTTGGAACTTGCAAGCGTACTTCTTCTTCTTACTCGTCGTCGCCATGTCTGTCTCTTCTTCGTTCTTCTGCTTCGTCTCCTTCTTGTTGTGTGTGCAGTTGTGCACTCCCCAAAAGCCGTAGATGTTGTAACGTGACTGGGCCGGTACGTCCTTTTTTTTTGTTGAGGAAACTAAAATGCGCAAACATTCCGCAGAAATCTATGGTCAACTTTTACAACTGTGCCATCAGTAGTGTCCTCACTTACGGATTTTTAGAGTGGTTTGCTAGCTGCACTAAAGCCATACTTGCCAACCCTCCTGGATTTTCCGGGAGACTCCCGAAATTCAGTGCCTTTCCCGAAAATCTCCCGAAATTCAGGCACACAATATAAACAGCGTACCTGCCCAATGACGTTATAACTGTAGAATGATGGAGGGCGAGTTCTTGGTTTCTTATGTGGGTTTATTGTTAGGCAGTTTCATTAACGTCCTCCCAGCGCGGTAACAACACACAACAACAGCAGTCACGTTTTTGTGTACCGTAAAGCAGTTGGTCTGCCGTAAACAGCAATGTTGTGACACTCTTAAACAGGACAATACTGCCATCTAGTGCATTTGATGAAAGCACTTTTGTGCGTGCCACACATCAATGCATCATCAGAGTGTCATGTCTGTATTATCATGTTTTGTTTTAAGTCATGTTTTGTTTAGTTTCTGTCTTTTCACTCCCTTGTCTGGTCACCATAGCAACCATTAGTTTTCACCTGTCACGTCACGCACCTGTTTCACGTTTTGAGTCACGCACCTGCTTTCACTAATCATGTCCATAGTACGGTATTTAAGTTCATTCATTTTCTGTTGTTCGGCCTGACGACCTCACACCCCATATATGCTTCTGCACACCCTTATGATCCTTGCTGCTCTTTTTTCATGCCGGTTCCATGCCAAGTAAGTTTTTGTTTATCAAGCCACAGTTTATGTTTTGTTTAATTGTTCATAGTTTCCGCCACTGTGCGCGCTTTGGTTTGATCCTTTTTTGTAGTTCTAGTGTTTCAATAAATCATGTACCTTCATTCCCGTCTCGCCCGTGCCAACTTTCCGTTGCATCCCGGAAAAGCAAACTCCCAAGATCAAGTCCTGACACAGAGAGGGTGTTCAGCATGGTTAGAAAAATAGTGACAAATAGAACAAGGATGGACAATTCAACCCTTAACTCAACAATGAGTAGATGAGTGTTATGTGTGTGTATATGTGTAAATAAATGAACACTGAAATTCAAGTATTTCTTTTATTTATATATATATATATATATATATATATATATATATATATATATATATATATATATATATATATATATATATATATATATATATATATATATATATATATATATATATGAAATACTTGACTTGGTGAATCCTAGCTGTAAATTTACTCCTCCCCTCTTAACCACGCCCCCAACCACGCCCCCTCCCCGCGCCCCACCCCCCACCTCCTGAAATTGAAGATCTCAATGGTTGGCAAGTATGACTAAAGCGAACCAACAGGCCATCCAGCGAGTGGTTAAAGCAGTGGGGAAAATTACAAGGACGATACTCCCAGAGATGAGTGCCATGTACACAACTCGCTGCCTAAAGCGAGTACACAACATCCTGAAGGACAGATACAACCCAGCACATGGCCTCTTCAACCTGCTACCCTCTGGAAGGAGGTATAGATGGATTCGCGCCAGGACCACCAGAATGTCTCACAGTCTGTATCCCCAGGCTGTGAGACTGCTAAATGAGCAGCCTGTTGTTCATGTATGACTTACAGTAAGTGGTATTATGACAATGACAATAAAGGAATTGATTGATTGATTGATTGATTGATTGAGACTTTTCTTAGTAGATTGCACAGTACAGTACATAATCCGTACAATTGACCACTAAATGGTAACACCCCAGTAAGTTTTTCAACTTGTTTACGTCGGGGTCCACGTTACTCAATTCATGGTTGTATGGAGGATGTGACGACAGGCTGTCTTCACTCAGGTTCGCAATATTGTTGTCCGGCTGGAAATCGGGAGAAATTGGGGAGGATGGTTGTTCCGGGAGATTTTCGGGAGAGGCACTGAAATTCGTGAGTCTCCTGGAAAATTCGGGAGGGTTGGCAAGTATGACATACAGCTAGCCTAAATAGCATGTCAGCATTGATTAGCTTGCAGTCATGCACTGACCAAATATGCCTGATTTGCACTCCAACGAATCAATAAAATCAACAAAGCTCACTTTGTGCGTTCACGCACAGCATAAAACCTTTGGTGGACAAAATGGGACAAAGAAGGAGTGACCAAATACTCTCATCAGTGAAGCATGTATACCATAAACAGTGGGATTTCTAACAATTAGGAAGGTTTGTGTCATGTTTGTCCTCCTCTAGAAAATATATTAAAAACCTCTAAAGGCCTTAGTGGCCACATGTGTGGACAGCACCTTTTAGCTCTTATTTCCAAAATTGTGTATTGGGGTCTTATGGCCCTTATGTGGACACTTATACTGTCATCTGGTAGTGTCAGAAGAGTACAACATACAATGGAATTTGAAAAAAAAAAAAGGTGTAAAATAAGAATTAACATGTCACTAAACATGAAGTACACGTTTGTGTACTTATGGACTAAGTACATCATATAAAAAGATGATTCTTAGTTTTTTTTAAATTCTAATTAGGGTCCAATAAGCCCAAATAGCTGGAAATCGGGAGAAATTGGGGAGGATGGTTGTTCCGGGAGATTTTCGGGAGAGGCACTGAAATTCGGGAGTCTCCCGGAAAATCCGGGAGGGTTGGCAAGTATGACATACAGCTAGCCTAAATAGCATGTCAGCATTGATTAGCTTGCAGTCATGCACTGACCAAATATGCCTGATTTGCACTCCAACAAATCAATAAAATCAACAAAGCTCACTTTGTGCATTCACGCACAGCATAAAACCTTTGGTGGACAAAATGGGACAAAGAAGGAGTGGCCAAATACTCTCATCAGTGAAGCATGTATAACATAAACAGTGGGATTTCTAACAATTAGGAAGGTTTGTGTCACGTTTGTCCTCCTCTAGAAAATATATTAAAAACCTCTAAAGGCCTTAGTGGCCACATGTGTGGACAGCACCTTTTAGCTCTTATTTCCAATATTGTGTATTGGGGTCTTATGGCCCTTATGTGGACACTTATACTGTCATCTGGTAGTGTCAGAAGAGTACAACATACAATGGAATTTGAAAAAAAAAAGTGTAAAATAAGAATTGGCATGTCACTAAACATCAATCAATCAATGTTTATTTATATAGCCCTAAATCACAAGTGTCTCAAAGGGCTGCACAAGCCACAACGACATCCTCGGTACAAAGCCCACATAAGGGCAAGGAAAAACTCACCCCAGTGGGACGTCGATGTGAATGACTATGAGAAACCTTGGAGAGGACCGCATATGTGGGTACCCCCCCCCCCCCCCCCTCTAGGGGAGACCGAATGCAATGGATGTCGAGTGGGTCTGACATAATATTGTGAGAGTCCAGTCCATAGTGGATCCAACATAATAGTAAGAGTCCAGTCCATAGTGGGGCCAGCAGGACACCATCCCGAGCGGAGACGGGTCAGCAGCGTAGAGATGTTCCCAGCCGATGCACAGGCGAGCGGTCCACCCCGGGTCCCGACTCTGGACAGCCAGCACTTCATCCATGGCCACCGGACCTGTGCCCCCCACCCTCCACAAGGAAAAGGGGAGCAGAGGAGAAAAGAAAAGAAACGGCAGATCAACTGGTCTAAAGGGGGGTCTATTTAAAGGCTAGAGTATACAAATGAGTTTTAAGATGGGACTTAAATGCTTCTACTGAGGTAGCATCTCTAATTGTTACCGGGAGGGCATTCCAGAGTACTGGAGCCCCAATAGAAAACGCTCTACAGCCCGCAGACTTTTTTTGGGCTCTGGAAATCACTAATAAGCCGGAGTTCTTTGAACGCAGATTTCTTGCCGGGACATATGGTACAATGCAATCGACAAGATAGGACGGAGCTAGACCGTGTAGTATTTTATACGTAAGTAGTAAAACCTTAAAGTCGCATCTTAAAACAAAAACAAAAAAGGGCCCCTAAAAGGCGCACCCCATGGTTTACAGAAGAAACCAGAGCTCATAAATTATCATGTAGAAAGTTGGAACGCAAATGGCGCGCGACCAAGCTTGAGGTTTTCCATCAAGCATGGAGTGATAGTTTAATATCGTATAAACGCATGCTTACCTTAGCTAAAGCTAAATATTACTCAAATCTCATCCGCCTCAACAAAAACGACCCTAAATTTTTGTTTAGTACAGTAGCATCGCTAACCCAACAAGGGACTCCTCCCAATAGCTCCACCCACTCGGCAGATGACTTTATGAATTTCTTTAATACGAAAATTGAACTCATTAGAAAGGAGATTAAAGACAACGCATCCCAGCTACAACTGGGTTCTATTAACACAGATACAACTGTATCTACGACGGATACTGCAATACAAAATAGTTTCTCTCTTTTTGATGAAATAACATTAGAGGAACTATTACGGCGTGTAAGTGGGATAAAACAAACAACATGTTTACTTGACCGACTTCCTGGGAAACTTATCAAGGAGCTTTTTGTATTATTAGGTCCATCAGTGCTAAATATTATAAACTTATCACTTTCCTCTGGCACTGTTCCCCTAGCATTCAAGAAAGCGGTTATTCATCATCTGCTCAAAAGACCTAACCTTGATCCTGACCTCATGGTAAACTACCGACCGGTGTCCCACCTTCCCTTTATTTCGAAAATCCTCGAAAAAATTGTCGCACAGCAGCTAAATGAACACTTAGTGTCTAACAATCTCTGTGTGATCAAACTTTCTTGTTCTTGTCAAAAGTCTAGCAGCCGCATTTTGTACCAACTGTAATCTTTTAATGCTAGACATAGGGAGACCCCAAAATAATACGTTACAGTAATCGAGACGAGACGTAACGAACGCATGAATAATGATCTCAGCGTCGCTAGTGGATAAAATAGAACGAATTTTAGCGATATTACGGAGATGAAAGAAGGCCGTTTTAGTAACACTCTTAATGTGTGACTCAAAGGAGAGAGTTGTTTTAGTAACACTCTTAATGTGTGACTCAAAGGAGAGAGTTGGGTGGAAGATAATACCCAGATTCTTTACTGATTCGCCTTGTGTAATTGTTTGGTTGTCAAATGTTAAGGTGGTATTATTAAATAAATGTCGGTGTTTAGCAGGACCGATAATCAGCATTTCCGTTTTCTTGGCGTTGAGTTGCAAGAAGTTAGCGGACATCCATTGTTTAATTTCATTAAGACACGCCTCCAGCTGACTACAATCCGGCGTGTTGGTCAGCTTTAGGGGCATGTAGAGTTGGCTGTCATCAGCATAACAATGAAAGCTAACACCGTATTTGCGTATGATGTCGCCTAGCGGCAGCATGTAAATACTAAAGAGTGCAGGGCCAAGAACCGAACCCTGAGGAACTCCGCACGTTACCTTAACATAGTCCGAGGTCACATTATTATGGGAGACGCATTGCATCCTGTCAGTAAGATAAGAGTTAAACCACGACAAGGCTAAGTCTGACATACCAATACGTGTTTTGATACGCTCTAATAAAATATTATGATGGACGGTATGGAAAGCAGCGCTAAGATCAAGAAGCAGCAACATAGATGACGCATCAGAATCCATCGTTAGCAGTAGATCATTAGTCATTTTTGCGAGGGCTGTCTCCGTAGAGTGATTTGCCCTGAAACATGAAGTACACGTTTGTGTACTTATTAGAGATGCGCGGTTTGCGGGCACAACCGCGGAGTCCGCGGATTATCCGCGGATCGGGCGGATGAAATTTAAAAAAATTAGATTTTATCCGCGGGTCGGGTCGGGTCGGGCGGTTGAAATAAAAAAAAATTAGATTTTAAATAGATTCAGGCGGGTGGCAGTTAAACCAATTGGTAAATATATATACATAGTTAAATGTTGTTACCCACATACGAAAAACGAGCAGGCACCTGCAGCATATGCCACAACAGAAGAAGAAAACAAAAAGAGATGGACACTTTTACGGAGCAGAGAAGGGACGCCTCGCCGGGGTCCGGGACCGAGGCCCCTTCCCCCGAGAGGGCCCCACCGGGAGCCGTAGCTGAGGCGATCCGCGAGAAGGGCCCGACGCACGTCCAGGGTCACCACCGCGCCCACCGCACCGACACCCCGCCTCGTCCGCCTTCGCCGCGGCCGGCGTCACGCGCAGCAGGTAAGCAGCTTACCTGCCCGCCACCCCCGTGGCCGGGGGCTCGTAACAGGGGTCACTCCGCGCGCTCCGCCCGCGCAGCTTACCTGCCCGCCACCCCTGTTGCCGGGGGCGCGTAACAGGGGTCACTCCGCGCGCAGTGCGCTCACGAAAGGGGTGGGGCTCACCCTGGTTGATATAGACAGCAGCTAGGACGGTGGCCATGGACGTCGGAACCCACTAAGGAGTGTGTAACAACCCACCTGCCGAATCAACTAGCCCTGAAAATGGATGGCGCTGGAGCGTCGGGCCCATACCCGGCCGTTGCCGGCAGAGAGACGCGCTTGGAGGTGCGCTCAGCGCGGCTCCCATATGATTGCGCACTGGTGTGCTTCTGGGTCGTGACAGCGTGGCACGCGAATGTCTGTGCTGCATTGGATCAGTCTCCTTTCTTTAACAGGCAAAAGCTTTATAACCTCACTAATGCCTTGCATCGTCTATATTAGATATATAACAACGGGCGGATGGCGGGCGGGTGCGGTTCTGATCAAATGTTACATCGGGTGGATGGCGGATGGTTGACGACTTTCTGATGCGGTTGCGGATGAAATAATTGCCTATCCGCGCATCTCTAGTACTTATGGACTAACATGTAAAAAGATGATTCTTAGTTTTTTAATTCTAATTAGGGTCCAATAAGCCCAAATAGCAAAGAGAAAAAAAAAAAAAAGCATGTAAACAAACAGCTTGGGCCTTAAGAGGTTTAAAACCAAAAATATATTTTTTTCTCAATTTTTTTTCCATTTTCACACATCTTTGAAAGAGGTCCAGGGAGCCACTAGGGCGGCGCTAAAGAGCCGCCCTAGTTGCTGACCCCCCGACCATATTTATCATTGTTTCAATGTCTTGTGCCTGCTTGTTTTGTATTTCAGCCATTTTTGAAACATGAGCAGCAACAAGTTGTGGGTGGGTGGGGGGGTTAATCCTCAAATTTGCCAGACGTGAATGACGACGCTCGCCTTTGTGGGGACGACAGCGCAACACAAATAAAGTGTAGGATGAATTGGACGCGGCGCCAAACGTGATGGGGATGAATGGACCTCCATGTTCTCTCTCCACTCACCGCTGCTTGCGGAGGATACGCTTCTCATCATTAATCAGCAAGACAAATGAATTCCCAGCAGTGTGAGTGCAAGGAGAAAAGAAAGAAGGGGGGCGGGGCCTATAAATCAAGTCGGCTTTGATTAATTCACCTTGCGACGGAGGACGTGGCTAATGGGGTCCATCAGCTTGATATTTGGGATTCTCCCAGCGTCGGCCGCCGACTGTCAATAATGAGGCCGCTTCATTCGCAAAAGCGCTAATTAAAGGCCAGTGAGATTCTTTGCCAATTAGCCATGCTGCACTCACAAGTCCACTGCCTAACGAGTGGCTCAGAGTAACGGCATATATTTAAAGTCGCACCCCATTAGATGAAATATTCATTATGTAAGATAATTCAGAGGTTAAACATAACATGTTTTTGCCTGCAATTATGAAATGATATCCTCTCATTAGAAGTGAATCCGCATGTTGCAGTGCACTTTACTGCCACAAGAGGGCACTGTCGTATCTCCGTGGCAGATATGAGCGAGGTTGCATTTGCATAATGAAATGTAAACAAAGACATACTCTTGAATGATAAACAGTGAAAAATTATGAACATTTTTTTTTTGCACAAAAGCACTAATGTATCACTAAATTTACCTTTTTCGCCTTACCCGAAAAATACAACATTGCATTTTTTTCTTCATCCAAAAACAATTAAAAATTATGTGTTTCCATATTTTTTTTTAGTTTTTTTTAAAACGACCCTGGCCTCTCCCCCCCCCCCCCCAAAAAATAAAATAAGGATCTCCAAAATCAAAAAATTTAAATATATATCTCCAATATATTGAGATATCCAATACGGTCCGTGTACCTTCCCTTCAATCAATCAATCAATCAATCAATCAATCAATCAATGTTTACTTATATAGCCCTAAATCACCAGTGTCTCAAAGGGCTGCACAAGCCACAAGCCCTTCCGTTCATTCTATTTCCAATTCTTAAATGCAAATTAAAAAACACATTTCGGGCCATTTTTTCCATTTTCATTTCTGAAACAAAAGTTGGACAACTATTTAATGAGACTTTTTAAAAACGACAATAGGACTCCTGCTGTTAGCGTTATGCTAAAAAACATGCTAAGCGCGAAGGAAAAGCTAAAATACTGCTTCCGGTTCAATTTGTCATCACACGGATAAACACGCATTTTTGCATTTTAGATGAACGTATATTCGATTTTTGTGTTTATCTGGAAAAATAAAAATCTGTGAAAGGAAAACTGCACAAAATCCAAATTTATGGCAATATTTTAATGAAAATCAACCATTGTTTGTTTTAAAAACTGCCATATATAATAAGAATCGAAAAACGGCCCTAATTTAGTTTTTTAATTTGTGTTTCAGAATTGGATCCAATACCTCCAAAATGCCTTATTTTTATTTTTCATCTGAAAAATACAAAACATCCATCTCCAGATCTGGAATTATTTTGTTCGTTAAAAAAATATGAAAATCCATGTATTTCTCGATTTTTTTTTCTCTTTTTTTGCCATTTCCAATTCTTAAATGAAAATCAAAAAAGACATTTCGGGCCATTTTTTTCTATTTTCATTTCTGTAACAAAAGTTGGACAACTATTTAATGAGACTTTTTAAAAACGACAATAGGACTCCTGCTGAAGAAAGATGTTAGCGTTATGCTAAAAAACATGCTAAGCACGAAAGAAAAGCTAAAATACTGCTTCCGGTTCAATTTGTCATCACACGGATAAACACGCATTTTTGCATTTTGGATGAACGTATATTCGATTTTTGTGTTCATCTGGAGAAATAAAAATCCATAAAAGAAAAACAGCAGAAAATACAAATTATGGCAATATTTTCAAGAAAATCAACCATTTGTTGTTTGTTTTAAAATCTGCCATATGTAATAAGAATCGAAAAACGGCCCTTATTTAGTTTTTTAATTTGCGTTTCAGAACTGGACCCAATACCTCCAAAATGCCTTATTTTTTATTTTTCATCTGAAAAATACAAAACATGCATCTCCAGATCTGGAATTATTTTCTTCGTTAAAAAATATGAAAATCCATGTATTCCTAGATTTTTCCCCCCCTTTTTGCCTACAAGAAAAAAATCCAAAATGATGATCTCCAAAATTGTTTTCTTTCTAGCTGACCCCCCTTCCCGGTCCGTGAACCTTCCGTTCATTCTATTTCCAATTCTTAAATGCAAATCAAAAAACACATTTCGGGCCATTTTTTTCCATTTTCATTTCTGAAACAAAAGTTGGACAACTATTCAATTACACTTTTTTAAAACGACAATAGGACTCCTGCAGAACAAAGATGTTAGCGTAATGCTAAAAACATGCTAAGCCCGAAGAAAAAGCTAAAATACTGCTTCCGGTTCAATTTGCCATCACACAGATAAACACGCATTTTTTCATGTTGGATGAACATGTATTAGATTTTTGTGTTTATCGTCAAGAGGATGACGAGCAGGCAGATGAGCTTCCATGAGACAATTTCTCACAGTTTGTGCAGAAATTCTTTGGTTATGCAAACCAAAGTTGCAGCAGCTGTCCGGGTGGCTGGTCTCAGTCGATCAAGGAGGTGCACCTGCTGGATATGGAGGTCCTGGGCTGGTGTGGTTACACGTTCGCTGCGATTGTGAGGCCGGTTGGATGTACTGCCAAATTCTTTGAAACGCCTTTGGAGACGGCTTTTGATAGAAAAATGAACATTCAATTCACGGGCAACAAGTCTGGTGGACATTCCTGCAATCAGCATGCCAACTGCACACTACCTCAAAACTCTCAACATCTGTGTTATTGTGCTGTGTGATAAAACTGCACATTTCACAGTGACCTTTTATTGTGGGCAGCCTAAGGCAC
The DNA here is from genome assembly GCF_033978685.3 of Nerophis lumbriciformis. Taxonomy (NCBI): domain Eukaryota; kingdom Metazoa; phylum Chordata; class Actinopteri; order Syngnathiformes; family Syngnathidae; genus Nerophis; species Nerophis lumbriciformis. Next base: position 338,800 of record NC_084556.2, read on the forward strand.
ACCTGTGCAATAATCATGCTGTTTAATCAGCATCTTGATATGCCACACATGTGAGGTGGGATGGATTATCTTGGCAAAGAAGAAATGGTCTCTAACACAGATCTAGACAGATTTGTGAACAACATTTGAGAGGAAAGGTCTTTTGTGTGTGTAGTAGTTCAACTCATGAAAAATGGGAGCAAAAACAAAAGTGTTGCATTTATATTTTTGTTTATTGTAAAAAAAAAGAAAAGAAAAATCAAACACATTTTCCTTTAAAAAATCTCTCCAAATTGGCTTTGTTTGTTTTTATCTAAAAAATAAAAAAACATACATTTCCTAATTTGGACTTTTGTTCAATATCAAAAAAATATAAAAAGCAGATTTAATCTCTTAAAAAAAAAAAAAAAAAAAAAAAAAAAATATATATATATATATATATATATATATATATGTATGTGTGGGAAAAAAAATCACAAGACTATTTCATCTCTACAGGCCTGTTTCATGAGGGGTTCCCTCAATCATCAGGAGATTTTAATGGGAGCATTCGGGGGGTGCTTACAAACATCAGTTGTTTACCAATCTAAGGTAACACGCAAGGACATTAACACATCCGACACATATGTAGGATTAACCGAGGGAGAGTTTAAAACCAGATGGAACAATCACAAGGCTTCTTTCAGGAACCAAAACCTGCGGAATACCACAGAACTCAGCAAACACATTAATGTTGACAATAATGTTGAATATTCAATAACATGGCAAATTCTTGCATCCAGCACACCTTACAATAGTGGTAATAAAAGATGCAACCTATGCTTGAAAGAGAAACTGTTTATTATTTACCGTCCAGACCTGTCATCCCTCAACAAGCGCAGCGAAATTGTATCAGCATCGGAAACATCTCCTAGGCAACACATGAGCCAATCACCACGCCCCTACGCCAGCCTGTACCCACCCACTCTGTGCCCTATATAAACCATGGTATGTGAATGCTCCCATTAAAATCTCCTGATGATTGAGGGAACCCCCCCTCATGAAACAGGCCTGTAGAGATGAAATAGTCTTGTGATTTTTTCCCCACACATACATATATTGCGCTCTACTACGGTATCGAGCACTATTTTTTGGATAACCTTATTAAGACATATATATATATATATATATATATATATATATATATATATATATATATATATATATAAATCAATTTCCATTTTTTTTCTTTTTATCAAAAAACAAACAACCAAAAAACAAAAGTGAAACATGCATCTCCAAGTCTGGACTTTTCCTCTTAGTCAGAAGTATAGAACAACATGTATCTCAGTATTTTATTTATATATTTTTTAATTGAAATAGAAAAATCTAAAATATGTATTTCTGAAATGTTTACTTTTTCATCCAGGAAAAAAAAAAATCAAAAACATATCGCGCCATTTTTTCTTCTTTTTATCCCAAAAAACACAAAACCTACATGCTTGGACTTTGGAAAAACAAAAACATTTTATTTTTGTTTAGTGTAAATAAAAAACAAAACAAAACAAAAAACAAAAACAAACTTCCTTCAAAAATTCTCTCCAAACTGGCTTTGTTTGTTTTTATTTGGAAAATATAAAACATACATTTTCAAATTTTAACTTTTGTTCAATGTTAGAAAATCAGATTTTGTTTATCTAAAAAAAAACCTCAAATAAAATGTTTTTTAAATAAAAAACAAAAACAACAAAACAAAAAAACCCTAAACGAAACATGTATCTCCAAATCTGGGCTTTTCCTCTTTGTCAGAAATATAGAACAATCACCAAAATGTTTTCCTTCGAATCTGAGAAATGGAAAACGTTTATCTCCTTCTTTTTTTTTTAACCAAAAAAGTATGAAACATGCAACTCTTAATTTTGACTTTCCCATCAGAAAACATGAAACGCATGTATCTTCTGGAAAAAAAACAACAAGCAAAATAAAGTCAGTAGTTTTATTATTTGATGTATTTTTTTCTATCAGGAAAACAACCACAAAAATCTGAGTGTGTGGAAATTGGGGACAATAAAGAGGAAATCAACTGAGCTTGCAAAGACAAATGATGAATAAGTTTTGCAGAAACACCAGAATGAGGAAGAAAGGCTGCATCTACATAATGGAAGCACATCAAATATGGATTTGTGCATCCAGCATCCTTTGGTGCGGTTCAACTAAAGGCCGTCATAAATCTAAGGTCAGCCTGACAGGTCAGATTTGCCCTTTTTAAATATAAATGACTCGTTAAAGACAAAGAGGTGTGGTGGAGAAGTCATGTGACTTTAAGAAACGACTTGCTCCAGTTGAGGGTGAGGGAATGTACACAAAAAAAGTATGGATTTTTATTACATTTTAGGCAAATTAATAGAATTAAAAAAAATAAATACAACAACAATCATTTGATAATGATAATAACAATATTAATATGAATATTAATTAATACTAATATATGACAAGATTCCCGAAGGAATTGCGTGTGAATGCTCCAATGCTGAATTTGAACTGAAATGCTAACAGGATGTAGTATGAATGTAAGAATAGTTTGAATGTTGGAATGGTTTGAATTTCCAGGAAAACCAGAATTTGGTTTGGAACTTGGGAAAGTGTTAGTTTGAATGTCCAGGATGAGTGGAATGTGTTGATGTTGGAATGGTTTGAATAGGTTGAAAAATGTGGGAATTGTGGAACTTGGAAAAATGTCCCATTCATTTCAATGGGAACTTCCTGGAAATTCGGGAATTTGGGGAAAAGCGAGATTTAAAAAAAAAAATGATTAGGAGCATGAATGTCCTGAATGATCTGAATTGGTTGGTGTTGGAAATATTTAAATCGGAATTAGAATTAGAATATTTAGAAAATGTGTGAATTCCGGGAAAAGAGGGATTTTTTTTGAAAATTGTAAAAAAAACTTGAATGTTTTGAATTTGGTAGGTGTTGGAATTTTTCAAAACGGTCGAGAAATGTTGAAGTAGTAACATTTTTAATTGAGAAATGGTATTACACAATTCCTAGAATTTCGGGAAAACCGGGAATTTTTACAGCTGAAAATTTGGGAATTTGGGGAAAAGCGGGATTAAAAATAGAAAAAGATTAGGAGCATGAATGTCCGAATAATCTGAATTGGTTGGTGTTGAAAATATTTAAATCGGAATTAGAATTAGAATATTTTGAAAATTTGTGAATTTCGGGAAAGGATCATTTTTTTTTTGAAAATGGTAAAAAACTTGAATGTTCTGAATGAGTTAAAATGGTAGGTGTTGGAATTTTCCAAAACGGCCGAGAAATGTTGAAGTAGTAACATTTTTAATTGAGAAATGGTATTACACAATTCCTAGAATTTCGGGAAAACCAGGAATTTTTCCAGCTGAAAATTTGGGAATTTGGGGAAAAGCGGGATTTAAAAAAAAAAAGATTAGGAGCATGAATGTCCTGAATGATCGGAATTGGTTGGTGTTGGAATCGTTTTAAATCGGGCAAGAAATGTTGAAGTAGTGACAGTTTTTTAATTGAAAAATGGTTTTACGGAATTTCGGGAAAACCGGGAATTTTTCAAGTTCTTAAACTAACTTGTTTTTTTGTGACTTAGAGGAATGTTTTGACAGTGGAACGGTTGAAATGGGTTGAAAAATGTGAAAAGAGTCGTTGCAGTAAAAAAGGTTGGAAATAAGGTTAGAAAAAAACAGGAACTCCTGAAAATTTGTTTGAATTTCCAGGATATATTAAACGTGTTGAAGGTGGAATGGCTTGAATGGGTTGAAGAATGTGGGAATTGTGCAAGTTTGAAAAATGTATAATTAATTTTGAATGGGGAAAAACTTGGAATTTTAGGAAATCCGGGAATTTTGCTTTAGAATATTTTGAAAATTTGTGAAATCTGGGAAAAGAGGGATTTTTTTTGAAAATGGTAAACAACTTAAATGTTCTGGTTGGTGTTGGAATTTTTCAAAACGCTCGAGAAATGTTGTAGTAACATTTTTAATTGAGAAATGGTATTACAGAATTCCTAGAATTTCGGGAAAAATGGGAATTTTTCCAACTAGAAATTTAGGAATTTTTGGAAAAGAAGGATTAAAAAAAAAAGAAGAAAAGCTTAGGAGCATGAATGTCCTGAATGATCTGAATTGGTTGGTGTTGGAATTGTTTAAATCGGGCAAGAAAAGTTGAAGTACTGACGTTTTTTTAATTGAAAAATGGTTTTACGGAATTTCGGGAAAACCGGGAATTTTTCAAGTTCTTAAACTAATTTGTTTTTTTGTGACTTAGAGGAATGTTTTGACAGTGGGACATTGAAATGGGTTGAAAAATGTGAAGTGTTATCGCACTAAAAAAGGTTAGAAATAAGGTTAGAAAAAAAACAGGAACTCCTGAAAATTTGTCGGACGTGGAAAAATATTTGTTTGAATTTCCAGGATGAAAGTGTTGAAGGTGGAATGGTTTGAATTGGTTGAAAAATGTGGGAATTGTGGAATTTTGAAAAATTGATCATTCATTTTGAATGGGGAAAATGTCCCTAAAAACTGGGAATTCTAGGAAATCCGGGATTTTTTTTTAAAAGTTTTTTGAAAATTTGGGAATTCTGGGAAAAGAAGGATTTTTTTTTTTGAAAATGGTAAAAAACTTATATGTTTGAATGAGATGAAATGGTTGGTATTGGAATTTTTCAAAATGGTCGAGAAATGTTGAAGTAGTAACTTTTTTAATTGAGAATTGGTGTTACGGAATTCCTGGAATTTTGGGAAAACCAATAATTTTTCCAGTTCAAAAAACAACTTTGTGCCTTGTCCTGATTAAGAGGAATGTTTGGACGGTGGAACGGTTAAAGTGGGTTGACAATGGGGAAGGTGTAGTCCCCAGAAAAAAGGGTGAAAATAAGGTTTGGAAAACCGAGAATTTGGGGAATTCCTGGAATTTTTTTGAACCTGGAAAATTGATAGTTTGAATGTCCAGGATGGTGGAATATGTTGAAGGTGGAATGGTTTGAATCAGTTGAAAAATTCGGGAATTGTACAACTTGGAAAAATATCCCATTCATTTCAATGGGAACTTCCTGGAAATTTGGGAATTTAGGGAAAAACGGGATTTAAAAAAATAAATTATTAGGCACATGAGTGTCCTGAATGATCCGGATTGGTTGGTGTTGGAATTGTTTTAAATCGGGCAAGAAAAGTTGAAGTACTGACAGTTTTTTAATTGAAAAATGGTTTTACAGAATTTCGGGAAAACCGGGAATTTTTCAAGTTCTTAAACTAACTTGTTTTTTTGTGACTCAGAGGAATGTTTTGACAGTGAAATGGGTTGAAAAATGTGAAGAGTTATCGCACTAAAAAAGGTTGGAAATAAGGTTACAAGAAAAACAGGAACTCCTGAAAATTTGTCGGACATGGAAAAATATTTGTTTGAATTTCCAGGATGAAAGTGTTGAAGGTGGAATGGTTTGAATTGGTTGAAAAATGTGGGAATTGTGAATTTTGAAAAATTCATTTTGAATGGGGAAAATGTCCCTAACAACTGGGAATTCTAGGAAATCCGGGATTTTTTTTTTAAAGTTTTTTGAAAATTTGGGAATTCTGGGAAAAGAAGGATTTTTTTGGGAAAATGGTAAAAAACTTGAATATTTGAATGAGTTGAAATGGTTAGTATTGGAATTTTTCAAAACGGTCGAGAAATGTTGAAGTAGTAACATTTTCTTATTGAGAATTGGTCTTACGGAATTCCTGGAATTTTATTCTGTCTCTGTTTAATTCCTTGCTTCTTGTCTTGTTTAATAGATGTCATCAGTGTTTGAACCTGACACAATTATTGTATATCATTTATTAAACTCAAAAAGCGTGGAGGAAGTTGGGCTGCAGGCGGGCAGGTCTCGATGCATCGAAGCCACAGACTGAAGATGATTGACAGATGGCCCACATAGACGCTGCATGATTGATGGCAGCCTCGCTGACCCCTGACCTTTATTTACATTATTCAGCCTCTGGCGCCGTTACGTTCCTTTTTTGACACGAAACAAAGCGTGTATCTCCAAATCATATTTTTTTATTTGGAAAAATACAAAAAACATTTTGCTTATTCCTTTCTATCTGAAAAATGGAAAGCTAGTTCTTCCAAAGTAGGAATTTCCCCCATTTGATTTGACATATTTTTAAACTTTGTGATAAGGGACAAGCGGTAGAAAACGGATGGATGGATGGGTAAAAAAGGAAAATCATTGCAAATGTTGGCTTTGTTTTTTTAAAAAAAAGGGGCTTTTAAAAAACAAGAGATGAAAACAAAAAGCACTCGATACGATATTGATATTGGTCTGATATCAGCAAAAAAAATCCGATGATATCGGCTTGCATCTAAAATGTCCGATACAAGCAGTTCTTCAGCGTGTTTAAGTGAGCTAAGTTACTATCTATTGTAGTAAATCAATACAAAAGGTAAACTAGGAGCTAGCAGATACACAACAGCTAAGCACACAATAGCACACAAGCTAAAGCGGAGGTCGGCAACTCTTTTAGCGCCGCCCTAGTGGCTCTCTGGAGCTTTTTCAAAAATGTATGAAAAATGGAAAAAGATGAGGGGGAAAAAATATTTTTTTGTTTTAATATGGTTTCTGTAGGAGGACAAACATGACACAAACCTCCCTAATTGCTATAAAGCACACTGTTTGTATTAAACATGCTTCACTGATTCCAGTATTTGGCGAGCACCGTTTTGTCCTACAAATTTTGGCGGTCCTTGAACTCACCGTAGTTTGTTTACATGTATAACTTTCTCCGACTTTCTAGGACGTGTTTTATGCCACTTCTTTTTCTGTCTCATTTTGTCCACCAAACTTTTAACGTTGTGCGTGAATGCACAAAGGTGAGTTTTGTTGATGTTATTGACTTGTGTGGAGTGCTAATCAGACATATTTGGTCACTGCATGACTGCAAGCTAATCGATGCTAACATGCTATTTAGGCTAGCTATATGTACATATTGCATCATTATGCCTCATTTGTAGCTATATTTGAGCTCATTTAGTTTCCTTTAAGTCCTCTTAATTCAATGTATATCTCATGACACACTATCTGTATGTAATATGGCTTTTCATTTTTTGAGGCTCCAGACAAATTGGTTTTTGTATTTTTGGTCCAATATGGCTCTTTCAACATTTTGGGTTGCCGACCCCTGAGCTAGACATACGTAATAATATTTCAACAATATTGCAGTCTAAAAGCACATTTCTATAAGGGCTGTTGGAAGTCATTTACTGTACAAAAGGTGAACAAGCTAGGCTAAATGCTACTAGGAACTAGCAGCTACACAACAGCTCAGCACACAATAGCATATAAAGTAAACATATTCATATTAATTGAATATTGCAATGTAAAACAGCACCCTTTTATAAGGGCTGTTAAAGTCATCTACTGTACAAAAGGTGAACACGCTCGGCCAAACGCTACCAGGAGCTAGCGGCTACACAACAGCTAAGCACGCAACCGCACACAAACTAGACATGCGTAATGACAACTGAACAATCCTGCTGGCAATATAAACAAGTATCAAATAAATCTAGTTGCATGTTTCTTTCTTACACACACAAAGTTTCCGAGGTAGGAGCGTATTTAAAAACATCCAGTAACAAATGTGTCCGCACCATTCCACTTACTGTCACGAGCTTAACTTAATAAATTATTGTGGCCACTGGGTGTCGCCAAAAATACAATTACCACTCCATTTCAACTTAAAGAGAGCATTAGTCTATTCCAAAGGTTAATTATAAATAGGTTAGTTTTTTATACCTACCGTCATTGCACTTGATCAAACAAAAAAAAAAAAAAAAAAATATAGTGCCACAAGTAATTGTGCTGATATCGTACCGAGTCAATATCGGTATGGGCCAACTCTCAAGGCTGCGAAAATGCTGAAATTATAAATCTGGATACACAATTGTTGTAAAAAAAAGAAAAAAAGACAATAACCAAAGTGTATATTTAACAACAGTGAGTCTGTTGTTCCTTCTAGAAGCAATTACGCCAATAGGATGGCTCTCGCTGGTGTTTGAGGATATTGAGTAATGGCTCTTTAAGAGAGCGTGCACGTGAAAACGTGCGCTCACAAGTTCATTTTCCATGACTGATAGCTGGCCCCCAGCTCTCACTTTCTAATCAATAGCAGTATCACCTTTACTTATGGAAGATGTTGCCTCATTACGCCAGCAGCCCTGCAAGGAGAGCCCCGGGTGAAGGTGTCATTAAAAAGGTCATCTCTTCCTCCGTCTGCAGCATACTGGATGTCACCAGCTGGGACAGTTAAGCTCCATTTATTATTATTATTATTATTATTATTAGTCAAATACTACACTCTCCTCTCAGCACCACGGGGAGAAAACATTGACTTACTGATTTAATAACAAACTTTTAGTCAAATGATGTCAAACTTACTGATTTTATAACAAACTTTTTGTCAAAGAATGTAAAATGACTGATTTCATAACACATTTTTGGTCAAAGAATGTAAAACTTACTGATTTTATAACAAACTTTTAGTCAAATAATGTAAAACTTATTGATTTTTTTTTTTTTTACAAGTTTTAGTCAAAGAATGTAAAACTTATTGATTTTTTTTTTACAAGTTTTAGTCAAAGAATGTAAGTTATTGATTTTATACCAAACTTATCGTCAAAGAATGAAAAAGTTATTGATTTTATATCAACCTTTATGTCAAAAAATGTAAAACGTCCTGATTTTATAACAAACTTTGTGTCAAAAAATGTATAAGTTATTGATTTTATACCAAACCTTTTGTCAAAGAAAGTAAAACTTACTGATTTTATAACAAACTTTTTGTCAAAGAAAGTAAATGATATAGATTTTATAACAAACTTTTAGCCAAAGACTGTACAACTTACTGATTTTATATCAAACTTTTTGTCAAAGAATGTAAAAGTTTCTGATTTTATAACAAACTTTTAGTCAAATGATTTAAAATGTACTGATTTTATAACAAACTTTTACTCAAAGTATGTAAAACTTACTGATTTTATAACAAACTTTGTCAAATAATGTAAGTTATTGATTTTATATCAAACTTTTTGTCAAAGAATGTAAAACTTACTGATTTTATAACAAACTTTTTGTCAAAGAAAGTAAAACTTACTGATTTTATAACAAACTTTTAGTCAAATGTAAAACTTACTGATTTTATAACAAACTTTTAGTCAAATGTAAAACTTACTGATTTTATAACAAACTTTTGGTGAAAAAATATAAAACTTAATGATTTTATAACAAACTTTTGGTCAAAGAATGTAAAACTTATTGATTTTTTTGAACAAGTTTTAGTCAAAGAATGTAAGTTATTGATTTTATACCAAACTTATCGTCAAAGAATGAAAAAGTTATTGATTTTATATCAACCTTTTTGTCAAAAAATTTAAAATGTCCTGATTTTATAACAACCTTTGTGTCAAAAAATGTACAAGTTATTGATTTTATACCAAACTTTTTGTCAAAGAAAGTAAAACTTACTGATTTTATAACAAACTTTGTGTCAAAGAATGTACAAGTTATTGATTTTATACCAAACTTTTTGTCAAAGAAAGTAAAACTTACTGATTTTATAACAAACTTTTGGTCAAAGAATGTAAAAGTTACTGATTTTATAACAAACTTTTAGCCAAATACTGTAAAACTTACTGATTTTATATCAAACTTTTTGTCAAAGAATGTCAAAGTTAATGTTTTTTTAACAAACTTTTTGTCAAAGAATAAAAAACTTAATGATTTTATAACAAACTTTTTGTCAAATAATGTAAAACTTACTGATTTTATCACAAACTTTTTGTCAAAGAATGTAAAACGTACTGATTTTATACCAAACTTTGTCATAGAATGTAAAACGTTTTGATTTTATACCAAACTTTTGGTCAAAGAATGTAAAACTTACTGATTTTATAACAAACCTTTAGTCAAAGAATGTAAAACTTATTGATTTTATACCAACATTTTAGTCAAAGAATGTAAACATTATTGAACTCATACCAAACCTTAAGTGAAAGAATGTAAAATATATTGATTTATTACCAATACAATTTTTTCAAATAACCCTTTTTTTTTTTTTTCTTTTTTTTTTCATTTATACCAACAACCTTTTGTCAAAGAATGTAAAAGTTATTGATTTTATACCAAACATTTAGTCAGACTAGGTCAAAGTTATTGATTTTATATCAATAACATTTAGTCAAAGAATGTAAAAGTTATGATTTTATGCCAAATTTCTGATAAAACAAACTTCACTTCGAACGTACATTTTGCGTTCAGTTTTGTTTTCTTTCCGAAAATAAAAAATACATTAAAACACGCATCTCATAATGTGATTTCATCCCCAAAAATAATACACTTTTTTTTTTAAATAAATCCCCAAAATTTAAAGTGAGCTCCTCCAATATATAAAAAAATCTAAAAAAAAAACTACATGATATTTTCCCCTCTAAATCCCAAAACTAAAAAAAAGCACTTATCTCCCTAATATTTTGTTGTTTTACATCCAAAAAACTACATTTTAGACCCGGTTTTTTTTCCCAAAATGCTGTTCTTTGTATCTGAAAAATGCAAAGCACACGACTACATTATTTCATTTCTGATCTTCAAATCTGACATTTTTCAAAGGTGCCCCCCCCCCCAAAAAAAAAAAACATTTTTTCTTTTTCATCTGGAAAAAAAACCAAACCAACATGTATCTGCGAATATTGTATTCTTATTTCAAAACATGTATCTCCAAACGGATACGAAAACAAACAGCAACTTTTGGACACATGCCTTTTGATTTTTTTTTTTTTTTTTATCACAAGAAAAAATCACTCCGTGGGAATTCTTGTTAATATTGATACTGTTGTTGATATTATTCATTTTTGTTTGACTACTTTTGGATTGTTTTGTGTCATGTGTGTGTGTCCTCTCAATTGCTTCGTTGATTGCTGTTCTGAATGTTGCTGGTTTGGTTTTGGAATTGGAATTGTATTAATATGGTATTATTTTGTTGGATTGATTAATTTAAAAAAATAAATAACTAAAAATAAAACAAAAAAACCCCAACATATTTTTCCCAAACTTGGAGACAGATGCTTTTCATCGGACCGACAATAACAAGACTTGTTGTTTTGGACATTGATATCATTTCTTTTTTATTAAGACAAGAACTCTTTATTGGTTTTTTTTTTGTAAAAATGTCTATTTATGAACCAATACAAAATGTGTATGGGAATGTGGCGCTCCTCTCCTCCTTTAATACACACAAACATTTCCCAGGAACAGCAGAGAGACAAAATCTAGAAAATATGGAAGAAAAAAAAAAAAATGACTCGGGTGACACAATTCAAACTTTTTGGGGAGCGTCCAAAGGCGTGAACAGCAGTACGACAACTTTTGGGATTCCTTGTACAATTTGATGTCAACACAAAGCGGTACTTGTACATCGTATTACAGTGCGCCAAATACTAGTTAAGAAAATACAGAAAAGCATGTACAACATAGACGCCAAATGTTTGCGGATTGGCTGGAAAACGACATCACGGCGCGTTTTAACGTCCGACTCATCGGCTTTGACGTCCTTGCACTCGAACCTAAGAGCGCTACGATACAAAACAACAAAGTCAGGCCGCTTTTTGTACGCCGAAGTACATTTTGGTGGAATAAACACAAGACGCAGTAGTTTAGGATTTATTTCCAAATTATGCTCTTATTTTGTCATTTGAATAGCTTGATGGAAATTCTCTTCCCTCTGATGTTGACAACGTGAAGGAATCGGGTTCAGTTTCCGAACTGATCGCAAAGCGCTGTGGTCGGTAGTTGTGATTTTTTAATAAAATAAACAAATGCACCCAAATAACACAATCATTCTTTAGTATTGGGGGAATACAGTATGGCCCCATTCGTCAGCATTTACCTGACACACGAAACGTGACGAATAAAAGGCGCACTATCCACTAGGGCTGTGAATATTTGGGCACCGCACGATTCGATTCTTGGGGGAAAACAATTTGATTCAGAATCGAGTCTCGATTTAAAACGATTCTTGATTCAACATCCAATATGGAACCATTCGTCAGCATTTACCTGACACATGAAACGTGACAAATAAAGGGTGCATTATCCACTAAGGCCGTGAATATTTGGGCACCACACGATTCGATTCTTGGGGGAAAACAATTTGATTCAGAATCGAATCTCGAGTGAAAACGATTCTTGATTCAAATACAGGAAAACAGTATGGCGCCATTCGTCAGCATTTACCTGACACATGAAACGTGACGAATAAAGGGTGCACTATCCACTAGGGCTGTGAATATTTGGGCACCGCATGATTCGATTCCTGGGGGCAACAATTTGATTCAGAATCGAGTTTCCATTTAAAACGATTATTTTTTCAAAATACAGTATGGCGCCATTTGTCAGCATTTACCCGACACACGAAACGTGACGAATAAAGGGTGCACCATCCACTAGGATTGTGAATATTTGGGCACCGCACGATTCGATTCTTGGGGGAAAACAATTTGATTCAGAAGCAAGTTTCGATTTAAAACAATTCTTGATTCAAAATACAGTATGGCGCCATTCGTCAGCATTTACCTGACACATGAAACGTGACGAATAAAGGGTGCACTATCCACTAGGGCTGTGAATATTTGGGCACCGCACGATTCGATTTCTGGGGACAACAATTTGATTCAGAATCGAGTCTCCATTTAAAACGATTATTTTTTCAAAATACAGTATGACACCATTCGTCAGCATTTACCTGACACATGAAACGTGAGAAATAAAGGGTGCATTATCCACTAAGGCTGTGAATATTTGGGAACCACACGATTCAATTCTTGGGGGAAAACTATTTGATACAGAATTGAGTCTTGATTTAAAACGATTCTTTATTCAAAATACAGGAATACAGTATGGCGCCATTTGTCAGTATTTACCTGACACATGAAACGTGACGAATAAAGGGTGTACTATCCACTAGGGATGTGAATATTTGAGCACCACACGATTCGATTTCTGGGGGCAACAATTTGATTCAGAATCGAGTCTCCATTTAAAACGATTATTTTTTCAAAATACAGTATGGCACCATTCGTCAGCATTTACCTGACACATGAAACGTGACAAATAAAGGGTGCATTATCCACTAGGGCTGTGAATATTTGGGCTCCACACGATTCGGTTCTTGGGGGAAAACAATTTGATTCAGAATCGAGTCTCGATTTAAAACGATTCTTGATTCAAAATACAGGAATAAAGTATGGCCCCATTCGTCAGCCTTTACCTGACACATGAAACGTGACAAATAAAGGGTGCATTATCCACTAGGGCTATGAATATTTGGGCACCACACAATTCGACTCTTGGGGGAAAACAATTTGATTCAGAATCGAATCTCGAGTGAAAACGATTCTTGATTCAAAATACAGGAAAACAGTATGGCGCCATTCGTCAGCATTTACCTGACACATGAAACGTGACGAATAAAGGGTGCACTATCCACTAGGGCTGTGAATATTTGGGCACCGCATGATTCGATTCCCGGGGGCAACAATTTGATTCAGAATCGAGTTTCCATTTAAAACGATTATTTTTTCAAAATACAGTATGGCGCCATTTGTCAGCATTTACCCGACACACGAAACGTGACGAATAAGAGGCGCAGTATCCACTAGGGCTGTGAATATTTGGGCAGCGCACGATTCGATTCTTGGTGGAAAACAATTTGATTCAGAATCGAGTCTCCATTTAAAACGATTCTTGATTCAAAATCCAGTATGGTGCCATTTGTCAGCATTTACCCGACACATGAAACGTGACGAATAAAGGGCGCACTCTCTACTAGGGCTGTGAATATTTGGGCTCCACACGATTCGGTTCTTGGGGGAAAACAATTTGATTCAGAATCGAGTCTCGATTTAAAACGATTCTTGATTCAAAATACAGGAATACAGTATGGCCCCATTCGTCAGCCTTTACCTGACACATGAAACGTGACAAATAAAGGGTGCAGTATCCACTAGGGCTGTGAATATTTGGGCCCCACACAATTCGACTCTTGGGGGAAAACAATTTGATTCAGAATCGAGTCTCGATTTAAAACGATTCTTTATTCAAAATACATTAATACAGTATGGCCATACTCGTCAGCATTTACCCGACACACGAAACGTGACGAATGAAGGGCGCATTATCCACTAGGGCTGTGAATATTTGGGCACGGCACGATTCGATTTTTGGGGTTGACAATTCGATTCAGAATTTATTCTCGACTAAAAAGGATTCTCGATTCAAAATCAAAACTTTCTCAATAACATTGGGTGCTAGTTCTAGGATTAACTACGTTCCTCCATAGGATAGATAAACAGCTCTTAAAAGAAAAAAAATGGTTTTGCTTGATAAAATTTGACCTAAACATTTACCAAAGTGATTGTAGAAAAGGAAAATTTAATAAAAATGTTTTTTTTTTGTTTTTTTTTAATCGATTCAGAATCGTTTCACATAACAACCGCGATTCATTTGATTTTTTTTTTTTTTTTTTTACACCCCTACTATCCAATTTAGCCGCCAGATGGCAGTAGAGTGTCGAATATCTGAAAGTGTTTGTTGTGGCAATCCCAACTCTGACCACAGCGTGTGGAGTGGCGCTTTCCATCATTTTCTGCAGACTGCATTGCAAAATGATTGACCAATCCATGCGAGATCCGCCCAGGAATGGGGTCGTATACGCCCCTTTCCAACTGTACATGCGGAAAAATAATAATCAAACGCCGGCAAACAACACAATAATTATCCGATATCGGGGGAATTTGGTTTGAATTGATCGGTTTTCGAATATCATTGTCAAGACGTCGTGGTTTCAAATGGAAGCTGTCATGTGCGCTCGCGCTCAAAAAGACAGATCGTGATTCTCGTAGAGCAACAATAAAAACGTAGCTAATAATAATAATAATAATAATAACTGTTATATCGGACATTACCAGACCAAAAAAACCCTTCAAACATCAAACTGTTACCCGAACCGAGCAAGTACGTAACAAACACAAAAAAACGGCGTAGAGAGTTAAAACTCCTTTTCGGAAAAGTGCACGACTCGAAGGTGAAAGTCGGGGGTTGTGTGACGATGAGTTAAAGCTATCGTACGTAATGACCAAACTTCCCCAACACACGAGTAAAGTACGATGTGGTGAACGTGTCCACACAGTCAGCAAAAAGTCATCATTTCCCAATAACACGCCAGACATAATAACGTCACTTTACTTTGAGATTCATATTTTTTTTTTTGAGCAGTTTTCAAATACGTGCTTAATTATTTTCTATTGTTTTACGAATAATAGAAAACAAGCATTTTAATGTTTTGATTTTTTATTATTGATCTGACAAATAAACATCATCTGCAAATAAGAATATTGTGTTACCGCCACAATTTTTGTTGTTTTTATTCCAAACGCATGCTAATCTAAATTTTGAACATCTTTTTATGAAAAAACTTAAAAATAATCGTTATTGTTTTATCGCCATGATTCCAGAGTTTGCTTCTATTTTAGCTGAAATTAAAAAAAGACGGGTCTCGACTTTGTTACTTTTCCCTCGTAGTTTGTGTTATTATTTCTTCTTATCCTAAATATGTAACACATATTTCTTGAACAAAATACTTATTTACGAAGTTTAAATTTTTAAAATTTTTATCTGAAACATGTAAAACATGTATCTCCAAATGTTATTTTTCCTAAAATTTTAGGTTATCACCGAATTTTATTAAATTTGTATTTCTTCTAATCCAAAATACGCAAAACATACTTCTCGAAAAAAATCTTCCGATTTTTGTGTCACTCTGAAGTTTCAAAAGTTTCCTTTCCTTTAATCTGAAATATGTGAAACATGTATCGCCAGATGTGACTTTTTTCCGATTTTGTGTTATCTTTAAATGTACAGTTTTTCTTCTAATCTTAAAAAATGTAAAACATAACTCGGGAAAAAAATAAAATCGAATTTTTGTGTTACTTATTAAGTTTCAAAAATGTTCCTTCTTTTTATCCGAAACATGTAAAACATGTATCTCCAAATGTTATTTTTGCGAAAATTTTGGGTTACCACCGATGTTTTAATTTTTCTATTTTCTAATCCAAAATACGCAAAACATACTTCTCGAAAAAAATCTTCCAATTTTTGTATTACTTTGAACTTTCAAAAGTTTTCTTTCTTTTAATCTGAAATATGTGAAACATGTATCGCCTAATGTTACTTTTTTCAGATTTTGTGTTATCTTCAAATTTACAGTTTTTCTTTCTTCTAATCTGAAATGTGCAAAACATACTTCGAAAAAATGTTATTGAAATTGTTCTGTCACTTACGAAGTTTCAAAAGTTTTTTCTTTTTATCAAAGTATGTGAAACATGTATCTCCAAATGTTAATTTTTTCGTATTTGGTGTTTTCTTAAAACTTTCAGTTTTTCTTCTGATTTGAAAAAATTTAAAACATAGCTCGGAAAAATATAGTCAAATTTTGGTGTTACTTACGAAGTTTCAAAAATGTTCCTTTTTATCCGAAACATGTATCTCCAAATGTTATTTTTCCTCAAATTTTGGGTTATCACTGAATTAAAAATGTTTCTTTCTTCTAATCCAAAATACACAAAACATACTTATTGAAAAAAATCTTCCAATTTTTGTATTACTTTGAAGTTTCAAAAGTTTTCTTTCTTTTAATCTGAAATATGTGAAACATGTATCGCCAAATGTTACTTTTTTCCTCATATTTTGTGTTATCTTCAAATTTTCCTTTCTTCTAATCTCAAATATTTAAAACATAATTCGAAAAAAAATATCCTAAATTTTTGTGTTACTTACGAAGTTTCAAAAGTTTCCTTTCCTTTAATCTGAAATATGTGAAACATGTCTCGCTTTTTTCTTTTTTCAGATTTTGTGTCATCTTCAAATTTACAGTTTTTCTTCTAATCTGAATTTTTTTTAAATACTTCGTAAATTAGAGAACAATTTCAATTTTTTTTTTCCAAAGTTTCAAAACTTTTTTCTTTTTATCTAAGTATGTGAAACATGTATCTCCAAATGTTACTTTTTTCAGATTTTGTGATAATTTAAAATGTACAGTTTTTCTTCTAATCTGAACATTTTTAAAACATAACTCAGAAAAAAATATTCACCTTTTTGTGTTACTTACGAAGTTTCAACAATGTTCTTCCTTTTTATCCGAAACATGTAAAACATGTATCTCCAAATGTTATTTTTCCGAAAATGTTGGGTTATCACCAAATTTAGAATTTTTCTTTCTTCTAATCCAAAATACGCAAAACATACTTCTCGAAAAAAATATTCACATTTTTGTATACGTTGAAGTTTCAAGTTTTCTTTCTTTTAATCTGAAATATGTGAAACACATATTGCCAAATGTTACTTTTTTCTGATTTTGTGTTATTTTCAAATTTACAGTTTTTCTTTCTTCTAATCTGAAATACGCAAAACATACTTCTCGAAAAAAATCTTCCAATATTTGTGTTACTTTTAACTTTCAAAAGTGTTCTTTCTTTTAATCTAAAATATGTGAAACATGTATCGCCAAATACTTTTTTTGTCTCAGATTTTGTGTTATCTTTACATTTTCACAGTTTTTCTTTCTTCTAAACTGAAATATTAAAAAAAAATAAAAAATGCTTCTGTTACCTACAAAGTTTCAAAAGTTTTTTCTTTTTATCAAAATGTGTAGAACACGTATTGCCAAATTTGACTTTCTTCGCAGATTTTGTGTTTTGTGAATTTTCAGTTTTTTTCTCTTATATTCCGAAATATGTAAAACTTGTATCTCCAAATTGTGCTACAAATTTTGTCTTTTTATTCCAATCTATTCTAAAAACATGTAGAAAATTAAAAAAGCCACACTTTTTTGTTTAACTTTAATGGTATTTGTGTCTAATTTACGTAAAATAACGTAAAACATTTTTTAACGCATTTCTTGGGCCTTTCTGCTCTTGCTTCGTTACGATGTTTTCAAGTTTCAAGCAGACCACAGCTGTCGCAAAATAACGCCGTCTAATAAAACGCTTTTGAATTTTGCAAATTTTTTCCGGAATCGCAACAAATAAGTACGTTTTTCTTTTTCCAAAAAAAGACAACATTTGGAGAAACATGCTTGTCAGCTACAACAGTCAATGCAAAATTAGAGATTTTTCCGAGTTACAAGATAGTCACGATTTGTTCGGCATTTTATTTGGTGACATTCGGAAGCTAGTGCCTTCTTGCGTATTAAAGTTCGATTTATGACTTATGGCGATCGTCTAAACTTCGTAAAAAAAAACAAAAAAACGTCAGAAAATTTTGCTCTGGCAGGCGATACGCGTAAAGCAAGAAATGGATTGCGTACGTTAATGTGAGCGAAACTATAACGATGTGGGCAAAAATTGATCGAATTAAAGTGGAAAATGAGTATGACGACAATAATAATAATTACCATGACAACAATAATAATCACCATAGCCGTTGTATTTCTAGGAATCCGTAAAAAATTGTTTGTCGTAAGGATTTGTGTATAATACATCGACTTGCTATTTACTTTTGTATGAATTGTGAGATGACGATCAGGCGGCCATTTTTCGAAACAAAAATTTTAACGTCAACGTATTTTTGCCTTCTTACTGGCAAACAAAGAAGAAAAAAAAACCCCCTGAATCGAAAATGTACTCGGCGGAAATGACCGCGAATGTGTCGGTTTAAGAAAAGGAGGGATTTTAAAACGCTCGTCTTTTGCTGCCTTCAGTCTAAACGGGTGTTGTTGATCGTAAGGGGGCGGGGCATCTACAAGTCCATCACTTCTTCATTATTATGTACAATAATGGTAAAGCATTCCATGCATTTGTCATCACAGTATACTGGAGTCTTGGTACGCAGGCGACACGTTTAGGGGAGGAGTCGCGTCACCTTGAAACCCTCGTGACAGAAACACCACAACGGGAAAGGGGGCGGGGTTATTATGCACACACGACGACAAAAAACAAACAAAAAAACCCGAACAAGGCACAGAATTTTCTGCAAAAATGTTTGGACTGGACAACAAGGGGGGAAAAAAAGGTGTGGCTTAGAGGGAGGGCGGTGAAGAAGCGCTCTACAGTGATTTCTGGCACCCCACCCCCGCCTGCTTCCGAAAAACTGTCCGTTTTTGATTACTATTATTATTTTTTTTTGAAACACACAAAAACATTCCACCTACATCTGCGGACTAGACTAGACAAAAGAACTGTGTCTTTCCTCCCATCTTGGATCTCCTCTCAAAAACCCCAACCCCCTCCCTCCCTCTCTCCCCCCCCCCTACCTCCAGAAAGGGCCGTGTCCGATAAAGTGGACACTAAAAGATGCGGGGGGGCGGGGGGGTCCTGCTTTGATTAGATGTAGTACTCCTTCTTCTCGTCAGAGTTGGTGTGGCCCCCCTCGGCGTTGATGATGGCCGTGTCGGCGTCGGCGGCGTCGTCCGCCCCTTTGGCTTCGTGCGTGAAGTAGGTACCTGAGGAGGATGTCACAGAGGATGAGAGAGCGCCCACAAAAAAAAACAAAAAACCTACATCTTCCGCCATGGCGCCGTCTAACGTGAACTGTGATTAAAAGTCGCAATCTGATTCCGAAAAACATTAAACATTAAAAATTAGTCCGATAATGGCTTTTTGGCCGATATCCCATATACCGATATTGTCCAACTCTTAATTACCGATTCCGATATCAACTGATACCGATATATACAGTCGTGGAATGAACACATTATTATGCCTAATTTTGTTGTGATGCCCCGCTGGATGCATTAAACAATGTAACAAGGTTTTCCAAAATAAATCAACTCAAGTTATGCCAACATGGCACTGCCATATTTATTATTGTGCATTATTTTTTTTAACATGCCTCAAAACAGCAGCTTGGAATTTGGGACATGCTCTCCCTGAGAGAGCATGAGGAGGTTGAGGTGGGCGGGGTTTTGGTAGGGGGTAGCGGGGGGGGTGTATATTGTAGCGTCCCGGAAGAGCCAGTGCTGCAAGGGGTTCTGGGTATTTGTCCTGAAGAACAGAACAAATACCCAGAATCCCATGCATCCCTAACTCTTCCGGGCTACATTATACACCCCCGCTACCACCAAACCCCAACCCCCCAACCCCAACGCCGCCCACCTCAACTGACGCAAGGAGGAGAGGGGGGGGGGGATTCTGGGTATTTGTTCTGTTGTGTTTATGTTGTGTTACGGTGCGAAACGTGTTTGTCATTCTTGTTTGGTGTGGGTTCACAGTGTGGCGCATTTTTGTAACAGTGTTAAAGTTGTTGTCAGTGTGACCTGTATGGCTGTTGCATTCACTTGTGTGTGTGTGAAAAGCCGTAGATATTATGTGACTGGGCCGGCACGCAAAGGCAGTGCCTTTAAGGTTTATTGGCGCTTTGTACTTCTCCCTACGTCCCTGTACACAGTGGCGTTTTAAAAAGTCATAAATTTAACTTTTTGAAACAGATACCGATAATTTCCGATATTACATTTTACGGCAGTCCGATATTATCGGACATCTCTATTAAAAATGGATTCCCGCCGCGGGGGCGCGCACGCTTTTTTAAAGCTGCACTGCTGGGGCTTCGTCTGCTCACAACTGATTACGTATAAAACAAACACTCATATTCCTGTTTTTTTGTAAGGATATGTGTATGAAATTATTTCAGCCTTTATTGTGTCCAAAAAGTTAACGAGTTGGCCATTTCTAAGGAATTACCGTATTTTTCGGATAATAAATCGCAGGTTTTTTTTGGCGATTTATACTCAGGAGCGACTTATGTGTGAAATGATGAACACATTACTGTAAAATATGAAATAATATTATTGATGTCATTGACGTAAGAGACTAGACGTATAAGATTTCATGGGATTTAGCGATTAGGAGTGACAGATTGTATAGCATGTTCTATATGTTATAGTTATTTGAATGACTCTTACCATAATATGTTACGTTAACATACCAGTTGCTTATTTATGCCTCATATAACGTACACTTATTCAGCCTGTTGTTCACTATTCTTGATTTATTTTAAATTGTCTTTCAAATATCTATTCTCGGTGTTGGAGTTTAACAAATACATTTCCCCAAAAAGTGCGACTTATATATGTTTTTTTTCCTTCTTTTTTTTGCATTTTCGGCTGGTGCGACTTATACTCCGGAGCGACTTATAATCCGAAAAATACGGTATTGAGATCATAAAGACTGTTGATGTGCTAAAGCAGGGGTGTCAAACTCATTTTTAGCTCAGGGGCCGCATGGAGGAAAATCTGTGCACACGCGGGCCGGACTAAATAAAATCATGGCATTAAAACAAAAAAAAAATAAAGACCACTTCAGATTGTTTTCTTTGTCTTACTTTGGGCCAAAAATAGAACAAACACATTCGGAAAATATTACAATAAAAATATGGAAAAAAAAATACCGGCAGCGGTAAAGTTTGGATCCATGAAGGAAAAATATATATATATATATAATAATAATAATAATAATAATAGATTTTATTTGTAAAAAGCACTTTACATTGAGTAAACAACCTCAAAGTGCTACAGTGTAATAAAAAAAATAAAAATATTGTCATGTCTGTGTAATCATGTTTTGTTTTAGTCATGTTTTGTTTTGTTTAGTTATTGGACTCTTTAGTTTCTGGCTTTTCACTCCCTTGTCTTGTTTCCATGGTTACCCATTAGTTTCACCTGCTCCACGTTTGGACTCATTGTGCACTCTTGTTTGTCACCATAGCAACCCATTAGTTTTCACATGTCACGTCACGCACCTGTTTCACGTTGAGTCACGCACCTGTTTTCGTTAATCATGTCTGTAGTATTTAAGTTCATTGTTTTCAGTTTATCTGTCTGGCGACATCCCACATTGATGCTCGTCACATTCCTGACACTTGTTTTCATGTCCATCTTTCATGCTGCTACTTTAGTCCAAGCCAAGTAAGTTTTTGTTTATTAATGCTATAGTCTTTTGGTTTCATAGTTTGTTCTCCGCCGCTGTGCGCGCTTTTCGTTTGTACTTTTTTTTGATAGTAATAAACAATCATGTACTTACATTCCCGTCTCGCCCGAGCCAACTTTCCGTTGCCTTCAGGAAAAACAAAACCCCAGGACCAAGTCATGACAAATATAATAAAAAAAAATAAAAAAATAAAAACTAGAACAGCCAAATAGCTAAAACTAGTATGCATATATCTAAAAAAAAAGGCTTTAAAAAAGAAGAAAAAAAAGAAGGGTTTTTAAGCCTTTTTTAAAAGCATTCACAGTCTGTGGTGCCCTCAGGTGGTCAGGGAGAGCGTTCCACAGACTGGGAGCGGCGGAGCAGAAAGTGAATGAATGTTTATAACTGAATACATTTACATAAAAATGTGTTTTCTTTTGTATTATTTCTTTCAAATGAATTAAGTAACGTTTATGACAACTTTTTTTCCAAAACACAATATAGAATGTGAGATGAAACGGGATAATGCATACATTTGTCATTTGTTTTCAAAAATGGCTACAAAAAAGTGGGACCCCAAAAAATTTACCGTGGGACCCCATTTTTTATGATTTGATGGGGAACCTGGGACCCCATTTTGATAATCCCTAGCGCCAACACTGATGGAGTATTGGTGCGTGCAAAACAGCAGCAGGCGGCTGTGGCCTGCGGGCCGGTTCTAATACTAATCAAATATCATCCCGGGGGCCAAAGATAGTTCATTCGCGGGTCGGATCTGGCCCTCGGGCCTTGACTTTGACACCCTGTGCTAAAACCTCTTTGTTTAGAAGCTACATACATTAACTGCTCTTTGTTTATGCACATAATAAATATTAATGAAGTGTTTGGATGTATTCGTTAAATCAACGTACTCAGGCACACAATGTTTATTTTTTTTTGAAATCTCTTTTAAAACTGTATTGATGTTATTTTTCAAACTGTTTTATTTTTATTTTTTTTATTTTTTTACAAATAAAGATTTTTTTTTCAAAAGTATTTGAATTTTTTTTTATTTATGAGTGACATTTTTAAAAATTACAATTTAAATAATTATTTAAATTTAAGGACTGGGTGACAAAAGCGACTGACGCTACAAGTACAAACCCCGTTTCCATATGAGTTGGGAAATTGTGTTAGATGTAAATATAAACGGAATACAATGATTTACAAATCATTGTATTCCGTTTATATTTACATCTAACACAATTTCCCAACTCATATGGAAACAGGGTTTGTATATACCAGGGGTCGGCAACCTTTACCAGTCAAAGAGCCATTTTGACCAGTTTCACAAATTATAGAAAACAATGGGAGCCGCAAAAACTTTTGAAATTTTAAATGAAATAACACTGCATACTAAGTTTGTTTTTTTTGCTTTGTGCTATGTATAAACCAGGGGTCTCAGACACGCTGCCCACACCTTTATATGGAATTTTTAAACTGGTGCGGCATGCGAGTTTTATATGAATAGCGCTTGTCAGCGTCATGCATGCCGTGTTGTGTTGTGTTGTGTTGTGTTGTACAGCATTTGGCGCCCACTACAACCAGCGTGCCTGATCAGCCACATGTTGTATGGGGCTTCCGCTTGCTCACGTAGGTGACAGCAAGGCATACTTACTCAACAACCACACAGGTTACACTGACGGTGGCAGTATAAAAAAAACTTTAACACTCTCACTAATAATGCGCCACACTGTGAACCCACACCAAACAAGAATGACAAACACATTTCGGGAGAACATCTGCACCGTAACACAACATAAACACAACAGGACAAATACCCAGAATCCCATGCAGCCCTAACTCTTCCGGGATACATTATACACCCCCCGCTACCAAACCCCGCCCACCTCAACCGTCGCACAGAGAGAGAGAGGGGGAGGGGGTTGATGTGTGAGGGAGCAGGCTTGGGGTGGGGGCGGGGTTTGGTGGTAGCAGGGGTGTATAATGTAGCCCGTAAGAGTCAGGGCTGCATGGGATTCTGGGTGTTTGTTCTGTTGTGTTTATGTTGTGTTAAGGTGCAGATGTTCTCCCGAAATGTGTTTGTCATTCTTGTTTGGTTTTGGTTCAAAGTGTGGCGCATTATTAGTAAGAGTGTTAAAGTTGTTTTATATGACCACCGTCAGTGTAACCTGTGTGGCTGTTGACCAAGTATGCCTTGCTGTCACGTACGTGTGCAAGCAAAAAATGGATATTGTTTAACAAGTGTTGGGCTGGCACGTTGATAATATAGATTGTAGAGGGCGCCAAATGTTGTACCATCATGGCACGCCCTTATTATAGCCGTAAGGGTGAAAATCGGTGAATATCAATCCCGGGAGTTTTCTGCGAGAGGCACTAAAATCCGGAAGTCTCACGGGAAAATTGGGGGGTTCAGCAAGTAAGCTGCTGAGCCGCATCAGAGTGATCAAAGAGCCGCGTGCGGCTCCGGAGCCGCGGGTTGCCGACCCCTGGTATATACTAATACTGCATGCTAACTGCTTGATGGACTTGACATCTAACCGATGTCTGCATAGATAAAGTCGAGTTGACCGAAGCGACCAATGACCGGTGCTGATTTGAGTTGCGGCCTAGCCAATGACTGCACGAAGACCGACTGACAAAACTCCATGTCTGTTGTCCCAGGTAATGACCGACACTTAAGCAAAACGACCGGGCTCTACAGAACGCACCAAGGTCTGCCAGCAATGACCCGCCATGTCGACTGACCAATGACTGCACGCAGACGGGGCCACTTCAACGACCAATGGTACCTTTGTGCCTTGCAAAGTAGCGTCCCAAGACAATGAGTAGACACAGCATGGCGAAGACCACCACGGCTACGACTCCTCCGATCACTGCGTGGTCCACCGTTCTGGGGGCTCCTTCTCCGGCTCGAGAATCTGCGAGAAAAAAAAGAAGAAGAAAAAACACAATTGAAGGAATAGCGGGTCATCTTTCACGCAGGACGGACAGTTATGAAGATTAGACGTGATGTAAAGCAGATTATATCTGACATAAAGCAGATTACGTGAGGCATCTGTCATGAATGGATGGTAATAAGGACGACGCCGCACTACATCAAAGACAGCATTCTACTCCATCAGCGATGGACTCTTCATTAATTACAATAATAGAGGAATCTCTCGTGTTTCGCTCGCCCTCAATGGCGGCCGTAGAAGCCAATAGTCGGGGCCTGAGAGGACAATTCTCTCTGGCTGGTTGTTAAAGGGGAACATTATCAGCAGACCTATGTAAGCGTCAATATATACCTTGATGTTGCAGAAAAAAGACCATATCTTTTTTTAACCGATTTCCGAACTCTAAATGGGTGAATTTTGGCGAATTAAACGCCTTTCTATTATTCGCTCCCGGAGCGATGACGTCACAACGTGACGTCACATCGGGAAGCAATCCACCATTTTACTCAAACACATTACAAACACTGAGTCAAATCAGCTCTGTTATTTTCCGTTTTTTCGACTGTTTTCCGTACCTTGGAGACATCATGCCTCTATGGTGTGTTGTCGGAGGGTGTAACAACACCAACAGGGACGGATTCAAGTTGCACCAGTGGCCCAAAGATGCCAAAGTGGCAAGAAATTGGACGTTTGTTCCGCACACTTTACCCACGAAAGCTATGCTACGACAGAGATGGCAAGAATGTGTGGATATCCTGCGACACTCAAAGCAGATGCATTTCCAACCATAAAGTCAAAGAAATTGTTTGTTCCCGCAGACGAGCGAGCTAAACCCCCTGGATGTCTTGGCTCACACCGTCCCTTATGCCACCGAAGATGATCAAGAGAAGAATATCGACCCTAGCTTCCCTGGCCTGCTGACATCAACTCCAAAACTGGACGGATCAGCTTTCAGGAAAAGAGCGCGGATGAGGGTATGTCTACAGAATATATTAATTGATGAAAATTGGGCTGTCTGCACTCTCAAAGTGCATGTTGTTGCCAAATGTATTTCATATGCTGTAAACCTAGTTCATAGTTGTTAGTTTCCTTTAATGCCAAACAAACACATACCAATCGTTGGTTAGAAGGCGATCGCCGAATTCGTCCTCGCTTTCTCCCGTGTCGCTGGCTGTCGTGTCGTTTTCGTGGGTTTCGCTTGCATACGGTTCAAAGCGATATGGCTCAATAGCTTCAGTTTCTTCTTCAATTTGGTTTTCGCTACCTGCCTCCACACTACAACCATCCGTTTCAATACATGCGTAATCTGTTGAATCGCTTAAGCCGCTGAAATCCGAGTCTGAATCCGAGCTAATGTCGCTATAGCTTGCTGTTCTTTCCGCCATGTTTGTTTGTGTTGGCTTCACTATGTGACGTCACAGGAAAATGGACGGGTGTATATAACGATGGTTCAAATCAGGCACTTTGAAGCTTTTTTTAGGGATATTGCGTGATGGGTAAAATTTTGAAAAAAACTTCGAAAAATATAATAAGCCACTGGGAACTGATTTTTAATGGTTTTAACCCTTCTGAAATTGTGATAATGTTCCCCTTTAATCACTACGGGCAGTAGCTTTTCTGGAGAATCAAATCTGTTGATCTGATAGTTACTTCCAATGTAATCCACATCCAACGCCATCTGATCATCCATCGTCGCCGTAGCATATAGCATCAGTTTTATCAGAAGGATGTTCTAATCAGTGTTTACTCGGGTTATGTTCACACTGCAGCTCAATTCCGATTTTTCCCCCCCATATCTGTCTTCTTTTTATGTCAATGTGAATAGTACGATTCCGACTTTTTAAAATCTGACCCCGGCCTCTTGTGTACAGTACAGGCCAAAAGTTTGTACACACCTTCTCATTCAATGCGTGTTCTTTATTTTCATGACTATTTACATTGTAGATTGTCACTGAAAGCATCAGAACTATGATTGAACACATGTGGAGTTATGAAACTTAATACAAAAAGGTGAAATAACTGCAAACATGTTTTTATATTCTATTTTCTTCAAAATAGCCACCCTTTGCTCCGATGACTTTTTCGCACACTCTTGGCATTCTCTCGATGGGCTTCAAGGGGGAGTCACCTGAAATGGTTTTCCCTTCACAGGTGTGCTTGAAGCTCATCCAGAGAATGCTAAGAGCGTGCAAAGCACTAATCAGAGCAAAAGGTGGCTATTTTGAAGAAACTAGATTATAAAACATGTTTTCAGTTATTTCACCATTTTTTGTTAAGTACATCTACAATGTCATGAAAATAAAGAACAGGCATTGAATGAGAAGGTGTGTCCAGACTTTTGGCCTGTGCTGCAGTCTGAACGTTCAGGTCGCGTTCATCGAAAGGTGCCAAACGTCATCATTTCTCGCCAAAACAGTCAGTCAGGGTATCCGTGGGGGTCTTAAAAAGTCTAAAATACAACAATTTGACTTTAATACCTTAAAAATGTCCTAAATCTCATAAAAGATCTTAAATACTATCTACTAATTAAATTATTTTTGTGGGAAAGTAACTAGTAACTATAATTAATTACTAACCCCGTTTCCATAAGAGTTGGGAAATTGTGTTAGATGTAAATATAAACGGAATACAATGATTTGCAAATCCTTTTCAACCCATATTCATTTGAATATGCTACAAAGACAACATATTTGATGTTCAAACTCAAACTTTATTTTTTTTTTTGCAAATAATAATTAACTTTAATTTCATGGCTGCAACACGTGCCAAAGTAGTTGGGAAAGGGCATGTTCACCACTGTGTTACATGGCCTTTCCTTTTAACAACACTCAGTAAACGTTTGGGAACTGAGGAGACACATTTTTGAAGCTTCTCAGGTGGAATTCTTTCCCATTCTTGCTTGATGTACAGCTTAAGTTGTTCAACAGTCCGGGGGTCTCCCTTCTGCTATTTTAGGCTTCATATTTTCAATGGGAGACAGGTCTGGACTACAGGCAGGCCAGTCTAGTACCCGCAGTCTTTTACTATGAAGCCACGTTGATGTAACACGTGGCTTGGCATTGTCTTGCTGAAATAAGCAGGGGCGTCCATGGTAACATTGCTTGGATGGCAACATATGTTGCTCCAAATCCTGTATGTACCTTTCAGCATTAATGGCGCCTTCACAGATATGTAAGTTACCCATGTCTGTGGCACTAATACACCCCCATACCATCACACATACTGGCTTTTCAACTTTGCGCCTATAACAATCCGGATGGTTCTTTTCCTCTTTGGTCCGGAGGACACGACGTCCACAGTTTCCAAAAACAATTTGAAATGTGGACTCGTCAGACCACAGAACACTTTTCCACTTTGTATCAGTCCATCTTAGATGAGCTCAGGCCCAGCGGAGCCGACGGCGTTTCTGGGTGTTGTTGATAAATGGTTTTCGCCTTGCATTGGAGAGTTTTAACTTGCACTTACAGATGTAGCGACCAACTATAGTTACTGACAGTGGGTTTCTGAAGTGTTCCTGAGCCCATGTGGTGATATCCTTTACACACTGACGTCGCTTGTTGATGCAGTACAGCCTGAGGGATGGAAGGTCACGGGCTTAGCTGCTTACGTGCAGTGATTTCTCCACATTCTCTGAACCCTTTGATGATATTACGGAGCGTAGATGGTGAAATCCCTAAATTCCTTGCAATAGCTGTTTGAGAAAAGTTTTTCTTAAACTGTTCAACAATTTGCTCACGCATTTGTTGACAAAGTGGTGACCCTCACCCCATCCTTGTTTGTGAGTGACTGAGCATTTCATGGAATCTACTTTTATACCCAATCATGGCACCCACCTGTTCCCAATTAGCCTGCACACCTGTGGGATGTTCCAAATAAGTGTTTGATGAGCATTCCTCAACTTTATCAGTATTTATTGCCACCTTTCCCAACTTCTTTGTCACGTGTTGCTGGCATCAAATTCTAAAGTTAATGATTGGTCATCTTTGTAGCATATTCAACTGAATATGGGTTGAAAATGATTTGCAAATCATTGTATTCCGTTTATATTTATATCTAACACAATTTCCCAACTCATATGGAAACGGGGTTTGTACTTTTTACAAATAATTTGCTGAACACTGTTGGTAGTTGCTGAAATCTTCCAACCCAATTGTATGAGAATAGACTTACAGTACAGTAGATCAACCAGTGTGCTTCTCTTATACATTACACTGAAAAAACACAACCTTTCCCTAGAAGACCTTGGTCTTAATGCTATAATGTGAAAGGATGTAGGGATCCATATTACGGGCTTCAAAGGAAATGCAGGCGTTTTTTGGATTATTTGGAGATTGCGAAAGTGCCCCGGTAACTTGTTGCTTTCCTGTTGTGCATTTATCTCATTACGATGTTGTTACACTCAGCCGCCACCTCCGAGCTGATGCCTTTTCTAAAGACTTAGGTAGGAAAGCCCAGAAAGTGCATGTGGGGGGGGGGGGGGGGGGCGGGGGGGGGGGTGCTCGACAACTTGGCAATCCGTCCACGTATTGGAGTGGCCCATCATCCATTAGCTGGAGTCGCTCGCTAAAAACTCCTTCACTCTCCAGCCAGCAGAGAGGAGGCGGTGTGTGTGTGTGTGTGTGTGTGTGTGTGTGTGTGTGTGTGTGTGTGTGTGTGTGTGTGTGTGTTCAGGATACATTTTACTAATGAATCCCACCAAAAAGGGGATGAGAGATAACATTAGCCTGCCTGTCAGAGACGACAAAACGTTTCCGGCGTTTAATCCAAAAGCGTTATTTTGAGTTTAGATTTCTGCCCGCACTGCAAGGCGGCTTCAATTAAAGCGAGCAGGCGTCCGATTGCTTTCAGGCAGATTCACTTTAACATTGTTTGCTGCTGCCGTTCGGCCCGCAGGGACGGCAGAAAGTAGGAAAGGTCAGTTGACGTTCCGGAGCTTTGCCGCGGCTTCCGGCCTGACGTCGCTCATCTGCGCCTTTCTAAAAATGCAAAAAGGACGAATTCAACCATCTTTTAAACGAGCGTCATGCTTTTTGCATGACATCATCTGGGTCATGTAAGGCAGTGGTCCCCAACCTTTTTGTAGCTGCGGACCGGTCAACGCTTGAAAATTTGTCCCACGGACCGGGGAGGGGGGGGGGGGGGGGAGAAGGATTTATATTTATTTTTTATTTTTATTTATTTTTTTGCCATAAAGAAATACAATCATGTGTGCTTACGGACTGTATCCCTGCAGACTGTATTGATCTATATTGATATATAATGTATATATTGTGTTTTTTTATGTTGATTTAATTTAAAAAAACAAAAACATTTCAGCTTCCTAAATCTTGGTTTGAATTAACCCCCAATTATAGTGCCATATTCTTGCCTTAATATTCCTAAAATGTATAATTTGAGGAAAACACAGCTGATGATTCAATGTATTAAATTATTCATTTGTTTTATATTTTACATTTATTTCACTATTAACTTTTATATTTCATGTCAAATTTTTGTAATTTTTATTATTATTTTATATATATATATAACTATTTTTATATTTTAAATTTAAAAAAAAACTGTTTATGATGCTTTTAGGCGGTGTCAGAAATTTCAGCTTGTTAATTCTTGCTTTGGTTTAACACCCAATTAGCGTCATATACTCGTTTTAAAATTCCTAAAAAGCATTTTACCAGGAAAAAGAAGCCGACAATTTAATTTGTTATGTTATTCCTTTGTTTTATTGATTACAAGTATTTCACTATATACTTTTACATTTTTTTTTTAAATTGTCTGTTTTTTTTAAATCATTTAAAAAAAAAAAAAAAAAACGTTTTTATGATGCATTTAGGTGGTGTCGGAAATTTCAGCTTCCTAAATCTTGGTTAGAATTAAACCCCAATTATAGAACCATATTCTTGCCTTAAAATTCCTAAAAAGCATCATACCAGGAAAACACAGCTGATAATTGAATTTATAAAATGATTCATTTGTTTTATGCTTTACATTTATTTCACTATATACTTTTATATTTTATGTCAAATTTGTGTGTCCTTCTTTTTTTTCCAATAACAACTGGTGTCGAACTTTGAGATCGGCCCCAGTCCACAAAAAACATTTCAACCGAATTGTAAATAATGTAAATAATTCAATGTATACACCCTGATGATTATCTTGTGTGATGACTGTATTATGATGATAGTATATATGATATGATGACTGTATTATGATGATAGTATATATGATATGATGACTGTATTATGATGATAGTATATATCTGTATCATCAATCAATTTAAGTGGACCCCGACTTAAACAAGTTGAAAAACTTATTCTGGTGTTACCATTTAGTGGTCAATTGTACGGAATATGTACTTCAATGTGCAACCTACTAATAAAAGTCCCAATCAATCAATCAAATCCACCCAAGTTAATTGGGCATACATGCATGCACCCGCCCCTCCCCCAATCAACGCCTTCACCACTGCTTAATTCCTCTTCTGGGTTGTGGACGGCTGAGTAGCGCTTTATAGCCCCCCTCTGTTGCGAGTTGTTGTGATTACATGTAACATGTTTATGTGTGCTATGCTATGTGAGGTTTTTTCCTTGGACTCAGTCTGGACCCCTCCCGAGGGTCCAGCCTAAGAATGATACTTTTTTTTACTCTTCCCCCTTTCCCAATGTCACCTTTTTCCCACCTTTTTTAAGGAGCGCCGGTAAGTGGCCGGATCCGTTGGCGGTCCCGTCTTGTCCCCCTTGTAACGTATGTCTGCTCTTAGTGGGACTTAGTGCTGAAAATGTAATTTCAGTTCTTATGTGTCTTGTACATGTTAAAGAATGGACAATAATAAAGCATCTTGAATATCTTGTTGGGTTAGTTACTAAAAACCAGTAACTAGTTACAGTTACTCGTTACTTTATTTCGAAAGTAACTTTTGGGGACATCTCTGCGCTGCTGACCCGTCTCCGCTCGAGATGGTCTCCTGCTGGCCCCACTATGGACTGGACTCTCACTATTATATTAGATCTACTATGGACTGGACTCTCACTATTATGTTAGATCCACTATGGACTGGACTCTCACTATTATGTTAGATCCTCTATGGACTGGACTCTCACTATTATGTTAGATCCACTATGGACTGAACTCTCACACTATTATGTTAGATCCACTATGGACTGGACTCCCACTATTATGTTAGATCCACTATGGACTGGACTCTCACTATTATGTTAGATCCACTATGGACTGGACTCTCACTTTTATGTTAGATCCACTATGGACTGGACTCTCACTATTATGTTAGATCCACTATGGACTGGACTCTCACTATTATGTTAGATCCATTATGGACTTAACTCTCACTATTATTTTCGATCCACTATGGACTGGACTCTCACACTATTATGTTAGATCCACTATGGACTGGACTCTCACTATTATGTTAGATCCACTATGGACTGAACTCTCACACTATTATGTTAGATCCACTATGGACTGGACTCCCACTCTTATGTTAGATCCACTATGGACTGGACTCTCACTATTATGTTGGATCCACTATGGACTGGACTCTCACTATTATGTTAGATCCACTATGGACTGGACTCTCACACTATTATGTTAGATCCACTATGGACTGGACTCTCACTATTATGTTAGATCCACTATGGACTGGACTCTCACTATTATGTTAGATCCACTATGGACTGGACTCTCACTATTATGCTAGATCCACTATGGACTGGACTCTCACACTATTATGTTAGATCCACTATGGACTGGACTCTCACTATTATGTTAGATCCACTATGGACTGAACTCTCACACTATTATGTTAGATCCACTATGGACTGGACTCCCACTATTATGTTAGATCCACTGTGGACTGGACTCTCACTATTATGTTTGATCCACTATGGACTGGACTCTCACTATTATGTTAGATCCACTATGGACTGAACTCTCACACTATTATGTTAGATCCACTATGGACTGGACTCCCACTATTATGTTAGATCCACTATGGACTGGACTCTCACTATTATGTTAGATCCACTATGGACTGGACTTTCACAATATTATGTCAGACCCACTCGACGTCCATTGCATCCGGTCTCCCCTCTTCGGGCGGGGGTCACCCACATATGCGGTCCTCTCCAAGGTTTCTCATAGTCATTCACATCGACGTCCCATTGGGGTTGTGAGTTTTTCCTTGCCCTTTATGTGGGCTCTGTACCGCGGATGTCGTTGTGGCTTGTGCAGCCCTTTGAGACACTTGTGATTTAGGGCTATAAAAACAATTTGAATATATAATATATAATATAATATGAAGTAATTGGAGTCCTAAATAGGTCAATAATGCATAACACCATTGATTTTAATTCATTATTATTATTTGAGGCGAAATAACTGAAAATATTCTAGTTTCTTCAAAATAGCCACCCTATGCTCTGATTACTACTTTGCACACTCTTGGCATTCTCTCAATGGGCTTCAACAGGTAGTCACCTGAAATGGTTTTCACTTCCCAGGTGTCATAGTTCTGACGCCTTCAGTGGCAATCTACAATGTAAATAGTCATGAAAATAAAGAAAACGCGTTGAAATGAGGTGTGTCCAAACTTCATACTTGCCAACCTTGAGACCTCCGATTTCGGGAGGTGGGGGGAGGGAGTGGGGGTGGGCGTGGTCGGGGGCGTGGTTGGGGGCGTGGCTAAAAGGGGAAGAGTATATTTACAGCTAGAATTCACCAAGTCAAGTATTTCATATATATATATATATATATATATATATATATATATATATATATATATATATATATATATATATATATAAGAAATACTTGACGTTCAGTGAATTCTAGCTATATATATATATATATATATATATATTATTATTTATATACATATATATATATATATATATATATATATATATATAAAATAAATACTTGAATTTCAGTGTTCATTTATTTACACATATGCACACACATAACACTCATCTACTCATTGTTGAGTTAAGGGTTGAATTGTCCATCCTTGTTCTATTCTCTGTCACTATTTTTCGAACCATGCTGAACACCCTCTCTGATGATGCATTGCTGTGTGGCACGCACAAAAGTGCTTTCATCAAATGCACTAGATGGCAGTATTGTCCTGTTTAAGAGTGTCACAACATTGCTGTTTACGGCAGACAAACTGCTTTACGGTACACAAAAAAGTGACTGCTGTTGTTGTGTGTTGTTGCCGCGCTGGGAGGACGTTAATGAAAGTGCCTAACAATAAACCCACATAAGAAACCAAGAACTCGCCCTCCATCATTCTATAGTTATAACGTGATTGGGCAGGTATGCTTTTTTATATTGTGGAGGACCTGAGTCCGCCTGAATTTCGGGAGAAAATTTGTCCCGGGAGGTTTTCGGGAGAGGCGCTGAATTACGGGAGTCTCCCGGAAAATTCGGGAGGGTTGGCAAGTATGCCAAACTTTTGGGGCCTGTACTGTACATTTTAGGGACTTCTTAACGCTCCGGTTCTTCGCACGTGACTGAGGCGAACCGAGTTGTTTACACACATGCAAATACACCCGCTCGTCTTCTCAAATCTGACGGTTCAACTCCCTTCCAATCCAAAATGTGCCCAAAGGACGAGCGATTAAGCAGGAGTGGTCTTCAAACACGGCGCCCACGGGGACAAAAACAAGACTTAGGAACGCCAACGCCGAGTGCCGAGGTGCACTTTCTCGTTTTCATAGCGCGCGGCGACAGCGGGGACAGGCGCAGATCTCCTAATTGGATCTCCTAATCTGCTAATTAAGCATTAGTCATTTTGCCGGCATGCCCGCGCCGCCGTCAATGATAGAGGGGCAATCAGCGGGGGGCCGAGTGGGCGGGGTGTCATAGGAGCACATTGGCTTGTCAGGATCCACTTCAATTGCGACTCGCTCTTGCCTCCAAGAGTAAATGTAATTAAAGTCCCCGTGAACTTATTCACTGAACCTGTTGGAAAAAACGTCAGCCGGACCCGCGCTCCGTGCCGCGTAGGGGCCGACTCGGACGGAGACTTTAAAGCAAAGTGCTTTAATTAAAAAAAAAAGAAGAAATAACGGCGGGGGCTATTAAAAGACTGGCAGGTCAAACAAAGAGAATGAGATGACTGAAAACAATGGCGTAACATTTCAAGGAGCAGTAGAGTGGGAAAAGAAGTGGACTTTATATGCTTATTTGTCTTTCATTGTAGCCATTAAACATTAAACCAGGGGTGTCCAACTCATTTTAGTTTGGGGGCCACATGGAGAAAAATCTACTCCCGAGTGCAGGGCCGGCCCGTGGCATAGGCCGTATAGGCAAATGCTAAGGGCGCCGTCCAGCAGGGGGCGCCACGCCAGTGCCACAAATGTTGGAGAAAAAAAAAAAAAAGTTGGTACTATTATTTCTAAATACAAAAAATAATCCCACGTTAATTAAAATGCAAAGTAAAGCCTATATAATAGAAATATTATTTGTTACAATATTACGCCCCCCGCACGGTGCGCCCCCTCCCTTCCCGTATCATGACTCTTTTTGGACGTCACCACATCAAAAAATCAACACAAGATGTCAAAACGGCCAAAACTGTCAGGTGCCCAGGGAAGAAAAAAGAGAAAAGAAGAGGAGGAGAAACGAGAAAAAGACAGAGGTAGCAGGTAGGTAACGTTAGCCTACATGAAATTATTTGTCTGTTACAGAATGTGATAGTAGCTGGCTTTTTAGCATTAAGCTAATGTTACATGATTCGGCAATTGCTAATCAATAAGTAGCTAGTTCTGTTTTAACGTCGGGTTAATATTGTGGAGGGGGCTAAATTGTTATGGAAAATAATAATGTAACGTTAGGTAATTACAGTACTCCCACCTTACATTCCTCAGGGACATTTGTATTAGATCTTTTAAGCAGGTGTTTTTTGTTTACATTGTTATTGCCTTCTGGTTAGCTAATGTTTGCCCTGCAGGTAATAGTCACTTTTCCACCCCTTTATATATTAGGTATAGTTGTAAGCCTAGTTGTTAAAGTGCACATCATTAATGTTAATTAAGCAATATGTATGTAAAAAATATTGTATTTCATATATTCATTTTTTATTTTTTGCATTCATTTATTTATTCATATTTTTTTTATCTTGTTAACTATTCTGATTGTTAATTTGCTTTCTTTAAGTAAAAAAAAGGTCAAAGACAAAGCTATTCGGTTTCTTGTGAGTATATACCGTACACTTCACTGCCGATGTGGGGGGGCGCCACCTAAAATCTTGCCTAGGGCGCCAGATTGGTTACGTCCGGGCCTGCCCGAGTGGGCCAAACTGATAAATGATGATCACCTAAAAATAAAGACAATTCAAGATTGTCTTCTTTGCTTAAAAATATTCCAAAAATGTACATGTCAGGTTCAAACACTGATGACATTTATTAAACAAGACAAGAAGCAAATAATTAAACAGAGACAGAATTAAATTAGGCTCAAATTGAGGAGAGACGCTTGGACACTGTACCTATGCACAGTGTTTCAACACGCTCTGACGAAAGATTGCACGTCTCCTATTTTATTTGGACTTTCCCTGATTATAAATAAATGATAAATGGGTTATACTTGTATAGCGCTTTTCTACCTTCAAGGTACTCAAAGCGCTTTGACAGTATTTCCACATTCACACACACATTCACACACTGATGGCGGGAGCTGCCATGCAAGGCGCTAACCAGCACCCATCAGGAGCAAGGGTGAAGTGTCTTGCTCAGGACACAACGGACGTGACTAGGATGGTAGAAGGTGGGGATTGAACAAGGCAACAGCTGCTTCTAAGGGACGTGGGTCGTAAACAGCCATCGCCTTTGATTACAAAAGTTCAAAGAAAAGGTCGTAAAACAGTTCACAGAAAAGGTCGCCTTGAGGGGAGTCAGGCCCTGCTTCCTATCTGCTTTGTACAAACCCCGTTTCCATATGAGTTGGGAAATTATGTTAGATGTAAATATAAACGGAATACAATGATTTGCAAATCCTTTTCAACCCATATTCAGTCGAATATGCTACAAAGACAAGATATTTGATGTTCAAACTCATAAACTTTATTTTTTTTACAAATAATAATTAACTTAGAATTTCATGGCTGCAACACGTGCCAAAGTAGGTGGGAAAGGGCATGTTCACCACTGTGTTACATGGCCTTTCCTTTTAACAACACTCAGTAAACGTTTGGGAACTGAGGAGACACATTTTTAGAGCTTTTCAGGTGGAATTCTTTCCCATTCTTGCTTGATGTACAGCTTAAGTTGTTCAACAGTCCGGGGGTCTCCCTTGTGCTATTTTAGGCTTCATAATGCGCCACACATTTTCAATGGGAGACAGGTCTGGATTACAGGCAGGCCAGTCTAGTACCCACACTCTTTTACTATGAAGCCATGTTGACGTAACACGTGGCTTGGAATTGTCTTGCTGAAATAAGCAGGGGCGTCCATGGTAACGTTGCTTGGATGGCAACATATGTTGCTCCAAAACCTGTATGTACCTTTCAGCATTAATGGCGCCTTCACAGATGTGTAAGTTACCCATGTCTTGGGCACTAATACACCTCCATACCATCACAGATGCTGGCTTTTCAACTTTGCGCCTATAACAATCCGGATGGTTCTTTTCCTCTTTGGTCCGGAGGACACGACGTCCACAGTTTCCAAAAACAATTTGAAATGTGGACTCGTCAGACCACAGAACACTTTTCCACTTTGTATCAGTCCATCTTAGATGAGCTCAGGCCCAGCAAAGCCGACAGCGTTTCTGGGTGTTGTTGATAAACGGTTTTCGCCTTGCATAGGAGAGTTTTAACTTGCACTTACAGATGTAGCGACCAACTGTAGTTACTGACAGTGGGTTTTTGAAGTGTTCCTGAGCCCATGTGGTGATATCCTTTACACACTGATGTCGCTTGTTGATGCAGTACAGCCTGAGGGATGGAAGGTCACGGGCTTAGCTGCTTACGTGCAGTGATTTCTCCACATTCTCTGAACCCTTTGATGATATTACGGAGCGTAGATGGTGAAATCCCTAAATTCCTTGCAATAGCTGGTTGAGAAAGCTTTTTCTTAAACTGTTCAACAATTTGCTCACGCATTTGTTGACAAAGTGGTGACCCTCGCCCCATCCTTGTTTGTGAATGACTGAGCATTTCATGGAATCTACTTTCATACCCAATCATGGCACCCACCTGTTCCCAATTTGCCTGTTCACCTGTGGGATGTTCCAAATAAGTGTTTGATGAGCATTCCTCAACTTTATCAGTATTTATTGCCACCTTTCCCAACTTCTTTGTCACGTGTTGCTGGCATCAAATTCTAAAGTTAATGATTATTTGCAAAAAAAAAAAAAAGTTTATGAGTTTGAACATCAAATATGTTGTCTTTGTAGCATATTCAACTGAATATGGCTTGAAAATGATTTGCAAATCATTGTATTATTTATATTTACATCTAACATAATTTCCCAACTCTTATGGAAACGGGGTTTGTACGTTGCCATCCTCACCTATGGTCATGAGCTTTGGGTTATGACCGAAAGGACAAGATCACGGGTACAAGCGGTCGAAATGAGTGGGGTGGTGTGGTTCTCCCTTAGAGATAGGGTGAGAAGCTCTGTCATCCGGGGGGAGCTCAAAGTAAAGCCGCTGCTCCTCCACATGGAGAGGAGCCAGATGAGGTGGTTCGAGCATCTGGTCAGGATGCCTCCCTAGGGAGGTGTTTAGGGCACGTCCGACCGGTAGGAGGCCACGGGGAAGACCC
Source organism: Nerophis lumbriciformis (assembly GCF_033978685.3). Classification (NCBI taxonomy): domain Eukaryota; kingdom Metazoa; phylum Chordata; class Actinopteri; order Syngnathiformes; family Syngnathidae; genus Nerophis; species Nerophis lumbriciformis. The sequence continues at coordinate 377,498 of NC_084556.2, forward strand.
AGGACACGTTGGGAAGACTATGTCTCCCGGCTGGCATGGGAACGCCTTGGGAGAGTCTGGGCTTCCCTGCTTAGACTGCTGCCCCCGCGACCCGACCTCGGATAAGCGGAAGAAGATGGATGGATGGATGGATGTACTCGGTGATTGTGCGCTGCCGAACATGCTCCTCTGCTCGTAAAAGCAGCAATGTCACAACGTGACGACGACGCGCCGTCATGACTGTAAAAAAAATAAATATATATGGCGAACCGTTTTTGATTCATTAGTACCTTGATACTATACTAGTACCGGTATACCATACGAGGCGAGCCATACTTGCCAACCTTGAGACCTCCGATTTCGGGAGGTGGGGGGGTGGGGCCGTGGTCGGGGGTGGGGCGGGGCGTGGTTGGGGGCGTGGTTAAGAGGGGAGGAGTATATTGACAGCTAGAATTCACCAAGTCAAGTATTTCATACATACATACATATATATATATATATATATATATATCCTGAAAATATGCAAACAAAACTGTGTTTGGATAATTGATACTTCAAACTTGCATAAATAAATCTTAAGGAATATAACATAACTTGGCTTCTGAGAGCTTCATAATGTAGTGAATAAAATGCTAAAGTTGTTGATAAACAAGCAATTATTTTAATAATTAAATATGGTAATTTTAAATGAATTATTATGATAATTTAAAATTAATTATTTCAAATATGTTTATTTTAATGTAAAATTCTATGGCTGGATGTAATAAGGAGTCAGAAAAAATAAAAATAGAAATACAATTAATTTTGATGTTTTTAGCAAAATATAGTAAAAATGTATTTAGTTTTTTTTTAATTTTTATTAATAAATATCTAGTTATTTTTAGATAAGATAAACATAATAATACAATGTATCTCTAGTCTGGATGATTTAGTTCTTGTCACCCTGTTGTCCTCCCGTAGTGAAAAAAGGTCCGCATGGAGCTGGAGGGGGCGTGGCCTCCAGCTCCGGCTGAAAATCGGGAGATTTTCGGGAGAATATTTGTCCCGGGAGGTTTTCGGGAGAGGCGCTGAATTTCGGGAGTCTCCCGAAAAATTGGGGAGGGTTGGCAAGTATGAGGCGAGCTAACATCCAAAGTGGTTCCAGGAAGAAACCAACAGTGCCTTAGCTCTGGGGGATCTGTGTATATTTCCCTCTAATGGTGCCATTCATCATTTATCTAATCAGGGCCGCTCTTCATCCAAAATGTAATATAATTATGGGCTATAAGCGTTCTCGGGGTATTACCGCTGTATCTAGCTCGATAAACACCTTCTAATAATGGCTTTTAGTGGTCTCCGGAGTGACTTATTCCAACACATTGAGGACTCTCAATGGCTCCCGAGGCCAAATGAGTTTGCGGCTCGTTGCGGAGATGCACATCAGTCCTGTTAATGGGGAAAGGGGGACGTTGTTTTCTCTCCTGGGCGTGATTACCCACCAACAAGCCCCCCCCCCCTAAAAACAGGCTAACCTTCCATCCCGCGGTTACCTCGCCGACGAGCGCAGGGGAAAAAAAAAAAAAAAAAACTCGGGCGGAATAACAAAGCGCGTTACGCCAGGCAAATGTCACGACTCCCGTATATACGGGAGAGTAAATAAGGTGGTTAGAAAGTGGGCAGTCTGGCGAAGGGCGAAGCGAAAGTAAGGCAGCAGAGGACGTCCTTAAATGAAGTCCCGCCTCTGTTCTCTGCATATTGATAGTGGCGGCGCTCGTGTTTATTCTGGTGCCGCCGAAATGACATGAGGGGCTTTGCGTGCCCCCCCGTCCCTGGGCGTGGGGAAGTGTGCCAACCTAAATAAAGCCAGCTCATCCTGGGGAGAAGGAAAGCCCCCGGAGACAACGTGTGCAGTAAACAGCCCCGTGGCAAAGAGTGTGCGGTCAAGCGCTTTCTTTTTATTTTATTTTAATTTTTTACCTGATTTGCATGAACATGTCCGCTTAGTTGCAGCCTTACGCCATAATCAGTCCCATACATACTTGCCAACCCTCCCGGATTTTCCGGGAGACTCCCGAAATTCAGCGCCTCTCCCGAAAACCTCCCGGGACAAATTTTCTCCCGAAAAATTCCTGAAATTCAGGCGGACCTGAGTGACGTGTTGACAGCCTGTTCACACGTCTGCTGTCCCACAATATAAACAGCTAATGATGGAGGGCGAGTTCTTGGTTTCTTATGTGGGTTTATTGTTAGGCAGTTTCATTAACGTCCTCCCAGCGCGGTAACAACACACAACAACAGCAGTCAAGTTTTCGTCTACCGTAAAGCAGTTCGTCTGCCGTAAACAGCATTGTTGTGACACTTTTAAACAGGACAATACTGCCATCTACTGTACATGCATATGTGACCCACCCGTAATGTGTCACATTTTTGTGTTGATTTATTTATTTTATTTTGTGGTTTGAATTCGTTTTTGGAGCTGTCATTACACATTTATCAGTATTCACATTGGTCAGTAGGGGGCAGTAGGGCGTTTCTTCCCAATTGAATGCTATCACCTGCAGACCGGAAGTGTCTTGTCATTCTGATGAGTGCGACCAGTCTGTGAACAATTGAAACGTCCTGTGTGCTTTTTCCTCCTGTATAACAGGTTAGTTTTGGTGAATCAACTCACTGAATAATATCCATGTGATCTTTATAAGTTTAAGTACACATTCTGATGGTGGAGCCTAACTATAAAGTGTTTGTGAGTTGTAGTTTGTATTTGTGAATGAATCCAGTGCACAGCTGCAGTAATCAATACAAAATGGCGACGTGAGTACGCAATGTTTATATAGGAACTTCTGATCCTAATTCAGACTCCCAAATTAGAGCTCCCGTTTTCTTATTGATTTTATAATGTATATTTGTATAATGTGTGTGTTCTGAAATAGTGACAGAGAATAGAACAAGGATGGACAATTCAACCCTTAACTCAACAATGAGTAGAGGAGTGTTATGTGTGTGTATATGTGTAAATAAATGAACACTGAAATTCAAGTATTTCTTTTATTTATTTATTTATATATATATATATATATATATATATATATATGTATATATATATATACATATATATGTATATATATATATATATATATATATATATATATATATATATATATATATATATATATATATATATATATATATATATATATATATATATATATAGCTAGAATTCACTGAAAGTCAAGTATTTCTTATATATATATATATATATATATATCTTAACCACGCCCCCGACCACGCCCCCCACCCCCTACCTCCCGAAATCGGAGGTCTCAAGGTTGGCAAGTATGGTCCCATAGCTAAGTGTTTTTCAACCTTTTTTGAGCCGAGGCACATTTTTAGCGTTGAAAAAAATCACCACCAGCAGAAATCATTCAAATTAAAAAAAACTCAGTTGACAGTAAAAAGTCGTTGTCGCAATTGTTGGATATGACTTTAAAGCAGGGGTCACCAACCTTTTTGAAACCAAGAGCTACTTCTTGGGTACTGATTAATGCGAAGGGCTACCAGTTTGATACACACTTAAAGGGGAACATTATCACCAGACCTATGTAAGCGTCAATATATACCTTGATGTTGCAGAAAAAAGACCAGATATTTTTTTAACCGATTTCCGAACTCTAAATGGGTGAATTTTGGCGAATTAAACGCCTTTCTAATATTCGCTCTCGGAGCGATGACGTCACAACGTGGCGTCACATTGGGAAGCAATCCGCCATTTCCTCAAACACCGAGTCAAATCAGCTCTGTTATTTTCCGTTTTTTCGACCGTTTTCCGTACCTTGGAGACATCATGCCTCGTCGGTGTGTTGTCGGAGGGTGTAACAACACCAACAGGGACGGATTCAAGTTGCACCAGTGGCCCAAAGATGCCAAAGTGGCAAGAAATTGGACGTTTGTTCCGCACACTTTACCCACGAAAGCTATGCTACGACAGAGATGGCAAGAATGTGTGGATATCCTGCGACACTCAAAGCAGATGCATTTCCAACCATAAAGTCAAAGAAATCTGCCGCCAGACCCCCATTGAATCTGCCGGAGTGTGTGAGCAATTCAGGGACAAAGGACCTCGGTAGCACTGCAAGCAATGGCGGCAGTTTGTTCCCGCAGACGAGCGAGCTAAACCCCCTGGATGTCTTGGCTCACACCGTCCCTTATGCCACCGAAGATGATCAAGAGAAGAATATCGACCCTAGCTTCCCTGGCCTGCTGACATCAACTCCAAAACTGGACAGATCAGCTTTCAGGAAAAGAGCGCGGATGAGGGTATGTCTACAGAATATATTAATTGATGAAAATTGGGCTGTCTGCACTCTCAAAGTGCATGTTGTTGCCAAATGTATTTCATATGCTGTAAACCTAGTTCATAGTTGTTAGTTTCCTTTAATGCCAAACAAACACATACCAATCGTTGGTTAGAAGGCGATCGCCGAATTCGTCCTCGCTTTCTCCCGTGTCGCTGGCTGTCGTGTCGTTTTCATCGGTTTCGCTTGCATACGGTTCAAACCGATATGGCTCAATAGCTTCAGTTTCTTCTTCAATTTGGTTTTCGCTACCTGCCTCCACACTACAACCATCCGTTTCAATACATGCGTAATCTGTTGAATCGCTTAAGCCGCTGAAATCCGAGTCTGAATCCGAGCTAATGTCGCTATAGCTTGCTGTTCTATCCGCCATGTTTGTTTGTGTTGGCTTCACTATGTGACGTCACAGGAAAATGGACGGGTGTTTATAACGATGGTTAAAATCAGGCACTTTGAAGCTTTTTTTAGGGATATTGCGTGATGAGTAAAAGTTTGAAAAAAAACTTCGAAAAATAAAATAAGCCACTGGGAACTGATTTTTAACGGTTTTAACCCTTCTGAAATTGTGATAATGTTCCCCTTTAAATAAAATGCCAGAAATAGCCAATTTGCTCAATTTACCTGTAACTCTATGTTATTATTAATAATTGATGATATTTATCTTTGTGGAAACACTGATCATCTTAATGATTTCTCACAAAAAATATATATAGAAACAGATAAATATCAATATGCAACACTTTATTTTTATATTTTCTCTAAGTGCACATTTTTCAAATTGAACATTTTTCAAATGATGACTTCTAAGACAGTCTTGTGAAATCACAATATCCCATTTGAACTAGCTAGCCACTAACATTTTTTTTAACAAATCATGAATGACTTTGCACCATGTTTGTACAAATAATAACTCATGTCAAATACAAAAGTCAACTCTCAAATTTTGAAATAAATCATGTCACACTTTGAACTGGACACCAAATCTGTTATCTGTTTCTTTGTCAGTTAGTGAAGACCAAGTCTTTCAAATATTTTCTTGGATTTTCAAATTCTATTTGAGTTTTGTCTCTCTTAGAATTCAAAATGTCGAGCAAAGCGAGACCAGCTTGCTAGTAAATAAATACAATTTAAAAAATAGAGGCAGCTCACTGGTAAGTGCTGCTATTTGAGCTATTTTTAGAACAGGCCAGCGGGCGACTCATCTGGTCCTTACGGGCACCGGGTTGGTGACCCCTGCTTTAAACCATAACTGTCAAGACGTGGACTTTGGCGGGGTGTGTTTTCCCGAGTTGCAAGGAAATTGGAGCGGACATGGCGTGAAGGTAAGGACATCTTTATTTTAACACTAACAAAAAGGTGTAAACAAAAGCGCGCACAAGGCGGAGGTACAAACTTGGCTAATGAAAGCAAAAACTAGAACTTGGGCAAAAGCTATGGACATGAAACAAAAACACTTACTGTGACTAAGGATGTCCGATAATGGCTTTTTGCCGATATTCCGATATTGTCCAACTCTTTAATTACCGATACCGATATCAACTGATACTGATATCAACATATATATATATATATATATATATATATATATATATATATATATATATATATATATATATATATATATATATATATATATATATATATATATATATATATATACATATATATATATATATATAAAAACATATATATATATATATATATATATACAGTTGGGGAATTAACACATTATTATGCCTAATTTGGACAACCAGGTATGGTGAAGATAAGGTACTTAAATTTTTTTTTTAATAAAATAAAATAAGATAAATAAGTTAAAAACATTTTCTTGAATAAAAAAGAAAGTAAAACAATATAAAAACAGTTACATAGAAACTAGTAATTAATGAAAATGAGTATAATTAACTGTTAAAGGTTAGTACTATTAGTGGAGCAGCAGCACGCACAATCATGTGTGCTTACGGACTGTATCCCTTGCAGACTGTATTGATATATATTGATATATAATGTAGGAACCACAATATTAATAACAGAAAGAAACAACCCTTTTGTGTGAATGAGTGTGATTGAGTGTGAATGGGGGAGGGAGGTTTTTTGGGTTGGTGCACTAATTGTAAGTGTATCTTGTGTTTTTTATGTTGATTTAATAAAAAACAAAAAAAAAACAAAAAAAAAACGATACCGATAATAAAAAAAACAATACCGATAATTTCTGATGTTACATTTTAACGCATTTATCTGCATCTCTATCTGTGACATAAAAATAGACAAAACTCACTTGGCATGGAACTATGGCATGGATCATAGGAATAACAAGGGTAGCATGAGCAGTAATGTCACCAGGCCGACTGCCTGGCAACTACAAGCTTAAATAATAGTGTCTTGATTAGTGTCAGGTGTGTGAGTCCAAACGTGGAACAAGTGAAACTAATGGTTGCTATGGTCACAAAACAAGGGAGTGAAAAAGCAGGAACCAAAAACGTCCAAAACCCAACAGAACATAACCAAAACAAAACATGACCACAGAACATGACAATAACCAAGCATGCATCAATATAGCTCTTGTCTCAAAGTAGGTGTACTGTCACCACCTGTTACATCGCGCCGTGACTTATTTAGAGTTTTTTGCTGTTTTCCTGTGTGTAGTGTTTTAGTTCTTGTCTTGCGCTCCTATTTTGGTGGCTTTTTCTCTTTTTTTGGTATTTTCCTGTAGCAGTTTCACGTCTTCCTTTGAGCGATATTTCCCGCATCAACTTTGTTTTAGCGATCAAGAATATTTCAGTTGCTTGTATCCGTCTTTGTGGGGACATTGTTGATTGTCATGTCATGTTCGGATGTACATTGTCTTTGCTCCACAGTAAGTCTTTGCTGTCGTCCAGCATTCTGTTTTTGTTTACTTGGCAGCCAGTTCAGTTTTAGTTTCGTTCCGCGTAGCCTTCCCTAAACTTCAATGCCTTTTCTTAGGGGCACTCACCTTTCGTTTATTTTTGGTTTAAGCATTACACACTTTTTTTTACCTGCACACTGCCTCCCGCTGTTTCCGACATCTACAAAGCAATTAGCTGGCGGCTGCCACCTACTGATATGAAAGAGCATTACACGGTTACTCTACCGAGCTCTAGACAGCGCGGACACTCAACAACAACACAGCTCTTTAAAGTACATCTACTCTCACGTTCCACAGCGTAATCGCAGGATCGTGACTTTGCTTGTTCACGTATTTGCGCAATTTTTAGGCTTTTTAGGTCACGCACATTGGAATTGGGGGTTAAATCACCAAAAATGATTCCCGGGCGCGGCCACCGCTGCTGCTCACTGCTCCCCTCACCTCCCAGGGGGTGATCAAGGGTGATGGGTCAAATGCGGAGGATAATCTCAGCACACCTAGTGTGTGTGTGTGACAGTCATTGGTACTTGAACTTAACACACCATGCAGCATCAGTGTACATACAGTACAGTTCACCTTGTATTTACGCCTCATAGTTTAATCACGTGATTGAGAATCATCACTTTTTTCCCCCCCAGAGTTCCACCAGGCAGAGCAGCATATCATGCCCGCTCGTCAACAAGACGCTTTTTTTTTTTTTACAGCAACATGATTTTTTTTTCATGTACCGCATTTTCACTTAAAATCCTTTTTTCCCCCTCAAAACTCAACAGTGTGCCTTATAACCCATACGGAATACTTCTGGTTTTTCTTACCGACATCGAAGCAATTTTATTTGGTACACGGTGTAATGATAAGTGTAGTGGATGGCAGTCAAACGTACTGCAAAATGACTCAAGTAAACAACACCAGCATTTTATATGTTCCATTGAAAATATAGAACATTACACACGGCGCTCAAGAATCTATCAAAATGTTTTAGTACGACTTTGGTAAGCTATGAAGCCGCACCACTTGATGAATTGTCGGCGCATTAAACATAGGAGCATTATTATGGTGTGTGTATAAGGTAAGTCATATTATCTGGCGTTTTTCCCCAAAACTCGACAGTGCGCCTTATAACCCGGTGTGCCTAATGTAAGGAATACGTTTGGTTGAGCTTACCCACCTCGAAGCTATTTTATTTGGTACATGGTGTAATGATAAGTGTGACTAGTGGATGGCAGTCAAACATAAGAGATATGTGTAGACTGCAATATGACTCAAGTAAACACCAACATTTTATACTGTATCTTCCATTGTAAATATAGAACATTACACACGGCGCTCAAAAATACATCAAAATGTTTTAGTATGACTTTGGTAAGCTACGAAGCCGCACCGTTTGACGACTTGTCGGCACATTAAACATACGAGTATTATTATGGTGTGTGTATAAGGTAAGTCATATTATCTGACGTTTTTTCCCAAAACTCGACAGTGCACCTCATAACCCGGTGCGCCTAATGTACGGAAAAATTCCGGTTTTGCTTACCGACCTCGAAGCTATTTTATTTGGTACATGGTGTAATGATAAGTGTGAGCAGTAGATGGCAGTCAAACATAAGAGATACGTGTTGACTGCACTATGACTCAAGTAAACACCAACATTTTATACTGTATGTTCCATTGAAAATATAGAACATTACACACGGCGCTCAAAAATATATCAAAATGTTTTAGTATGACTTTGGTAAGCTATGAAGCCGCACCGCTTGACGAATTGTCGGCGCATTAAACATAGGAGTATTATTATGGTGTGTGTATAAGGTAAGTCATATTATCTGGCGTTTTTTTCCAAAACTCGACAGTACGCCTTATAACCCGGTGCGCCTAATGTACGGAAAAATTCCGGTTTTGCTTACCGACCTCGAAACTATTTTATTTGGTACATGGTGTAATGATACGTGTGACCAGTAGATGGCAGTCAAACATAAGAGATACGTGTAGACTGCAATATGACTCAAGAAAACACCAACATTTTATACTGTATGTTCCATTGAAAACATAGAACATTACACACGGCGCTCAAAAATCCATCAAAATGTTTTAGTACGACTTTGGTAAGCTATGAAGCCACACCACTTGATGAATTGTCGGCACATTAAACATAGGAGTATTATTATGGTGTGTGTATAAGGTAAGACATATTATCTGGCGTTTTTTTACAAAACTCGACAGTACGCCTTATAACCCGGTGCGCCTAATGTACGGAATAATTCCGGTTTTGCTTACCGACCTCAAAGCTATTTTATTTGGTACATGGTGTAATGATACGTGTGACCAGTAGATGGCAGTCAAACATAAGAGATACGTGTAGACTGCAATATGACTCAAGTAAACACCAACATTTTATACTGTATGTTCCATTGAAAATATAGAACATTACACACGGCGCTCAAAAATCTATCAAAATGTTTTAGTACGACTTTGGTAAGCTATGAAGCCGCACCGCTTGATGAATTGTCGGCGCATTAAACATAGGAGTATTATTATGGAGTGTGTATAAGGTAAGACATATTACCTGCCGTTTTGTTTCGCAATATTATGCAAAAGCAACTTTTCTTACCTTCTGGTACCTGCTGATCTGTATTTGGGATCTGCATGAATCCTGAAAAATTGCGCGCGTCCGCCTTTTGTAGTCCGTGGCGACACCATAGTCGATAAGTTTCTTCTTTTTCTCTATCTTCTTGTTATGGGACATTCATCCTCTGCTGTTGCCACTTCTAATATAAAGTAGTGTAAAGTTCTTACTTATATCTGTCAT